>NW_024097783.1:1800000-2297251 GCF_016545835.1 Crotalus tigris | reverse complement strand
TATAGTCCAAATGACAACACACCTGAGACAAATCTCACAGCTACAGGTTTTCATACATGTAACTGGTCACTTCAGCCAAGATTATAATAATGCATCCACTGGAGAAAAAAACCTGTGCTGAATGGAAGTAAAAAGTTAAACAAAAAAAAAATGAGATGATTAGCCTAAGAGCAAAAATTAGAGCTGATTGAAGATGGTGTGGTGACAGATGGCTATCACGTTGTCTGTAGCATCACATTTATTTTTACCCACATGGTTCATATGTACATATGCCTATCAATCTACTCTATCTAAATCCATACTCCCTCTTCACATTTTCATCCATTTTAATTTGTTTTTTCCTAACTATTCATGTGTAGCTCTAGGAAGTGGTAACCCCTGAATAGGAGAAATGCATATAGTAAACTGTGGAACAAAAATTAAATATACTTTCAGTAGTATTCTTAGGGATGTAACAAAACAAGGGTACACATCTCACTCAAATCTCATACATTTATCTCAATTAATAATGATATAAGTAAAATATGGAGTTTGAATTTTAAATACACATTGTCTCTATTTCAAATGTATATCACAGCATAAGACAGTCCTAATAACTTTATGGATCTGGAGCCATATCTTCCCTTCCCCTTTAATTCCTCTTTGCTTCCAAATTTATGTAGAGTGATCGTAGTAGCAACTTAGCAATAATTTTCTACCTTCTCTCCTTGGTAGTTACCTTTTTCCTTGTCTTCTACATATAAATCCATTATCTCAATAAAAAAACCAGGTCTGAATAGCCTTCCAAAGGCTTCCATAGAACAGGCAAACTTCCAATGTTCCACTAGATGGGAAAAATTTGAGGGAGATGGACCTAAAGCATGCCAACCTTATCTGAATTAGTGGGAAGGACAGATATTCTTAGGAATAGGGGGCCTCACAAATAACCCAATCCTATGCCATGTAAAGTTTAAAGGTGATAATCAATAAACTAAAGGTGATTTAGTTCCACCCAGAAAAAAAATGCAAGTCAGTTCAGCTTGTGCAACAAAGGTATAACAAGGCATCCTATACTGTGCACAGTGCAGCATTCTAGACCAGTTGTAACTTCCAAGTAGTTTTCAAGGCAGCCTCTAATAATCCAGCCAGGAGGTAACTAAAGTGTGAGTGACTGTGAGAAAGGCTTCTTGGTCTAGGAAAGGCATGATGGGTGCACAAGACAATTTCTTCAAAGACCTCTCTAGCTATAGCAACCACCTACTCATCAAGCAGGAGCCAGGAGTCCAGAAGGACCCCAAAATTGCATACTTCAGTTCAGGAAAGTGCAATCCTATACAGAGTCAAAGATAACAAATCATGAGATCCCGGAGGTTAAGAAACTAAAGCCATTTTGTCTTGCCAGAGTTGACCCTAAGTTATCAGCATACTGATGATACTGTACCTCACCCAGAGGTTTCATGCACATGTAAAAAAGAGAGGTGAAAGACTTAAGCCCTAAGGCACAGCACCTCTCCTCTCTCAACAATAGTAACTACTTTAGAATGTGTGTGTGTAGTTCGAACCAGCCATGGAAAAAGGATAAGAACCACCACAAAACAGTACCTTCTATCCCAAGCCATGGAGCTAGTCTGGTTGGCTACCTAGCATTAAAAGCTAATAAGAGAGCCATAAGAAGCAGGTCAGTTGCACTGATTCCATCCTGAACCTTCCAAGGATTCTCAGCAAACATGACAATGCTGTCTCAGTGCTATATCTCAGTCTGAATTCAGACTGCAAAATGTACATATAATCCACTCCATCCAGAGACCTGTGAAGCTGCATGTCATGTCCTTTTCAACAACCTCCCCATAAAAGAGAAGGTTGAATATTGGATGAAAAGTATCTAAAATGGCTAGATACAAGAATAGTTCTTGAGAAGGCAGCATACCAATGCCTCCTTCAAGGCAAGAGAGGCTACCTCCTCCTGCAAAGAGGCATTAATCACTGCTTGGACTCTGCCACATTCCATCTTCCAGGAAGTCTTAATCAACTAGGAATGGCATGAGTCTAAAATTCAGGTGACTGAACTCACAGTCGTGAGGATCTGCCTACCCGAATTCCAACTCCAAGCAAAGTACAGTGCCAAATGCTGATTCCTCACAGCAAATCCAGTGTGTTAATTCAGCCCAGGAATAAGTTGGACCATGTCCATAGCTGCCATGGTGAGTAACTGTGCCACATCAAACCCTTGCCTCAAAGATGGAAGGTTGAAATATTCCGGAACCAAACCAGCCATGATTGTTTCTGCACACCATCCAGACCATTCTCCTCAATACATTGAGCTTAATTACACAAGCAAAAGAGGGCATGATGGCTCAGTGGTTTGTCAATAAGGGCGGGTTTCCAAATGGCTGGTAGGTGGGAGGTATCATCTCGTTTGTTCATGCTGTGTGGGTGTTTTTCTATCTTGATGGCTTCTCTGATTATTCTGTTATTAAAATGTTCAGTTTTGGCGATAGTTAAAGTCAAAAAAGAGGAACCAACATCTTCCCTGGTCCAACACCTTAAAGCCACAGGACATGAAATTGACTTTATTGACAAACGACTCCCTAACACAAAAAATGACACCAGACCCACACTCACAAAAACCACACAGGGTGTCACCACCACACATCCACGCAAAAAGCAAACCCAAAGCCACACCGATGATGAGGCACGACCACAAACCAGAATCCAGACCACAGCTGCATCATTAGCCACTTTTAACCCCTCCAATCCTTACATGAAGCAAACTGACGCCCACCATGAAGATGAGGCACGACCACGAACGCGAAGCCAAAAAATAGCAAGGCAGCCCACCATCTTAAACCCCCCTGCAACTCAGAGTAACCTGAGCACAACAAAGCCCCCACCCAAACAGAACACTCCCCCAGCCAATCAGAGCACAGCCAACCCCCCCCAGCCAATCAGAGCACAGCCAACCTCCCAGCCAATCAGTTCATACTCCCATTGGCAGTTGAAAGGAAGAAACAGCTAAGACCACACATTGCTCCTTGGAGCACGAAGCTGAAAACACCAGCCTGAAGATGACAAATGGGACTTTATCGAAACGTCGCCAAGACACTTCCAATTTTACGCGGGAGAAAACCCAAATAACCAAAGACCTACACATATATGCAGGTAATATATATATATATAGTTATATATATATATAACTCAACCTTCACTAATGAAAGAATTAAATTTATAGAATTGGAGAAATTCAGAAATAAGAATTTTATAACCGGCTATTAAAATATATATGTGCATAAGTGTGGATGTATATTTTGTGTAATTGGGTCGCTGTTGCTTTCTGCACACTTTTTGGAAAAAGCATTTTCCAAGTACCAGCCTAATGTATTTTTTAAAAAATGAAAAATAAATCAATAACCATAATGAATTAGTATACATATATATATCTGTTTGTAAGAGAGTGTGTGTGTATGTGTGTGTATTATTGGACATTTTCATAATTGGAAACTTTTTTATTACAGACAATTAAAATCACCATTTTCCCCATAACTGATTTTATATTTTATGCTAAGTTGGACAGACTATTTTTAAGAGTATAGAATTGCTAGGAAACTAAACAGCACCATACCATGCAATCTGGCATAAAATTGCAACATCCCAAATGTTGTATGACTATATTTAGATTAACGTATTCAGAATGCACTAATGAATTATTAATTGTAAATGCTACAGAACTAGATTATTTTTAATTGCTTTTTCAATAGTTCTTTTTATCTCATCTCATTTTATATATAGACAAATTTCACTGTTGATTGTCTCTCTGCATCTGAATAAATTAACTTCCATCTACAGGATCGTGACATTCTACAGCACATTTTGAAGACTGAATCCAAACAGCTAGCCTTAAGGAAAAGGCTATGTGACTTTTGGTAGACAGCACATCTCACTAATGTGCCAAAAAGCACCTAGAACAGATATTGTATAATCTTAGGAAAAGAGGCATGTGCTTTAAGATATGGAGATGAGAACTATATTTTCATTCTTTCATACTCCAAAGGTATTTTTGGAATTTAAATCCTAAAGGCTGCACAGCCCTACTTTTCACTAATAATCTCCCAACTTTGTAGAATATTTTCTCAAGTGAGGTACTTATTGCCTTTTCCACAACATGTAAGAGCATTTTTTTAATCCCTTAGACCCTTAACCAAGTAATACCAAAAAAGGAGACTTAAACTATTGTTCAGTATTCTAATTTCACATGCTAGCAAAATATTTCCTAGGATCATCCAAAGCAGTTTTGAACCTTACATGCAAAAATAATGCCAAATGTTTCAAGCTGGCTTTAGAAAAGGCCAAGGAACACAAAACATTAATGCTGATGCATGCTGGATAATTGAGAAACCCAAAGAATACCAAAAATAGTCAGTATATGCTTTATTGGTTATAGAAAATCCTTTGATTCCATTGATCATCTGAAACTGGGGAAAGTGCTTGGAAAAATAAGAATCTAGAACATCTCATTGTCCTCATGAGAAACATATATACAAATAAAAAAAAACCACAGTATGAATAGAACTTGATGAAACGGACTACTCCAGGCTAGCAAAGGAGTTCAATAAGGCCACTTACTCCCTCCTTATTTGTTCAACCTATATGCTGAAAGAAATATATATTAAGTTCTACTGTTTGTCAGAAAAACATCTGAGGACAAAGTATGTCTTCATGTGCCAACCACAAAATTATGAATTACAACAGTGGTAACTCTTTAAAAATTGTAGGGACAGAAGCCTACTTCAAAGTAGGTCAAACTAAGAAAGACAAGTGAGATGCTAATGAATTCAGGCTACTAAAACAACTATAGAATGCTACAAGCATTCCAAAATCAGGTTGATGGTAATATTAATATTAGAAAACATTACATACAAGCCAATTTAATCACAAACTGATCTGTATATAGAAGCAAATGAAGAGGATGGCGTTCAAAGACTGAATGCAGTGGTATTTTGCACATTTTGCTGCCCAGAATATTTTGTTGAATTATTCTACTATATTTTACCTGCATTAGTTTGACATTCAATTAAAAAGAAAAAGAAAGGTAAAACTATATGCCAACATGATTAATATTTTCTTAGAATTCTTCATCATATATATGACTGGGGGAAAAACAAACAACAAGCTAATGCAGAAAGGAATGCCTTATTTTTGTAATGGGCAAGCTGTTTTCTTTCTGCCCCCCTTCCTGCCACATCCAGCCATCAAGGAAAGCTGTTTTGTTTTTATGTTTTTTTTTTCTTACCTATCTACTGAGGTAACTGAACTTCAGCCAAACAGTTTTAATTAGTTTCTGTGCCCATTTTTAAAAAGAAAAAAAAATATGTTCCAAAAGCAAGGTAGCATATCCTGGATATTTTCCACCTTACTGCATGTATACACTGAAGGATATTAACCATCAGAGCTGAGAATGCAATTTTTGGTACTTGTACTCCAAATCATTTGGATTAACCTTGCAAATTCTGAGGTGGCTTCTTTTTTGTCTACCACTTGCGTTCATCTTTTGTGCAACATATTTTTGCCCACCTTGAACATATAATCGACAGGAACACATAAATTTCCAGAGGTAATTGTGAACAATTGTGAACAATTGATCAATACTTCAAATTCATATGGCAAGGGAAAAAAGTGTGAGACAACCAAAATAAACAGATATAATTGATTTGTGTACAAATCTTATTGGTGTGTAAAAAAGGAAAAAGAGCCTCTGAGATTTTAATGAATTTATTTATTACTAGCAACAGTGCTTAGGCTAATATACTCCTTCATGGTGTTTTACAGCCCTCTCTAAGTGGTTTACAGAGTCAGCACATTGCCCCAACAATGTGGGTCCTCATTTTACTGACCTCGGAAAGATGGAAGGCTGAGTCAACCTTGAACTGATGAGGATCAAACACCTCGCAGTGAGCTGAATTAGCCTGAAATACTGCATTCCAATCACTGCACTACAACACTTAAACTGTTTTACTAACTAGTAGTCACTTTTATTATTTTGAGAGTTAGGATTGTAAAGATCTTTTTTCTTATATTCAAGTTCCCCTCTTGGAACTTGTCATTCCAAGATAGTTTACAATGGTGTATAGGGAATTTTCAAGTTACAATAAAGATTATAGGACAATTTCAGGAAAGGGATATGTAGTGGGATAAGAACAACCAAGATGAGTCCTTTCCAAAAGGACTATATCTAAACATAGATAGGTATGCATACTGTAGGTAAAACATAAAGGTATCTAGACAATGTGGTCATATTAAGGTTGCTTGTGAAGACCTTGAAAAAAGATTATACCAAAGGAATCTGAATCTATTATCCATTAGCTTAATTTCAGTTGATGCATAAACACATAACAAATTCCTTTCTAATTATTTCAATGCCTGGAGGTTATCTATACTTTGCTGTCTTCTCCCCTGGCATTAATTCTTTATAAACTCCAGGATATATCTGAAAGATTATTATAAAGAAACACAAATATTTCCAACACTCGAAATGTTGAAAGAGGACAGCCATGTTATGGTGTGAAAAATGTTGGCAAAAAAGCCATGCATGATGGCAAATATCAAGGGTCTGCTGCATCTTTTCATAAATTTTATTAAAAGGAATCCACGTTCATGACTACAGATCTGATGTATGAGCTGCAGCTCACAAAGCTTATGCCTTCTGATAAAATGTTAGTCATAAAATGGTAACCTTGATTTTGTGACTGGATACTTGGGTGAATGGAGAGATTCCACTAAGGTAGATAACAAAACCACACCACACAATGTAGATAATGAATTTAGATTTAGAATGTCGATACAGGCTGAATCATTGATTCAGTGAAGTGAGTCAGGTTAAATTGGTTCAATAAAAGTACATCTGCAAAAATCCAATGAGATCACCTGATTCCACTACATTAATAAATTTAGTAATTCAATTAAATGAAGTAAATTCAGAGATAATCAAATCATTTTCAAGATGTTTCTTTGAATAACATGTTTATCTTTATTAGAAACTACTGCCTGATTCTTTTTTTTTTTTTTTTTTTTTATTAAAAGTTTTATAAATTTTACAAAAAAAAACAAGAACAATACAGAACAAAAAACAACATATACAAAAGAGAAGAAAAAGAAAAAATTAAACAATACATATAAAAAAAACCCCCCACCCCACACCCCTCCCAAAAACCCTCCCTTCCCCCCCCCCGAGCTTCCCAGAGCAGAATATAGGCTTAAGAAATAATAATAATAAAAAAAAAATAAAAAAATAAAAATTAAATTAAAAACTTTATATTTATATATATAAAAAAGATATCTATAATATATATAAAAATAAAACTTATGAAAAAGCTATATAATATTTTTGTATACCCAATCTAAATTGTATAAATTTTATCCATTTGTCCCAGATAGCAAAAAACTTCTCTTGCGTTTGTTGCTTTAAGAAAACCGAAATCTTTGCCATTTCTGCCAGATAAGCTACTTTAAAAAACCATTCCTGCAATGTAGGCAAAGATTCCTTCTTCCAATATTGTCCAATTAACAGCCTCGCGGCTGTAATCAAGTTTAACATCAATACAACCTCCTTTGTATCACAATCTGTAACAATACCTAACAAAATAATTGCGGAGTAAATTTTACCCTCCTTCTAAAAATTCTCTGGATATTCCACCATATTTTGATCCAAAATGCTTTTATCTCTCTACATGACCACCAAATATGATAATAGGAAGCCTCCTTATAACCACATCTCCAACATTTAGGTTGCACGTCAGGGTACATGTAAGACTGCCTGATTCTTTACTGATATGCCATAACTGCATATAGTTAAAACCTTCACTTTTGTGTGCTATTAATAATGTTTCAGGGGACTTACGGTTTTGCATCATGGCGATGCAGCTGAAGGATTGTGGGTCTCTGCTTCCCACAGCTGAATTTGCCTGGCCAGGGGGCTCTAAATGGGCCTACAGTTGTCCCAGAGAGATGATGAAGAAGGAGGGGACCCTCGTAGATCATGGAGAGACGTGATCTCTCCATTTGATCCAAGGAAAACTCTCCAAACCAGCATGGGAAAGGCTGGTTGCATTTTGGGGGCTAGCCCAAGCCACAGACAACTGATCAAAGAAAGCATTTACCAGCACTCTAAACAAAGTGGAACTGGGTGAGAATATTAATCCTTTCTCTACTACTTCGATATCTGACTCCCTGGATAAGACAAATTCCCATAAAGCAAAAAATCCCCAAATACAAGGAAGAAGGGGACTTTTGCCCCACCCTTCCAGAGAAATGAAAGTGGCAGGTTAATCTTTTGGGGGGACAAAATGGAGAAGAATATTATACCAAAGGGAAAGCAATGTAAAGATAGAGCATTGATTAACTGCAAAACTGAGAAAACTGTCAAAGTTTTTTTTGGTGGGGGGAAGAATATTGGGGTGAAATTCAAGAAAATTTAAAGTGAAAATAATTGTTTACTTTAAGTCTTGGAAAATAGATATTTGAGGATATCTAGTGGTGGCTTAGAGGTACAGCATTAGGCTTGTTGTGTCTAGAGAGGACTTGGCACAACGCCCAGACATAGATAACTATTTAGCCTCTCTGACCTTCAGTCAAGCTTGTAATTCAACAGAGAGCAGCTGGTGATGGAGAAAAATATTTTGGAGTATTTTCTGCAAGGTGAAAGTTATAACTGTTTTTGGAATTTGCTGACTATCTTGGATTATAAATATCAACTGAACTTTAACTTTTGACTTTCTGCTTCTTGGTGACTTCTACTTGGGGGAGACCTATGGATTGATTGTGGTTGGACACTCTGGATTACAAGCATTGGTTGACTGATAATTTTTGGATTCCTGAAGAACTGTGACAAAATACCCCTTTCTGTGGTCGACCTATATTTTGGAACTTATTGGAACATAAAGGTGATACACAAACACTATAAGAAATATATGAGATGATTTTAAATCCAAATTTAAATTTAAGCTGTATATGGTTGTATTGACTATAAGATCGGTCACGTTAGATAAGCTTAGCACTTGGGAAATATAATTAGAGGGCAGGAACAAAAATGAGTGCTCCACACTTAGCTGAAAGGAGTAAAAAAACCATCCCAAATATATGTCTCTGAGGCCCCTAACCTGGTACATCAGAGACAAAGAACTAACAACTTTCAGAAGGAGATGCAAATCATATTACAATCAATACAAGAGGCAACTGAGTCACATAAAGAAGATTCAAGAAGAAACCATGATGAAACTAAAGAGACTCTGAATAAGATAAATGAGCAAGTTTTCAACTTAAACTTACAACTAGGGAACCTTCATAGAATGACTACAAAGAATGAACAAGGAATTCAGAAAATAGAAGATAAACCAGAAGAAACTAATCCAAAGACAAACGATATAAAGGAAGGAAATTACAGACTGGCACAAACAAAGAAAAAATATTGGAAAGGGAAAAGGCACACCACCCGTCAAGATTTCAGAACATACCTGAAGATAAGGAATCACAGATTTTTAGAGCTTCCAAGAGAAATTGGAAAACAAGAAATGAAAAAAAGCTGAGGGAGGAGAAAATTTGGAGCTGTCTAATGAACATGAATGGTTGTACTCCTCTTCAGAAATATCTTACCTAAATGGCTATTCCCACTACAAAGAGTACTTATAAAAACAAAGAAAAAATTTCCTGACAATTTAAATATATGGATTTGTAAACCTATCTGGCAAAGGAAGAAAGCTAGAGTTAGACTAAAGAAAACAGAGGACTTGATTTATTGGATGGGGCCCTATATTACCAAGCAGCTCAGGGATGTCAAACTCGCAATGTCACATGATGTGTTGTGATGTATCATGACTTTTTTCCATTGCCGGCAATGGGGTGGGCATGGTTTCACCATGACACATCTGACCCATGGGCTGGCAGTTTGATATCCCTGAAACAGGTGTTTAAATATGGCTAAAAGACAGATGTAGCTTAGATATTAAAAGATCACTATATTTAGAAAGATGAGATTTATAACTAGGAAGGCACACTTTTCTATGAGATGGGAAACATGAAAATAACAGGATGATTTTTAATAAGGGAAGTTTTTACTCACCTTAATTTTCAACTTGGAGAAAATTATAACCAATAAAGATATTTTGAATACTGAAGGGAAAACAAAATTGAAATAAGAGTTGGGAAAACAGAATATGGGCTTAATAAAGTGACCTCAACTGAAAATATAACTGAGATATGAGCTGGATAAAAAAGATGTTATAAATTGGAACTAGCTTTAGTTGATATAATATTGGAAAAAAACATGATGAAGCATTACTTAATGTTGTGTATATATTATATCTATTAATAGCAGTAATAATTGCATTTGTTTAGTGTTTAAAAAGTGAAGAAACATCTGAAAAAGAGGGGATTAAGAAAATGCCAGAATGCATAGAAACCAATAGACCGATATAGAAGAACAAAGAAAAAGAAGATACAGAATAATTTTAATATATATTTTAAGTAAAAATTGAACCCAAACAACATGTTGTTTACTAAGCACTTATGATCTGTAAAAATAGAAAATCAATAAAAGTTTGTAAAAAAAATGTTTAAGGGATTTACAGTTCACATGCAAATAGATCTGACTTTTAAAAATAAATATATATTGGACTATGCTGTAAATTAAGGTGTATAGTACTGAAAACATGGATTGATGAGCAAACTATTTAAGGCTTTTCCATATTTTCCCCCACTATAATTGCAAAGTATTCTGCACTCAATCTATTGTGTAAAAAAAAAACCTCTTGAGAGACTAAATTGTTTCTATAAAGATACATTTTTCTTCATAGACATGTTTTTACAAAATTAGTATAAAAACAATTTACTTGGCTAGCAATTTTCTACATTTCTCTTGCTATTATTGGGATGACATTATTTGGAAGAAAGTATTTCTCCCACAACATATGCTTTAGATGATTCTTGAAAATATGCTATGTTGCTTTCTATATCTATTGTTTGCATAGATTTTAATTGTGAAAAGTGATACTAGAAATGCAACATTGATGATTAAACATTACTAACTAAATAAATCTTCCTTAAATATATAGGTTTTAAAATTAATTATGAAATCAGGTATCATCCAAAACAGTTTTGTCAAAGAAAAAGGCCTAATTTATGCCTCATAGCATTGAATATACATGGATTCACTGCACTAATTCTTGGTATGTTCAATAGACTGCAATTGACTGTTTTTACATAATCTAAATTATGACTTCAAATGTAGCACAATGTAGACATCCTAAGACCTGTGGCCTGATCCCCTTTGTAGATCCCAGAGGGACAACAAATTGTGGTGGTAAATTTTGATTTTCCACTGTTTTGGTATTTATGTAAAATATCATTGTGAATAGATTTATAATCTTTTTTATAAATAAATAAAACAGGTATATTAGGCCTTCGATAAATCTATTTTGCAATTAACTATTTAAGTCAGTACCAAGAGCAAAAAACGTTCAGCCTCATTTACTAATATCATCACTATATTGTTAGCTTTCAGCTCTGATAAACCACAATAATTTAAATAATAATATGGCTGCAAAGTAGGAAAAATGTTATTTGCTTCCGCTTAATTCAATATGTGGATTCTAACAATGTCTAGGAGACAAGAAGCTATTTTAGATAACTGCAGAGAATTGTAGTGAATAAGACATTTGATTTCATTAAACCAAACTTCTGTGTCATATGAAAAACTATTTACAATTACATTCAGTTTCATTTTGGTGATAGTTGCTGTCATCATTATGCAATATAAGACCATTCCTGTAACAGATGTAAGACAAGTACAAATAGTTTTATTCCATTGGATTGTTTGCACAATAATTTGGATCCTGGCCTGTACATTTAAATTAGTTCTTTCATTAAAGCTATTACATTCAAAAAGCTGTACAATTAGGAAGGTACTAATTATCTAGAAATACCTATATCCTAATTCTAATTATATGTCATCTGTTTAGCATATTCACAGAGAAAAATTTATTCATGAAACAAGAATTGCCATGATAAGCTGCTCCTGCTGTATGTCTCTGGATTGTACAAATAGAACTTTAACATCCAATTTAGAGACAATATTTCAACATATATGCACTGAAATTTGTGCAATTTAACTATCATCAATAACTTCGTTGTTTTTAAAGAGGCCCATTTCTGCAGTCTAGATGCTAACACTTTTTCAGATGCAAGCTAAATATACTAGAACCTTTTCCATTTCTAGCCTTATTCTCAAGTCAAGAATGACATAAATGTTTATCTCTTTTTATGGAATTAGTGTAGCAGGCATGTGACAATAGCAATAACCCAATCACAACCATTTCTCTTTTTTTAGATATATGAGTTTCAATGTACATTTTCATCTAAGATGCAAATCTGTATGTAGTTGTGAGCACATACATGTGTATGTTATGATCTACATTGTAAAGTTTTTAAAACAATTCAATCTTGAAAACCATCAGAAAACTTGAAAACTAACTAGGACTGGGATGGGAGAGCAGCAGAAGATCCCAGAGCTACAGACTAGACCAGGAAGCCAAGAAACATTTTGGGGAAAAAAACAAGAACTAGTCTCTTTCGTTATATTTGCCAAAGGTGTGCAGATTTTTTTCTGAAATAATTAGGAGTTGAGCTGAGTCTTGTATTTTACATATTCAGGAATCATTAATTGTGTATATCCACATTAATATGCAAATAAAGTTTGTTTCATCTCTAAAGAGAACTGAAGTATTTGAGGCTTTTTGCCTGTTAGAAATATATAAGAAATCTATAAGATGGATAGATAGATAGATAGATGATAGATAATAAATAGATAGATTATAGATAGATGGATGGATAGACAGACAGACAGAAAGACAGACAGATAGTAGATAGTAGATAGAGAGATAAGAAGAACTGAATGTGCAGCCAATCAATACCTGAAGCTGGAAAGTCACTGCCACTCCCAAGTTTCATAGATAACAGGATATTTTAGGAAGTTCAAGCCATAGTTTAAAAAAATATTTGAGAATAGTTTGATCAAGACCTGTTTTTTAAATCCATCTTATTCTTCCCAGAATCACTGGGAGCAATGGCATAAAATTATTTATAATATTTAATTCAAAGCTTTGATTAAATAAAAATCCATTTGAATCAGACATTTGTATCAAAATTGAGAATCAGATAACTCTGATTTTAATCGGTTCTTGGGAAACACTTTGGATTTTGCCCTGCTTCAGAAATTCTAACAGACAGTATGAAATGTTATAATTTTAGTTCCATGTATAAAAAAGGATGTGAGATGGACCTGCAAAACTGACACAAATAACTGGCCAATAAATTTTATCACCTTAATAAGCAATGCCAATAAGAGCTCTTTTGAGGTGAGACAGATTTGCTTTTATATCTCTGCTAGTTTGTTTCTCTTCATTCCATTTATTAGGATTTGTTTGCAATAGCAGTTCATTCTGTTTGGAGAGAGAGAGAGAGAGAGAGAGAGAGAGAGAGAGAGAGAGAGAGAGAGAGAGACTTCTAATTTGTTGTTTTCCTGCTGCTGTCTGTTTTTGTGTATACTCCTACCTTTTCCTAATTTCAATCAATCTAGTGATCTATTAATCTATCTGTTATGTCCCGAGCCTTTGCAAACGGCTCGGGCGTTTGCAGGCAGTCCCGGGCAGGTGCAAAGCTGCCCGGGACCAGACAGGCTGTCGCCAGCGCCGTGCGCATGCGCGGGTGCTGGCGCGGGAAAAGTAACCCCTTTACCCGGGAGTTGCCTATATAAGAGGCTGCGAGGCGTTGGGCGAGGCTGAAGCCATCTTCCTGTAAGCTGAACGCTGAATAAAAGAAACTGAGAACTCCAGCTGCTTCTCGTGTCTGTTTTCCCGCCAAGGACGCAACACTGGCGACGAAGGTGGGATGCCTTGCACTACCTGGAATGGAAGAAGTGTAAGCTTACCCGAGGAGTCCTGAGCGGCGGAAGAGGAACGGCGTCGACTCGGCAGCTACCCGCCAATCCGGTGCGCATTCGGGGGTATGCTGGCTGATAGACCCGTCTCCTGAAGATCCGAAGATGGCGAAAATCGGAAGGCTTTCGGAATTCGACGTCTCACATCCAGAGCGGTGGGAGTCCTACGTATCCAGAATGGAGAACTACTTCAAGGCAAATCAAGTGAGGGAATATAGCTTGAAGGCGGCCACCCTGCTTTGCGTTTGCGGCCAAGACGCCTTCGAAATCGCAGAAAATCTTGTAGCACCTGTTCCAGTAGAGTCTGTAAGCTACGCAGACCTGAAGAAGCTGCTGAAAGAGCACTTCCACCCCAAGGTGTCCATTATCTCATGGCGCCACACCTTCGAGCAGAGGGATCAATGGTCCGGTGAAACAGCCAAGGAATACATCGCCGCGCTACGGAAGGCCGCCAAGCCCTGCGAGTTCAAGGACCTCGAGGAACGACTGAGGGACCGATTCGTGTGCGGGCTAAGGCATCGAGAGCTACAACCGAGACTTTTTGCCAAGGAAGAATTATCCTTCCAAGACGCCTTAAGGGAAGTCACCGCAGAAGAAGCAGCAGGCAGCGCCATCAAAAACATGCGGCCGATCAGAAACAGTGCAGAGGGTGCGTCCGTGCACCAGGAAGACGTCCGACGAAACTCCGAGGAGGATCCGGACGAGGAAGTCGACCGTCTACACCCCGCGAAGGAAGAAACCCAGAAGGGAAGCTCTTCGGCTCCGCTCAAGTGCATCGGCTGTGGAGGTCGCCACAGGAGAACCGACTGCAAGTTCCGCTCTGCTACCTGCCGGGCATGCGGCAAACAAGGGCATATTGCAGCTGTGTGTCTGAGCCGACGAAAGGCACAACCCCAAGAAGAACGCCTGAAAGGTACCAGATTCCCCAGCCAGAATAGGGTAGGGGTTTTGCGCTTCGCGAAGAAGCATCTGTAGAACAGGCCACACACAAGCCCATGAAGAAAAAGCTGTCACTCAACGTGAAGCTACAAGGGGTTCCATTATCTATGGAACTAGACACAGGGTCTGCCCTGTCCATCATTTCATTGCATACATTTAGGAAGATTTGTTCCAGTAGTGGGTCTAAGGCCAAGTTAAGGCCTTCTGATATTGTATTAACAGATTTTCAGAACTCAAGAGTGTGTGTTAAGGGGAGGCCACCCTTAACGTGCAATACAAGAGTTTTGAAGGTCCACTAGACTTATTAGTAGTAGGGGGTGAACGAACGAGTCTCATAGGACTCGATTGGTTTGAGGCCCTGGGGATACACGTCACAGGACTCAATAGCTTACAAACACTCGACCTACAGGAAGTCTGCAAAGAATTTGCAGATGTTTTCAGCCCCCAGCTGGGCACATTCAAAGGACCACCTGTGTCCTTAAAGCTAGACCCCACTGTCACTCCCATTAGGATTAAAGCAAGAAGGGTCCCTTTTGCTTTAAAAAGTAAGATTGACACTGAATTAGACAAACTAATCCAACAGGGAATCCTAGAACCTGTTGATTCCAGCCCGTGGGAGACCCCCATTGTCACGCCTCTAAAGGCAAATGGGGACATTCGCATTTGTGCTGATTACAAATGCACACTCAATAAGGCATTGCAGCAACATGCCTATCCTGTTCCTGTGGTCAGTCACATCCTGGCCTCTCTCAAGGGGGGGCGTGTTTTTGCAAAGCTTGACCTAGCTCAAGCATATCAACAGCTGCCTGTTGATGATGATGCTGCCATAGCTCAGACCATTGTGACCCACAGGGGAGCCTTTAAAGTAAAAAGGCTACAGTTTGGAGTAAATGTCGCTCCTGGGATTTTCCAAAGCGTAATGGAAAACACACTACTAGGTATACCAGGGGTCTGCCCCTACTTTGACGATGTCTTGATTGCAGGAGACTCCACACACATTCTAGCTGAAAGACTTAGGGCTGTCCTGTTAAGATTCAGGGAATCAGGCCTCAAGCTCAGAAAAGACAAATGCACGATCGGGGTGCCTTCTACTGACTTTCTGGGATTCAAAATGGGGGATGCTGAGTGGGACTGTTACCACACGTAAGCAGACTCCACATCATTTCCCCTAGAATGCTTTTGGTCTATTTTCTTGTCTGCATATGATTTTTCATTACTCCACAGCTGGGAAAGAATGGGCCATGCTGATGGCCTCAGTGATTGCCTCTCCAGTGTAGAAGCTGACCCCGCGCCGCGTCACATTCTATCTCCAAGCCTTGCCGAGCTCCCTTAGTTGCCCAACAAGTGCCAGGGATGTTACCGCTGAAACAGTACAGATCACACACTTTCACGTGTCCCGTCCTGGGTCCTGTCCGGGTGGCCTGAGCACTGCCCTAGTCCTGAGTTTCAGAGTTTCTGGTCCAAAAGGAACGAACTGTCCCTTTCTCAGGGTTGTCTGCTTTGGGGAAACAGAGTTGTCATTCCCACCTCAATGAGGACTAGGGTCTTAGAATCCCTCCACGAGGGTCATCCTGGCATTGTTCGTATGAAGGCTCTTGCACGCAGCCACTTGTGGTGGCCTGCTTTAGATAAAGATATTGAGGCTAAGGTACACGCATGCCACCTGTGCCAACGATCTCGCCCAGAGATGCCCCAAGCTCCTGTGCATAGATGGGAGGAAACACAGTCCCCATGGTCTAGGGTGCACATTGACTACGCTGGGCCCTTTCAGGGCCAGTTCTTCTTGGTCCTTGTTGACAGCCATTCAAAATGGCTTGAGGTTGTGCCTGTCTCATCCACCACCACTGCAAAGACTATTCAGGTACTGAGGGGGATTTTTGCTGCACACGGGCTGCCAGATGTCATTGTGTCCGACAACGGCCCTCAATTCACCTCCTCCGAATTCCAAGCTTTCTTACAGGCAAACCTGATTCGTCATGCCACATCTGCGCCTTTTCACCCATCCACCAACGGTATGGCTGAACGCATGGTGCGCATCGCAAAGGACGCCTTGAAGAGACTCACCTACGGGGACTGGCATCACAGGTTGGCTGACTTTCTCCTTTCTTATCGCACCACACCGTCCACTTCTACAGGGAGAAGTCCAGCTGAACTTCGTTGGGGGCGCCAACTTACTACTAGACTTGACCGGTTGCATCCGGACAGACTGCCTTCATCTACCTCACATCCTAGGGCACCTAGACAACTACTTGTGGGTGCCCCGGTTTGGGCTCGCAATTACGGGCCTGGTCATACATGGGTCCCCGCTTCTGTGTCCAGGATCACAGGTCCTCTCTCCTACGAGGTTGCCCTGGACAACGGTCGTGTCCTGCGTCGGCACATCGACCAACTTCGCTCTAGGCGAGACTTTTCTGCTGAGACTCCTGGGTCTTTTCCAGGGGGGGAGGGGGACCCTTTGGAGCAAAGGGAAGGGCAAGAGCTACTGCCCACCTCCACTGAGGGAGCCACAAACGGCTCGTCCCAAGGTTCTGCAATTGCTCCGAAAAGAACGTCATGGAGCTTACCCACACAACAGGCACTCACGCCTACTCCAGCCAGGGAGTCACCCCGGGGGCATACTCACTTTCCACACACATCACACAGCACTCCAGCAACGGAGGATACCCGGGGGCATCCCAACAATCATTCCCCGCAAGAGAACTGGCACACAATTCCCAAGGTTGGCCTGACCTTACCCCAAATCCTACAGGGGGTCAAACATACACAGAGTTAGTCGAGGAACCAAGTCCCGACTACAACAACCCTAGCACAAATCAGGGAACACCTGAGTTTTGGGAAAGTACAGAAACCCACACGAGCCCGAACACAGAATGGGGTTCAGGGAATGGACAGCCTCCTGACAGGTCTTGGACTGACCTAGGAGGTTCTACAGAGACGCCCAGCAGCGGCTATCACTTCAAGGGGCCTGAGGGTCTACAGCTAGGTAGGTCAACCAGGTCACAAAGTAACAGAAGCCCTGGCCTGACGAGCCCGGTGGGCAAGCAAGCAGGCCAGGCATCGGGGCACAGTCCTTGGAAGACACCAGGACACAATAGAGAGAACAGGCTCACGCCTCCCTCCAGTCAGGGGACTTATGCCAGTAACCCAGAGCTAAGAAGGTCACAGAGAGCAAAGAAATCTCCTAAGTACCTAGAAGATTACATAACATTGCTGGCAAGGCAAAAGCCAGTAAACAGTGGGAGCACTGGGGAACAAAATGTGTATAAAATAAATGTTGTATGTTGGTAGTAGTTTTAGCCCGGGGGAAAGGGGTGTTATGTCCCGAGCCTTTGCAAACGGCTCGGGCGTTTGCAGGCAGTCCCGGGCAGGTGCAAAGCTGCCCGGGACCAGACAGGCTGTCGCCAGCGCCGTGCGCATGCGCGGGTGCTGGCGCGGGAAAAGTAACCCATTTACCCGGGAGTTGCCTATATAAGAGGCTGCGAGGCGTTTGGGCGAGGCTGAAGCCATCTTCCTGTAAGCTGAACGCTGAATAAAAGAAACTGAGAAGGCGTTTGGGCGAGGCTGAAGCCATCTTCCTGTAAGCTGAACGCTGAATAAAAGAAACTGAGAACTCCAGCTGCTTCTCGTGTCTGTTTTCCCGCCAAGGACGCAACACTATCCTATCCATCTGTCTATCTAATTAAAATCCCAATTGTCTCTTTGTTTGTCCTGAATGAATTTCTACCAGTTCCGGTTCTTTCATTCTCTTTCCTTATTATTCTCTTACCTCTCCCCAATCTCCGCTATTATTTTACCCAGTGCCCTAAAAAGATAGCCAAAAGAGAAAAAAGAAACGGAACTTTCCTCTGTTGTTTGTTTGTTACTTATCTGTCCTTTGCTTGAGTGACTAGACCTGAGATTATGCATTTTTAGTGCGTATATTGTACTTTGATTATAGATTTTCTTTAATAGGGCTCTATTCTCTACAATTAATAATAGAATACATAATGTTAGTTTTCATTGGTTTTAATTAATATACAAGTGTGTATAAATTAAGAGTGTATTAAGAGTGTTATAAAAATGGCAAAATTTCAAACAGGCAGAAGAACACTAAACAGGGCTTCATACATCACAGTTCTTTGTGCACTCACTCTTTGCTCATTCCTTATTTGGTAAGTGTCAGTTTGGATGCATTTTGTGCATAAGAGGAGAGACAAGCAGAGCAGTAGCACCAATAGGTGTGACTAGATCTCTGACACAAAGAGCCAATAGAGCACTTTGGCCAAATGAAAAAAGAACTTCCTGCAGAAGAATGGGGTGAGGGCTGGGGAAATTACCATCTAAGAGTGTACAAAATGTTCCATGCATTGATTTTGAGTGAGAAATGCCCAACAGAAAGCACAAGATTTGTATTATTTCATCCATGCATGGAATTAAATGGGGGCATTTTGTTTTTGATATAAACTGAAGTGTGTCCTTCCTGAATTATATACGAATAATTGAAGGACTTTTATTCCCAGCTGGACATAAGCATGTGTTTACTGTTAGAGGAAACAAAAGTGAAGACCATTCGTATTTTTCCTTCACAGGGCATTGGGACCTCGAAGACAGGCCTTCTGTAAGCACTTCTGTATGTAGAAATGATGAATAGGTCCTCTGCCATGTGTGAGCTGAGGCTTCCCATGAACACAAGATGGAAAAGCAGCTTGAAGGGCAGGATAAGCTCATCCACAGTTTTGTGACTAACAGTGATGTCAGCATAATCAGGGTAGTGTACAATATGTATTTTGTGGATATATGATGCCTTGCTCAGATGCTCCATACAATGGTCTTGTGTGCCTTGGGGTGGAGAAGGATACTAGAGAAACCAGAGCAGGCATTGTAAACCACTTCATAAGATCATGCCACAGAATTGCCGGTTTCTTACCCCACATTATAAAAGGCAAAAAAATCTGCTGCAAGAGAAGCAGCTTGACACTCTGCTTGCCCTGTGAAACTTGCTGTCTGACAAGCTGTTTCATTTTGGCACATTATTTTAATTTGATAGCTGCCAGCCTGTGACAACATTTAACACTTGTCTAGATTTCTGCTATACTGTTACCAGGGAGATTGGTCCTCTCAGATGGACAACCCTTAAAATCGCCAGTCTAAATTACTGCCAGCAAACTACAATTTTAGAGTTTACATTGCTATGAGCATGCAATTGGGCATTGTTTGGGGTCTTTTCATAATCTATGTTCCCATTGCTTAAAGAAGGTATAATTGGCAGCCAAGAAGGAGGTAAGCTGCGGAGGTTATAATTTCCAAAAGTATTTAATAATGCAAAAGTATAAGTACTGTACACCTATTTTTATTTTGTTAAACTATTCATTTTGGAAGCCCCGGACATTTTATCTGCTCAGGAGACAAATAAAACTGCCTGCCTCCCCAGAAAAGTGTCAGGATTTATTTGAGTGGATAAGTTTAAATATCAAGTCAGTATTAACTGTAGCGGAAGGCACAGAAACCTTACAAAAAGGCATGTTAAGTAGATGGATGAATACTCAAAATAAAGAAAATTATGTGTATTGCTTGCTTTCAGCTTTTAAATAATAAAGTCTTTATTGTCTGTCCAGTTGTGCACTATTTCTAGGTCAATGTTCCTTTGTCACATATTTTATCTACTTCTTTATCAGGGCATCTACCACAGGTCTGCTCTCACCTGTGTTAATAAAATGCTATTTGTTCTATGTTAACTACTTAATATCTCACTTGGTCAGCATATTTCTGAATTATATGGCCTGCAAGGATACAATAAATCCCAACTGGGTGGATGGGATCTTTAGAGGAGAGACCAGCCTTGCCAATCATGCCACTCTTTCTGACATCCCGTAAAATCCAAAATTGGTTATAGCTATGTACAAGTCTACCATATCCCAGAAAAACAAATGGCAAAGTAAGACATTATTTCTTAAAAAAAGAAATAAATAAAAATTGGTCTTTTGAAATTGTTTCTTGAACTTTAGTATTTTAAATTGGAATATTCACTTCATTGGTTCAACTACTATGTGCTACATATTAGATATACTTTAGAGGCTTTTGTTGTTGTCATTATTTCCTCAGCTTTGTTCTATACACCCTAAGTAAGAAATATGTAGACAGGAAATATTTCAAAAATGCAGTATTGTGATATAACACTTCACAAAAGCTAGGAGTGGTGCAAAGAGCCATGGAAAGATACATACTTGACATCACAAGACAAGATAGAAAGACCTGCACATGGATTAGAAAAGAAACAAAAGTATATGATATCATCAAGAGATAAAAGAACTGATATGGAAATAAGCTGGTCATATAGCAAGAAGAATTGATGACAGGTGGACCAAGGCAGTCATAGAATGGATCCCATCTAATAAAAAGTGTCCATGAAAAAGACCTAAAACAAGGTGGATCAACAACATAAGCAAACATTGCGGTCCCAGTTAGCAAAAGAAAGCTCAGGACTACATAGGTTGGAAACATGTGGAAGATGTCTTCATCCTGCAGTGGATAGATGATGGCTAAAATGATGATGATTATGATAATGATGATGGTGATGATGATGATGATGATGATGGTGATAACTCTTCAAGGTATCAAACTGAAAACACATCCCTTTGTAGTTTTGATTTAATTTAATCTTACTTTTAACTTGTGTTGTACTGAAAAAGTAGAATAAATAGCATTCTTTTTGTTCTTTCCAATACAATGAAATTGTTAGAAATTATGTAAACAGACTCAGAACTTAGTCTGGCTCTCTGACTGTCTTTTTCCATTTAAAGGATAGTGCATCAAAAACTGAATAAAAGGAACTATAACTGGCACCCCCCCCCAAAAAATGGCCAAGGCTGACCAGGGGTATAGAAAAAAAGAAAAGGAAAATAAAATCTCTCAGTTCCTATGGAACAGGAAGCTCGGGAGTAAACATTGAAATGTTACAGACTTCTCCAACTCTAAACTCCATTCCATCCCAGAGTTTTGCCATTATTAAAGTTTTGGAATAATTCCAAAAAATATCTTCTACATATTTTCACTTCATTGTATTTCTTTCAAACAAAGCAAAATATTGATGAAAAGGATAAGAAAAGGGAGTTGTGATGCTCCCTGTCTGTGATCAAAACCAGAACAGAAAAATTACTTTTGGCATAATAGGAGAACTGGCAAAAGGAAGATGATGTTTGAAAATTGGCAGGAATTGGCCAGGAGCTCCAGAGAGAGTAAAGGAAGGTGTGTGTAGGGGGGGGATAAATAATTATCCCAAGACATTACATGGAAATGGCACTTGGAAAGGAAGTCAGAATACTGGTGATTACTCCATGCTAAGCACCCCTCTTATCTC
Source organism: Crotalus tigris (assembly GCF_016545835.1). Classification (NCBI taxonomy): domain Eukaryota; kingdom Metazoa; phylum Chordata; class Lepidosauria; order Squamata; family Viperidae; genus Crotalus; species Crotalus tigris. The sequence continues at coordinate 2,275,016 of NW_024097783.1, read as the reverse complement.
CCTTCTAGTAACATGATCAAGAGCAGAGCATATTGTGGGAAGAATCCAGAGAAAGAAATATTTTGGGGAATATTAAAAAGGAAGAATATATTTCCCAAAGGAATAATGAAAAAGCATACCCAGTTTTTCTTAATAGCCCCAAGTCTCCCTCCGCTAAGCAGAAACCAGATTTTAGAAATGCAGATGTAATAATCCATTCAGGAAGGTTGGAGCCTTCCAGCTAGAAGCTGAAAAGATTAGGAAGACAAAGACCCCACCCAAACTCTAAGACATGACATAATAGGATTAGCCACCACTGCCAAAGGGGCACACTCAGACTCAGGTCAAAGTACATGACACAGGAAATACAAAGCCTCAAACAGGAACAGGAAGCAACTTCAAAAGCCTCAGAAGGTATAAAAATGCACAACTCCCTACTACATGTGGTCAGGTTTTCCAGAGCCATCTTTCTGTCTGGCTCTCCTCTTCAATAAACTACAACCTTCTTTCTAAAGCAGTCTCTATTTTGTTTATTCCCAGCTTGGACTGGACCCTGATGAAAATTTTTCTTTCAACAATATACGTAGTTTACTACATGTATCCAAGTGTACATATGCACTCAGGCATATAGGCAGTACAGGGGGAGGATAAATACACACACATACATGCTATTTCTTTACACAAAAGAAACTACAGATGGCTCCCTGCTGCTATCGTTGGTAGAGAGATTAGAAAGAATTTCAGAAGCCATATTTTTCATGCTTTTGTGTTATTTGCTTTCCAAATATTTCCTATATTCCCATGTGCAAATTTTACTATTTTCAAAATCTGAATACATGTGCTTTTAATATATGAATGATTTTTACATAATTATCTGGCAATTATAAGGAATCCTTTGGCCCTGCTTTTATAAAGGTGCTCTATATTTTTTTCAATTGTAGTTCAAGCATATTTACAATACAATGGGAAGTAATTACAGTCTGAAGGTTTTAGAATGTAACTAAGTCCTATCCCTGGGGATGGCTCTCCATAATTAAGTATGGCATAAATAATCATGATTAATTATGTTTCTGGATAATCATCTGTCTCTACTGAATTATTGTTTCCAATAATACTGAAGAAAATCCAGTGTGGTTAAACTGGATGATTTCTCAGAGCAAATATGGAATAGACAGAAAAACCCTGCACGTGATATTATGGAATGGGGTATATATGCCACAGCCGCACAAGTAAAAAATAGCTTCTGGAAGTTCTAAGGGAGGAAAGAGCAAACTGAAGACTCCATGAAAGTGGAGCTGATGACTATGGTGGAAAGAAAAGCAGGCAAGTAGACTGATTTTTTTGCAATTTCTCTTTGGACAAGGAGAGCACTTGAGACCACCCACAAGTACTCTAAACAGTTGCTCCTCATGAGGAAACCATAAGGCAGCTGTCTCCAGTGAGTTTAGAGCTCTGGGAGGCGAGGGAATAGCTATCTTGCTAATCACAATAGCACTTTCAAGAGGCTATTGGGGTCGCATACTTTCTTTTCTAATCACTTTCAGAAATTGCTTGCTAATTGCTTTTCAGCTATTAGGAACCTTCAGATCAACAAGTCTGAAAACACTGGGTGAGTTTCTTACAATCCTTAGGAAATATGTTTTAAATATAGGTTCAAGGGAGTAATATTTCTTTGCAAGTCAAAATGTGCTTCTCCGCTTTCTCACTTTATTTTCATGAATAGTAGTGTCTTGTCTGAAACATTTTACTCAAGTTACAGTTCTATCCTGGACTTAGATTCCTTTTATCAAACCAATGTCTTGGTAGCAATTCTTCCTCTTGTCCTTCAGGCCATTTCCTTGTCCCACTAAAACTTGTTTCTACTCATCCCACTAGATCTGACAGAAGCAGCATTTTCTGGGAGCCCTCACTTAAAGAGCCTAGCAAGTGGGGCTTTTCTGTTGTAGCACCTGCCATCCATATCTCCCATGGTTAGATTGGCCCCAGCCCTGATAGTCCTTTGCAAAGTGCTGAAGAACTGGATGTGCTCCAGGGTATAGATGTCAGGATGTTGGATGGCATCAGAGACATTTTGTTACTGCTGAGTTTTTATTGGGTTTGTTCTCAATGAGTATTATAATTTTCTATATTCTTTGGGGGAGGGGTTGCATATTTTTAATGTTTTTCTAGCACCTCCCATGATGTATTTGTGAAATTTTGTAAGAAGGGAGGGGCAAATAAATTGAATGAATGAATGAATGAATAATATACAAACAAACAAACAAACTTTCTATCATGACTTGCCAATACTTAAGTTTTCTGACAGAATATAGCTTTGTAAATTCAAGCTACTCATTCCCATTCAAAATATTTCACAGAAGTTGTTTCCTTATCTTTATTTTTCTCTGTAGTGTCTTTGTTAGAAGTAATATATTGGCCCATGTAGTAAACTATAATCTGCATTTTTCTGTTCTCAAATATATCGTAAAATAAAAGCTTGTGCTTTGCACACTTGCCTTTGAGTATATTTCCAGATTTTAATAAGCTATTATATTGAACCCTAGTGTATAAAATTATTGTATATTGACAATATTTTGGATCATGTATTTGATTTAATCATTTGTCTTATGATATTTCTATTTAAGCTTGTATATGTACCTTTATGAATCTAAGGTTACATTTCATAAGTTTAGATGAAAATTTGAGAATGTGTGAAGGACTAAGGATCCCTGATGATTTTATAAAGAATATTTATTCCATATATCTCATACAGTAAAATAGTCAGAATGCCATTTAGTACATTCTTTCTTATTTCTGCATTCTAGAGCAGCAAATTAACAACAGAATCTCAAGGGTAGTTGCCAAATTATTTACGACCTTAATTTAAAATCCATATTTGTTCCTGACATATAAATATTGCTTCTGTACATCTTTAATAGATACAGTTTAATCATCAAATCCCATAAGCTAGGTAGCAGCTGAACCATATCCCTGCTTTCTTTACTTGACAGAGGACACTCCATTTTTAATAGAACTTCAAAAATTGAAATGACAGATGTGAATGAGTCATATTAAATTGCCTGGCAATTTTGCAACTATATCTATAAAAACAAGCTGCTCCAGGTGCTTCATTACTAACTTTCCAACTCTAAAGTGGACTTTGATCCAGGAATATGAACATTTAGTGAAAGGGGAACATCTTGCATCTTTTAAACTCTTTATAAACTATTCTTAGAGTGTGTCTTGGGACTGATATTTCAAAGGATATTTAATTAAACTATAATCTTAATGCAGGGCCTCTTGTCCATTCCAACACTTTGTAAAGACCCATACTACCTTCTGCCACCTTCTTTTCTCCTTCAAATTCCATCTTACAGCTTTTTCTGAATAATACACCATTAAACTGTCACACTTTATATCCTGTTTGTGATCATTTCTACTGTTCACATGCATCTAACTGAAATTTTAATAGGAATTGCTTCCAAGTATGTGTAGAACACTTGACCTTCACAAACTACAATATGCCAGTATCCTGGTATATTCTATCAATATCTGTATACTATTACTGAAATAAAGCAACTGAAGAAAAAAGTGGGGAGGAGACTTGGAATATATTCATTTCCTTACCTTTTGCATAATAAGTATATACAGTATTTACCAACAGAAATACTGATTCTACACACACATATACACACACATAAATAAATGATTGTAGGCATCATTTCCCCTTTATGGATTACTGCCTTGTCGTGGCGAAGGGGCTTGCGTAACTCAATGAAGCTATAAGCTATGCCGTGTAGGGCCACCCAAGATGGACAGGTTATAGCAGAGAGTTCTGACAAAATGTGATCCACTGGAGAAGGAAATGGCAAACCACTCCAGTATCTTTGCCATGAAAACCCCATGGATAGTACTAAAAGGAAAAAAGATATGATGCTGGAAGATGAGCCCCTCAGGTCGGAAGGTGTCCAATATGCTACTGGGGAAGAGCAGAGGGCTAGTACTAGTAGCGCCAGAAAGAATGAAGCGACTGGGCCAAAGCTGAAAGGACGCTCAGCTGTGGATATATCTGGTGGTGAAACGAAAGTCCGATGCTGTAAAGATTTTTTCTCCATAGGAACCTGGAATGTAAGATCCATGAATCAAGGCAAGCTAGACGTAGTCAAAAAAGAGATGACAAGACTGAACATCAACATCTTAGGAATCAGTGAACTAAAATGGATAGGAATGGGTGAATTTAACTCAGATGACCATCAGGTATACTACTGTGGGCAAGAATCCCTCAGAAGAAAAGGAGTAGCCTTCATAGTCAATAAAAGAATAGGAAAAGCAATACTGGGATACAATCCTCAAAATGACAGAATGATCTCAATTCGAATCCAAGGCAAACCATTCAATATCACAGTAGTCGAAATCTATGCCCCAACCACTGGTGCTGAAGAGGATGAAATTGACCAGTTCTATGAAGCCCTACAGCACCTTATAGAATTAACACCAAAAAATTATGTCCTTATCATCATGGGGGATTGGAATGCTAAGGTAGGAAACCAAAAGATAACCAGAATAACAGGCAAGTTTGGCCTTGGAGTACAAAATGAAGCAGGGCAGAGGCTGATAGAATTTTGTCAAGAGAATACGATGGTCATAACAAACACTATTTTCCAACAACCCAAGAGACAGCTCTACACATGGACATCACCAGACGGTCAACATAGAAATCAGATTGACTATGTGCTCTGCAGCCAAAGATGGGGAAGCTCTATACAGTCAGTAAAAACAAGACCAGGAGCTGACTGTAGCTCAGATCATGAGCTTCTCATTGCAAAATTTAGGCTTAAATTGAAAAAAGTAGGGAAAAGCACTAGGCCACTCAGGTATGAACTAAATCATATTCCTGATGAATATACAGTAAAGGTGACAAATAGATTTAAGGAATTAGATCTGATAGACAGAGTGCCTGAAGAACTATGGATGGAAGTTTGCAACATTGTACAAGAGGTAGCAACTAAACCATCCCAAAGAAAAAGAAATGCAAGAAAGCAAAATGGCTGTCTGAGGAAGCTTTGCAAATAGCTGAGGAAAGAAGGGAAGCGAAAGGCAAGGGAGAAAGAAAAAGATACACCCAATTGAATGCATAATTCCAGAGAGTAGCTAGAAGAGATAAGAATGCCTTCTTAAATGAACAGTGCAAAGAAATAGAAGAAAACAACAGAATAGGAAGGACCAGAGATCTCTTCAAGAAAATTGGAGATATGAAGGGAACATTTCATGCAAAGATGGGCATGATAAAGGACCAAAATGGCAGAGACCTAACAGAGGCAGATTAAGAGATTAAGAAGAGATGGCAAAACTACACAGAAGAACTATACAAAAATGAGCTTAACATCCCAGATAACCACAATGAGATGGTCACTGACCTCGAACCAGACATCCTAGAATGTGAAGTGAAATGGGCCTTAGAAAATCTGAGCAACAACAAAGCTAGTTGAGGTGACAGTATTCCAGCTGAGCTATTCAAAATCTTAAAAGACGATTCAGTAAAAGTGCTACACTCAATTTGCCAGCAAATTTGGAAAACTCAACAGTGGTGACAGGATTGGAAAAGGTCAGTTTACATTCCAATTCCAAAGAAAGGAAATGCCAAAGAATGTTCAAACTATCACATCATTGCACTCATTTCACATGCTAGTAAAGTTATGCTTAAAATCCTACAAGCTAGACTCCAGCAGTATGTGGATCGAGAACTACCAGAAGTACAGGCAGGATTTCGAAGAGGCAGAGGAACTAGAGATCAAATTGCCAACATATGCTGGATCATGGAGAAAGCTAGGGAGTTCCAGAAAAACCTCTACTTCTGCTTCATTGACTATGCAAAAGCCTTTGATTGTGTGGATCACAACAAATTGTGGCAAGTTCTTAAGAGATGGGAGTACCAGACCATCTCATTTGTCTCTTGGGAAACCTATATGCGGGTCAAGAAGCAACAATGAGAACTGAACACGGAACCACTGATTGGTTCAAAATTGGAAAAGGAGTCCGGCAAGGCTGTATACTGTTGCCCTGCCTATTTAACTTATATGCAGAGCACATCATGAGAAAGGCAGGGCTAGATGAATCAAAAGTTGGAATTAAGATTGCCAGGAGAAATATCAACAACCTAAGATATGAAGATGATACCACTCTAATGGCAGAAAGTGAAGAGGAACTAAAGAGCCTCTTGATGCAGGTGAAGAAGGAGAGTGCAAAAGTTGGCTTGAAACTCAACATTAAGAAAACCAAAGTCATGGCATCTGGCCCTCTCAATTCCTGGCAAATAGATGGGGAAGAAATCGGGGTAGTGACAGATTTTATTTTTCTGGGCTCAAAGATCACCTCAGATGGGGACTGCAGCCATGAAATTAAAAGACGCTTGCTCCTGGGGAGGAAAGCTATGGCAAATCTAGACAGCATTCTAAAAAGCAGAGACATCACCCTGCCAACAAAAGTGCGTATAGTCCAGGCCATGGTTTTCCCAGTTGAAATGTATGGCTGTGAAAGTTGGACCATAAGAAAGGCTGAGCGCAAAAGAATTGAGGCCTTTGAACTATGGTGCTGGAGAAGACTCCTGCGAGTCCCTTGGACTGCAAGGCGTTCAAACCGGTCAGTCCTAGAAGAGATCAACCCCGACTGCTCTTTAGAAGGCCAGATCCTGAAGTTGAAACTCAAGTACTTTGGCCACCTAATGAGAAGGAAGGATTCACTGGAGAAGAGCCTAATGCTGGGAAAGATTGAGGGCAATAGAAGAAGGGGACGACAGAGAATGAGATGGCTGGATGTAGTCACTGAAGCAGTAGGTGTGAATTTAAATGGACTCCAGAAGATGGTAGAGGACAGGAAGACCTGGAGGAACATTGTTCATGAGGTCGCGATGGGTCAGACACGACTTCGCAATTAACAACAACAACAACAAGGCATCATTTCTGAAAGGCATGTATATCTTTGAAGGTTAGTTAGAAGATTAGGGAATATAGGTAGTCCTTAACTTACAACCACAATCATGCCGAAAACCCCAGTTTATAAGTTAAGCAGTTATTAAGTAAGATATCAACATGATTGCTTCACTCAACCACCACAATCCTCGCTCATCCAACTGAGGTTGTTAAAAGACTATGCAGGTTGTCAAGCAGAGCATGGAAGATGGGGGGGGGGCGTTCATGGAAACCTTTGTCCTGTTGCTCACCCAGCCAGCCAGCCACTCTATCACACTCAGAGTCAGCTCCAGGCTGGTTCCAGTCAACTCTCAGCCACATCCTACCAGCACATACAAAGCTGCCATAACCCTGGAAACCTTCAGCCACCCAGCCATCTGTGGAACCTTCAGCCAGTTTCAGGGTCCAGCAGTGCACAACTTATAGTAGCTTTAATTTTTTCAGCAGCTTGTAAGAGGCATGCCCAGCCAATGTAAGGCTAACCTTCCTGCACAGTCTGCTTTGCACTATTCTGCAAGTGGGTACTATTCTTGCAATCTTAAGAAGTTTCCCTTTTAAGAAAGCTTCCTTTTAAGAATAGCACAATCTTAAGTCATTAACTAAGGATTACCTGATTCTTGCTGGGGCTTCTTGACAACTGAATTGGATCCTTTTTGTAACACTTTAAGCAGAATTTCTTTCTCTCTTCTTTCCTTCCCATCCATTCAGGACTTCATCTTCCTATATCTCCAACCAGTTTTGCCTTGTCTTCTTCTTCTTCATTGCTACTATGTGTCCCCCACCCCCGCTTATGTGTGTTGTTGTGAGGAGAGGAGATGGGGTAAGGATATTTCTGTAAATGACATTGACCTGTATATGAGCAAGAGAATAGTCAGTATATGCAGATTGGATTCATATGAATTGTATAAATGTAATAAGGATTTTTTTTTCTTGTGCATTCATTTATTCATAATAAGGTCAACAAGTGGTTCATGTGCCGTATTTTTCTCTCCTGGAAACAAATTTGAAGTGGCCATTTCCTTCTAATGTAATGCAACTCTCTTGCATGGCTGTCCCACTTACAAATCTAACAACAGTATTTTGTACATGCGAGGTGTATTCCAAGTGGCAGAGCCAATGCTTTTAGGTCTCCAGAAATATTCCAGTTGTACTTGGTGTAACTGGATGTACTTCAGCAACAGTTCCATGCTGCTTTCATGTGTCCAGCATAGCCAAACAATCACTGAAGGGTGTACATTGACAAAACAGAAGATTTCTATGAAATGGTATGTGACAGGTTAAATTACAGGTAATTTGCATGATGAATAGACAAAAATCTTTAAGATACACCCAAAAATGTTCAGGAAGCAAAGTCCTTGTTCTCCAGTGTCATTATTTTAAGATACCCGTAGCTGCTGTTTAAACAACATAAATCCATCTTTTTATTATAAATAAGCTTCTAGATGATTATGTAAATAATGTAAATAGAATTACTACATTAAAAATTTAGAAATCAAACAAGAGAGCATCTATTTTACAACTTGCCAGTAGGAACATTTCAGTATCAAATATTGCAAAATGCCAAGAATTTTACATCTTTATGGACTATATTATACCTCCTCATTAAATTAAATAAAGAGAAGAATGCTACATTTTCAAACATCTTGTATTCATCAATTTCAAACATCAATTATAATGCTGCATTAATATTCAGTATGGCTATGATTGCCAAAATTAATGTATTAATTCTTGAACCTTGAGGTCAAAAGGATTCTTCAAAAATACTCACAAGCACTCTTCCCATGAAGTCAGGCTATCCAAAATTTATCTTGAAAGTACATATTTTAAAATGGATAAATTGCAAAATAAATGCTCTTGGATGATCTGTCAACCTTCGCTGATTAGAACAATTATTCTTTGCACAGGCAATTAAAGCAATTTGCAACAAGGAGAAAGGAATATCAAATTCATCTCCTTTATGTGGTGAGGACTTCTTAAGTACAAACACGCATTAGAAAGAAATTGTGAATATGAGAAGAAATGCTATCAAGGCTGAATTTTCAATGTAACTATTATATGCAGTTTTGTTGTTCTGTTTGAATAAAGTTAAACTAAACACTTAATGAAGACATTTGGTCAAACACATTAACATTTATATCATTCTTTTAAATTACCCTTAGAAGAAAACAATGCATTTTAAAAAACAAGAATTGTTTACTGTAATGAGCAGATATCTGATATCTCATTCCATATATGCAACAAGGCACACAGTAGATGGTATTTTGTTCAGGTGAAATCAGTAATTTGAAAGTGGGGTTTTTTTTGGTAACTTTGTTATGGGCTGGTCCCTCTTTGATCAGTTTTAGATCAGTGGCTGCTATAAATCTCTGAAAGGTATATCGGACAAGTTAAAAATAATGTGGCCAAGACTCATTATTATAAACTTTCCCACTTTATCTATCTGCCATACTGTCCATCCAATGTAATACAGAAGTAATAATGATGATGATGATGATGATGATGATGATGATGATGATGATGATGACTGGATAATCAAGTGCCTAGAAATAACAGGAGTCAGTAGAAACATCAGAAAATTTGTGCAAAGATCGATGGCACAATGGAAGACACAGTTGCAGATCAATGGTGAGAGGCTGGGAGAGGTTAATATCAAGAGAGGAATATTTCAAGGAGATTCATTATCACCATTACTATTTGTTATTGCACTGTTTCCTCTGTCAACAATACAGAATAACTCAGGACATGGCTATCAAACATCAAAAACATCTGCCAGACTATCCCACCTCCTTTATATGGATGATCTGAAGCTTTATGGAAAAACATCATCTGAAATAGAATCGCTGCTCAACACTGTCCGTATATATAGCCAAGATATTGTAATGGAGTTTGGCTTGGACAAATGAGCCACACTTACTATCAAACAAGGAAAAATAGTGAAAACTGAAGGAATCAAGATGCCCCACGAAAATAACATTAAGAGTCTGGATGAGGAAGAGTACTACAAATACTTGGGTATCCTTCAAGCTGACAACATCAAGCACACTGAAGTCAAGAAAAGGATTAGAGGTGAATACATCAAGAGAGTGAAGAAGATCTTAAAATCCAAACTCAATGGAGGAAATACCATAAAGGCAATCAACACCTGGGCAATCCCAGTCATTAGGTACACAGCTGGAATAGTGGACTGGACTCAAGCAGAACTAAAAGCAATGGATAGAAAGACCAGAAAAATAATGACAATGAATCATGCCCTTCATCCACGCAGTGACATTGACAGACTTTATCTACCAAGGCAAATAGGTGGGTGTGGAATGCTACAAGTACATCAAATGGTTGAAGAAGAAAAAATGGCTTTGGAAGAATATCTGAACGACAATGATGAAGATGCACTGAAATTAGTATATCAGGCTTACTGACTACTGGAGAAACCAAACTGGCCTACAAGAAAGACCAAATGAAGAACAGAATAGAGACATGGGAAGACAAAGCACTACATGGCCAGTACATTAAAAAAATAGCTGGGAAAGCATATAATAACAAGACCTGGCAATGGCTAAGAGCAGGAAAATTGAAGAAAGAGACCGAAGGACTAATTCTAGATGCACAAGACCAAGCCTTAAGGACAAATGCATACAAAGTCAAAATTGAGAAGACAGCAACAGACAGTAAGTGCTGCCTATGCAAAGAAGCTGAAGAAACAGTGGACCACTTGGTAAGCTGCTACAAGAAGATCACACAGACTGACTACAAGCAGCGGCATGACAAAGTAGCAACAATGGTTCATTGGAAGGTCTGCAAGAAATATCATTTGCCTGTAAGTAAGAACTAGTGGGATCATAAATAGAGGAAGTCATAGAAAATGATAAAATTAAACTGCTCTGGGGCTTCAATTCAAACTGACAAATAGCATTGTGCATTGACAAATTTGCCATTAGTCAATTGCAAAAGTCGGCCTTACTAGCAACTGCTTCCATCCTGCAACGATATCTATAATACCATGAAACCTCCACATCTGCCTATCCCAGGTCCTTGGGAAGGACTCGATAGGTAGACAAAAATGCCAAATCCAGTCTGAACATCTGGCTGACATGTGAATAATAATAATAATAATAATAATAATAACAACAACAACAACAACAACATCCACATCTGCCTATCCCAAGTCCTGGGTAAGGACTCGATAGGTAGACAAAATGCCAAATCCAGTCTGAACATCTGGCTGACTGTGCAATGATCCATAATAACAATAATAACTGCTTCCATCCTGCAACGATATCTGTAATACCATCAAACATCCACATCTGCCTATCCCAGGTCCTGGATAAGGACTCGATAGGTAGACAAAATGCCAAATCCAGTCTGAACATCTGGCTGACTGTACGATGATCCATGATAATGACAATAATAAAAAAAGTTGGAAAGCACCTTGGTGGTTATATAGTGCAACCCCCTGCTCAGACAGAAAACCCTAAACCATTTCAGACAAATGGTTGTCCAATCTCTTCTTAAAAACTTCCAGTCTTGGAGCATTCACAACTTCTGGAGGCAAGTTGTTCCACTGATTAATTGTTCTAACTGTTAGAAAATTTCTCATTAGTTCTAGGTTGCTTCTCTCTTTGGTTATTTTCCATCTGTTGCTTCTTGTCCTGCCTTCAGGTGTTTTGGAGAATAGCTTGACTCCCTCTTCTTTGTGGCAGCCCCTGAGATATTGGAACACTGCTATCATTGTAAAGTAGTATTACTTCATGTGATCTTGATTCTATCCCTCAGTCAAGTTTTGAGAAAATGCAAGGGATATTTTAACAGTATTGTTTCAATACATATGAGACAATTGCTGCAGGTCCTTGCAGCTTCTTTGTAGATTTTTAAAAGCCTAGCACTGTCAAGAAGTACTTGAGAACATAACAAACTTCTCTGCAAAGAAACTGCTATAGATGTAAAGATGTTAGGCTTTGTAGAATTAATTTAAACAGAACTCTTATTTTCGGGGTAGGTCCTACTTTAGGGGAAACATAGAAATAGAAAACCCAGTTGAAAGAAGTGAGAATTCTTCCAAACACCAAATTTATGTCAACATTCCAATTTTGAATTATTTACAAATATCTTTAAAAAATAATAATTACAATCCTGTTGTGGGATAATGCCACTGTTTACATCACTCCATTACAAAAACTGTCAAAACATATCATGCTTTTCGATTAAAATTGTAATCCCAGAGAAGATGCAGTTAAGCATGGAATTAGTTCTGCATTCTAAAATGCTGTTTGTGTTTAATATTCACATAAACTGAATAAAGATAGATATGCCAATATAATATAGTACTCTGGCCATTGACCCTCAAAAAATATAGCATAATAATGTATAGTATCTTCTAATTCGTGTTCAGTTCCCAGAAAATACAATTTTCTAACCATTATAAGTTTCTAGGTTGGAATAGAACTTTCTCCTCATTGTGCATAACAATCAAGATCCTAGCTACCATCATTTGTGATGTAACAGCACATGGGCTTTGATCCCACTAATACTTTGCATCAGGGAGCTACAGCCAGTCAAGGAATAAAATCTTGATAAATCATTTTTCTATCTTTGTATTTAGATAAAGACCCATAGCAATAGTGAAAGTCACTTGTCCTTTGCACATAGATATGGTCATAGATTAAATCCTGGAGTGTCCACTTAAAAAAAGTATCAGTTAGAACGTAATAGAAGGCTCAGATCAGCAAAATATCCATAGAAATGGTGACTCTGTTCTGGTTGTGAGACAGCTTCTTCCTCTGATATATTTCTACTTTTGGACATTTAATAATGGAGACAAATCAGAATGTTCCAATTAGGTCTGTTGCTCTTTTCACCCTGACTGCATGTGCAAATTGGAAGACTAGGGTGTTTTTGTTGCATAGATCACCACGGGTTCCTTGCTGGACAGATGGAATTTATAATGTGTAACAATTGGAGAGAAAAATGCTAATAAATACTTTTATACTAGTAATCTTATCATGTGCATTAATTCAGCACCTGCTAAAATCAATGGAATGATAGAAAGAACACTTTAAAGACAGTGAAAAATTATGCCTAAAATCAATGATGTTATATGGCCCCAAAATATGAAATAATATGCTTTGAACTTTCTCTGTGTGCTGATTGTCAATTCTTAGCACCAGCAACTTACTCATTTCAAAAGTAGTGAGATGCACATTTTTATATTTCTCACTACTTACAATATTATTAGGATGTTTCTCTTAATTCAATGAGACTTATTTCCATACAGTTAGATTTAATATATATAGCAGATATATAATAAATCTAATCAGTTTACACTCATAGCATTTAAATAAATATGGCAATAAAATAATTGAACATAAAAATTGTATAGCTGATTTTGGGAGACATAGTGTTTTATACCATGAAAAGTACTGGTTTATGTCAAATTAGTTCCATGTTCACAGAAATACTGCACTGCTGTCTGTAACGGCTTTCTCCTATGTGTATACTGACTGGAGTGAAACTTGCTTAAGAAAATTCTTTCTGGATTTCAGCATAGAAACATTTGTTCTACTGCTGAAATTTAGAAACAGCTTAATATTTTATTGTTCCAACACTGAAAAGCGGAAGAGGAGGAGGAGGATAGCAGGATTTTCAGATGGTATATTTTTATTATATTATAATATAAAATATTATATTTTTATAATTTGTTAATATACAATTTTGAAACTCTAATTTATGCAAAATTTGCTATAGTTTTAAATTGTATTCCTACATTAAAAAAGTTTAAACCAGTCCCATTAAGTCTTCATGTTCTGTTAAATGTATTCTATCATTTTTATCCTATGAAAAATAGAACAAATTGTTAATCTATCTCTCCTGTGATAAATCTTGTTCAGTTTTCTTTTCTGTCTAAAGACTGCTACATTTTAAAAAATACAATAGGTTGTTTAATTATTAATTTCTTTATAAAAGTCCCAAAAGCTTAAAGTACAGAATTATTCAGAATGTTCCATAAATATTCCTGTCACTGCTATGAAACTTTAGATCATTTGTTTTCCAGGCTGCTTGCTTACGTTGCAAAATTCTTGGCAACTTAATACTCATCTATAAGATTCAAGAATAAAAAAAAATTCAAGTAATAACATTGATAAATATTGCTGATTCTTAATATGGCAAAAAATAAAAAAGGAAAGAAAAATGTGCATATACATACCATAGAAACTACTCGTAACTAGCACCTGAAGGCAGGAGAAGAAACAATGCATAGAAATAACCTAGAACTAAGGAGAATTTTTTAAACAGTTAGAACAATTAATCAGTGGAACAACTTGCCTCCAGAAGTTGTGAATCCTCCAACACTGGAAATTTTAAAGAAGATATTGGACAAACATTTGTCTGAAATGGCATAGGGCTTCCTTCCTGAGCAGGGGGTTGGATAGACCTCTACGGTCCTTTCCAACCCTGTTATTCTTTTAATATTTATTTTTTATTAATTAGAATTATATATTGTTTCCAAGCAATATATCTCAGTTCTAATGAGGGCTTTTTTTCTCATAGAACGCCCAGAACGGAGTTCCGGCACCTTTTTTGGACGGAACCTTATAGGGTAGGCAAGGTGGGTTGTATGATGTGTGTGAGTTCCAGCACCTTTTTTTTTTTTTTTTTTAAGAAAAAAAGCACTGGTTCTAATTAAGAAAGTATTAGGGCTCCTGGGAGATAAAGTCTGTGTTTGTTTTCTTTTGCAAATTAGATGTTGACATGAATTACACCAGCCTTTTCTGTTCTACACTGGGCAGCTAGATATTTGCACTGGAGAAAAATCCTTTGTTGGGCTGCAGGAAGAGTTAAAATCTTCAGGATTTTAACTCTCTTCCTACAGTCCAATGAAGAATTGCCCCTCTGCTCTAGCTACTGGCAGGCAGCCCTTGCACACAGAGCTGAGGTTCCCCCAGGCAATTATTTCAGCCAGCCCCCAGGGATAAGAGGGAGTTCTCTCAGCAGGCAGGAAAGGCTTGTAACCCTTCCTGCCAGCTTTCCCATTGGCTTTCTAGGGAAGCCAACAGAGAAGTTTCAAAGAGTGAACTCATGAATGTGGATGCTTGTCAAGCATCCAGAATATGATCATATGATTGTAGGTGTGTGTGTGTGTGTGTGTGTGTGTGTGTGTGTGTGTGTGTGTGATGCTTTATGACAGCTGAAAGTGCTTTAAAGGCTATAAGATATCCTTTCCAGATGTCATGGTTCCGATAGATGAGACCAATTAAAGCAGAACTCTAAGGCTTGAATTTTCCTCTAAGAACATGTTTATGGGCTACAAAGTATTGGCATGTCAAAAGTGAAACCAAGACTAAAGTTCCCTCCAAAAAGTAACATTATTACAAAGTTAAACTTCCCACTCTAGAAACTATGCAATCAACTACATTTCTCAATAGAATAGTTTGGTGGGCTTTCTAACTTTAGGCTCAACCCCCAGTCTAATGGTTCCCATAGGACAGAGAATTGTTTAGACTAGTATAACACTCCCCATCCCTCCCCCCAATCTTGTGGCAAATGAAAACAAGCAAGATGACTTCAGCCAGGTTCATTGCAGAGTTGACACCAGGCCATCTTAATTTTGAACCACTGTTAAAGAACCAGTTGTAAGTCAAGTACTACCTGTAATCAAATCATCTTCTTAAGTATATATTAATATAGTGTCAGAAAGGTTGGGTTGCAGCCACTTTCCTCAAAGGGCTACTGATGTCACCTTCTTTTTTGGTAGCTGACCCATTCTCATGCTGAGATAAGCAGGGAGATCCACTCTATGTACCAGTCTGACAGGCAGGGTTCTTTCTCCTTCTGTTTCTGTATACTGTACTGTACAGTTATTTTCTGTGTCACATCAAAATCAAAGCACAGTTTTCCCTATTCTTTCAGCATCAGTGCATTAATGAGAAATATCACCAAAAAATGCCCCAATAATATTTGTCCTGGTAACAAATTAAATTCATTGCTGAGTACCTGTTTTGAGTCCAGATACCTTTTTAAAACAAAACAAAACAAACTTAGGCAATATGTTTATATTGGGAAAATCAGTTGAGATTTTAAGGTTGCATATTTCAGTCACAGTGCACTAGCTAAAAGCCTTCAGGTTTCTGGTAAACATTAAAGACATGTTTTATCATCTCAGAGTTGCACTTTAGGGAATGGGACCATAAATGCTGCAAGCCCTGTGTTTCACTGCTGTCGCACTGTTTTTGCTGTCACATTCCATCCATCTTCCCCTCTCTGTACTTGTGTATCATTTGTTTATATCTTCCACTGAAATTGCAAGCACTTCCTTGTGCAACTATTTTCCCTAAAGCCCTAAGGCACCTTTCATTATTTAAAAAGTTATGAGTTTGACTTTGAATTACTAATTATCCAAGTTTGTCTTCCCTGCACAACACCAGAGTAATAAAAAACAGAAGTGGGCAGTTATGGCCTACAGGTGGCATTCATGGGGTATAGGTTCAACTAAATGAATGCTCCAACACTGGAAGTTTTTAAGAAGAGACAACCATTTGTCTGAAATGGTATAGGGTTTCCTGCCTGCGCAGGGGATTGGACTAGAAGACCTCCAAGGTTGTTTCCAACTCTGTTATTCTGTTAATATTTATTTTTTATTAATTAGAATTATATATTGTTTCCAATCATCATCATCAATAATAATAATTATAATAATAATCTTCTCAACCAGAGAATAGTAAAAAAATTTGAAAAGAAATAAGATATGCTCAAAAGTGAAATAGACAGATCCATCCATTTATAGTATAGACAAAAACTTCCTGACTTTGGTAGCCCACAGACTTGTGGACAGTTGCTTCATAGGTGAACTATTGAATTTGGAGGACAAAGCTTCTCAATGAAATATTTCTCTGGAGCAGCGGTTCTCAACCTGTGGGTTGCGACCCCATTTGGGGTCGAATGACCATTTCACAGGGATCGCCAAACAACGTAGTCCGCCATTTTTTTCCCCTTTTCCTTAGCTATGCTACTCCCTTTTATTCTATTGGCTTTTGAAAGCCAATAGAATAGACTCTCTTGAATAGAGTATAATTCTATTGGCTTTCAAAAGCCAATAGGAATTGTCAAGGCTGTCTCTGCCCTGCTGAGCCCGCCAAAAGTCCCATTCTGCAAACGGTGCTGCAAGTTGTCTGCAGCAAAGGCGAGCTGTCCGGAAGTTTCCACCCCTCCCTGCTGAGCAACTACTAAAAATGTAAGTAAAAGAGGGCCATGGGTGGGAGGTGGGAGACCGGCGGACGCAGGGAGGGTTGCTGGCGTGCGTGGGGCCCGGCGGGTGCCTTACCTCCCTTGGGCTGGGCCAGCTGGTGGCCCAGCTGGTGGTCGGCCTGCTCCCTCTCTGCTGCTTGCCAGCTATGCCTCAGCCAGGGCAGGAGGCAGCACCACGCATGCGTGGCGCTCCCGGGCAGGGAAAGTCCTCAACTTACGACCAGTTGGATAGTCCTCGACTTATGACCGGTTGGGTAGTCCTCGACTTACGACTGATTGGGTAGTCCTCAACTTACAACCAGTTGGGTAGTCCTCGACTTATGACTGGTTGGGGTCACGGTGTTAAAAAGGTTGAGAACCACTGCTCTGGAGGGTTAGAAAAAAAAAGTTGAGTCTTGGTTTAATAATGTGTCTTTCTATTATATCATGCCACATTGAAATAAAGTTGTATCCTTCCCAAAACCTTGCATGCGGAATTCATTGACTAACCAGTCAAAATATAATTGTAACATGACATACAGTATAATGAAAAATATAAGTAATGATTATATTATATTATTGTTATTCTGTTCCATCCACTTTTCAGTTTCTCAAAAGCCAGATATGGCTCGCAGCCTGAACAAGACTTGAACTTCTGTTTCAAAATAGTCTTTGGCCTGATACAAGTATTATATAGTTTAGGTATGGAGTGTGCTATGACCAGGAATTTGAATGACTATCTAAACCAAAATTCAAAGTTGAACTAAGACATATTTTGCAGATGGAATATAACGTGGATCTAAATAATCTGGCAAAGCCAAAATCAAAGCAATGTTGACTTTCTCAGCACCTTGGGGTAATATTTGAAAAGAATTGTTACCTCTGAAAATCAGTACAGCACTGCGGCATTTCTTCTCTTAGGAGCATGAATCATAGGCACCGAATACAGTTGCTCTTAGATTGCCATCTGCTTGTTCTCAGTTGTTGCAACTTTTGTACAGATACTGTACAAAAGTTAGCACATAACAGAAATTATTAAGGAAAATTGAAAAAAAAGGTGCATATATTGGAATTCAAGAAAAGAGCAATGGTGGACGGCTGGGCCATTTGGCTCTCAAATTCAATGATAAGTTTTCCTTTTCTTGTGGACAGGTAAATTAATTTACTGAAAGTGATTTACAGCTCTAATCAGAAACCACTGCCTTTAACCCTATGGATCTTTCCTAATAACCCGCTCCAAGCCATTAGCATTGAGAACTGGGGGATGTATTACAACAAGATGCCAATGGGGTAAACCATATTCCTACATGTCCATCTTCAGGCAAACTTCTAGGCCATATTTTTTATGAAGAGACATATCTGTTTTCCCATGCTGTAAATATTGTCACCTTGAATTTCAGTTGTTTATAACAGAAGATTTAAGAAATTTTAGGTATAAAATAAATGATTGTTTAAATCACATCCAACTACCTAACAATGTATTTTGTTTAATTCAGACAGCAGCTTTCTCACTTGTATATAGATTTCACGTGAGGACAATGAGACGTTCTGGGATTCTATTTTTCTGAGCAGATCCCATAGCTTGCATGATTTATACAGTTAAAGGTCTTTCTCTAATCAATAAAGCACCTATTGACATCTTTTTTGATATTCTTTGGTTTTTTCAATTATCTAGTATACATCAGCAATATAGATAAGTTCTATTTTGCTACCAGTGAAGGGAGGGAGGGAGGGAGGGAGGGAGGGAGAGAGAGAGAGAGAGAGAGAACAATGCTAGGAACATGCTGATGATGTGTGCTTGTGTCTTTTTGGCTATGGCTTTACATTATATTGATTACACAGGGAAATCCTTCATGAAAGGTCAAAAATAATAGTTAAAAGAAAATAGTCTTAGGGTCAATTATTGTCTTTCCAATGTTATCACTCCTTTCTGTTTTACTATGAGTTAAAATATCTTTCCCCATGTGAAATAGGGATGAGACAAGCGGAATAGGAAGCCAAGATTTGAAAGCAGGGTTCATGCTGAGCAGACAGCTATAAAGGAACCTTTGTGAATTGCTTCAGCGCACACAGGCAGACACACACTCAGTCCTAGTAGTCATGAAAACTAAAACGAATAAATCATATAGCAAAGTTTTAAGATTTTTTTGTTCTAAAAGTCAGTGCAGATTCAACAACAAAATGTTCCTCTGCAAAAAATGAAAATAAATAGCAAGAAGGAAAGATATCAATATCAACCCAACAAAATGTATTTGCATCTTTGTGTTATTCTAGAGGCCCAGGAAAAAATATGTACTAATTTTTTATTTTTCTTAAAGTTTGACAAGAGTTACAATTTTCTCCATTTTTAAAATAATAATACCTTTCAACTTATTTTCACAGTCTATCTTGTTTCCAGAATATTACTATTTTCCAACCACAAATTTGGTACTTGACAAATTAAGATATTTCCCATAGGGATTTATGTGTTGATTGTACTTGTGAAAGCTGTCGGTGAGAGATGTTGGAATGAATTGTTTCCCAAAACAAATGACAAAAGGGAAAAGGCAGGGGGTTGTCTTGTATGATCCAAGGATAAGAACTGTAAATAATAGCATTCATATCAACTCTTATCCAGTACCAGTAATACAGTCCATTTGTATCATCCATTTAATTCAACATTATGAAAAATGATTTTTATAAAATCTTCTAATGACATT
Organism: Crotalus tigris; assembly: GCF_016545835.1. Classification (NCBI taxonomy): domain Eukaryota; kingdom Metazoa; phylum Chordata; class Lepidosauria; order Squamata; family Viperidae; genus Crotalus; species Crotalus tigris. Next base: position 2,255,176 of record NW_024097783.1, on the reverse strand, counting down.
TCCAATCCAGCAAATCAATTTAACAATTCAGTCTGGATTAGTTATTTATTTTGAAAAGTGAAGTTCCAATATGCTAAATGTACTTACAACATATTTTTAAGTATGATTGCATCTTGGTACTGGCAGTGCTATTTTTTTAATCCTCAACATGAATTTTTATTTTAGTTGTGCTCTGAATAATACAAACCTTGCCTTAGAAGCAAATGAGGACATTTGGAGTGGTTTTTAACATACAGGTGAAAGAAAGCAGTTTCACTTGTTTAAATCACATCAGGTCTTTATGGTCTATGTGAAACATGTTTTACAAATGAAAATAAAAATGAAGAAAAAAGATGTGTAAAGGACAAATATATATACTATCAGAGATGAAGGCATCTTTTAAGTTAAAACACGAAAAGATACAAAACATAACCAAACCTTAACCATAACCATAATCAAATTTCTACAACAAAAATCATTAAAACACATTAAAATAATGTGTTAATTATGTGAAACCATGTGAGAGTAAAGGCCAATTGGAGATGAGATAGGAAGGGGGAAGTCTCTGTCTCTCCATAACAACCATGATTCCTTCAAATTATCAACCAGTACCTTGGCAAAGACAAGTACATAAACATCTTACGGCTTGAGGATGCTCTCATTTTTTTCAAAGATCATTCATATTTATGCCTCTGGGAAGAGGGAAAGATGTGAGCTGCTTTTGTGGTAACCTGCTGGATTTAAAAACTTTATTTAAAAAACCCTAGGGAAAAGCCTAGTTAATTCAGAAAAGAAAATCCATAGTATTAAAAAATGTTCATGATGGCCTTTTAACAATCAGTCTTGTATCAACAGAAGAAAATATGTAGAGTTCAGGATTGAACTGTGGGGTCTTTGGTGCTCTCTGAGCTTGGTTGTCTTCTTGCAGATGTTTCATTACCAATCTAGGTAGGACTATCAGGATAGGGTTGGCTCTCTTTTTATATATAAGTGGCATGCCCAGTCAGTGTTGTGGGAGTCTTCTTGGTAGTACAACATTCCAATCAAGGAGCTACCAAGATCACTCCCACCAAAACTTACAGGGTAACCCATTGTATATAAGCAGAACCCCCACTCCCTTCTATCACTGATGATGTTACCTAATTGGGTAAATGAAACTTCTGCAAGAAAAGAACCAAGCTCAGAGAACAACAAGGACCCCACAGTCAACCTTCTCTGTGCTAAGCAAATATCTCAACCACTGTACTGTTGCTTATTGTTTATAAGAAGTATAGAAACAATCAAAGCGCATGATAAGCAGCGGTCAGTACTTTGTTTGCAAAGTAGCCAATGAATTGTAGAGGGTAGCCTGCACTCAACTGAAATACAGTGTTCAAATAGGCAGATACTCTCAAGGTAACGTAACTGGGAAAAGTGTACTTTGAAAACAGAACTGAGTATAATGTGCCCTGAAATTGCTTCCAAAATGGGTGAAGGATTAATATAAAATGATGTCAACAGTTCTGCCCTCCAAAGAGAATTGCCTCTGTCTTCTAGAGATGTAGCAATTGGACAGTATGGACTTAGTAGAGGTTGAAGAACATTAAAATTAATAGATAAGCAATATGTGTTTGCATTAAATTCAATGAAAATTAAATACAAATAATTTATACTACTTTTCTATGTATATTCAGTTAAGCTAGAAATGTAATAAAAATGGATTTTATTTTTATGTAGACATATTTCAGGCCTACACATTAGTCTACTCTAGGCCAATGTACAGATAAACAAATCTTGTAAATTAGTTATCCTCTGTGCTTCCAATTCATTTTCATGCAAAATTTGCATAAGCTGTGCTAAAAGTTGAACTTCGCAATCAGTGAATGAAAAAGTACCTCTTCCAGTTCTTTCTTTATATTGTCCAAGTAGGAAGAAAATCTCAGAGGGGGGAAATGCTGTCCATTTGGTTTTACCTCTTTGTACCCAAATGATGTTAATTATAACAGCTTAACAACTTTCCAGGCTTTGATCATATTTTACCTAGTCAAGTTCCCTGTCAATGAAAACTTCTACATGTGTCCTGCACTTTTCCAGCCTTTGCTCTTGCTGTTCTCCCCTTATAAACATGGCATTTTAAGCAAATGAAATTCAAATTAATATGTGTTCACAGATAACATTAATTTAAAATTTATTATACAATATAATCTCAAGGCAACAAGGCAAAGACATAATAAATTTAAAATTCAGAACAAAAGAAAAAAGGTTAAGTGAATTTGACCAAAACAAATGTGTTTTAGATTTTTTTTGTTTCCTTTGAAGAGTGTTTCTATGGTAGCTAATGTGTCCACTGGGTATATTGCAATCACAACTCAAAGCAGAAAGTTTTAATATATGGTGTTAATTGCCCAGCCATTGCCATTGTGTATTGATATATGTTGCAATTTACCAACAATGCAACCTATATTTGCTGTCATATGCATATCTGACATGATCGATCTCCTTTTCCTTTATCTATTATTAACCAAAACTGTTAGCGAAGATATAATTTGGATCACTGATACATGAAAGTGAGGATCTGAGGAACATCCAAGATAAGAACCTAGCATTGGAAAGGGAATATTAATTACAAGAAGTACTCAATGGCATTATATTTTTATTATTACTAACATATGCTGCAAGAGAATTGCAGAGTATAGAGAATCTAGGTGCATTTTTTGCCATTGTGTCAAATATTTTAATAGCTAATGAAAGCAATTACTGAATACAAGCTGTATTGCAGTTGTAATATCTATTTCAGAACATTCCAGTAAAATAGTCTGTGATTGTCAATTCTCTTGATTAGTTCTCTTCATCCTTGTACAATGCCAGGTATTCTCTGAGCTTAGTTGTTTCCTTGCTGACACTTCATTACGCAACCAGGTAACTTCATCAGTGCTAGTGATGTGGGAGTTTCTCCCTTGTAGTACATTGATTAGGATATTGATCTCTGTCTAATTGTCTAGTATTAATCCCTGCTTATCTCAGTGTTGTCTACTGGAGAAGGTGTGTTCTGTTCCTTTTGTTTCCTTTTTAGTTTTTTATTATATATATTTGTATTGTTTATGATTATTTATTGATTTATTTTATTTTTTATTAAAAGAGAAAATAAAAAAGCAGAAAACAATATCCTAATCAAGGAACTACTGAGAAAACCACACTCCTGCCAAAACTGGCACAGCAAGGTGCTGTATACAAATAAGAAACAAACCCCACATTCACTAGCACTAGCATTATCTAGTCAGATAATGAAATGTCTACAAGCAAACAATCAAGCACAACAGCACCAAGGATTTCACACTTCAACTACATATATTCTCTTTCAGGGATACTTTTGTTAGTTAACAATATTCAGTTGCATTCATCATGAATAGAGTTACTGAAGGGAAATAAAGAATAAACTCAGCACAATATTGCAGCCCATATTTTCCTTTAAAAATATATTACATTAAATATGTGCAAAAGATTTTAAAGTGGAATAACTACAAATACCATGGAAGCTATAAAAATGTATTCTTCATATTGCTATGCTTTTTGAAAAAAAGGATTTAATGGACAAATTAGAATATCTTAGAATATTTGTTTATCTAATCTGATTTCATAAATTTTAAGAAATTGAAATTAAATTGAAATTATTACACATTTCATAAGACATTTGTTGAAATCTCCTTAATTTCACAGCACGTGGATAGACTCAACCATAGTTTAATTTAATTCATAGACTAAGCTAAGTCCAAAAACACTACAAATTTCTTGACATTCAGACAAATCAATCATCAATAGACACATAAAGATAAACCACATTTATATAACATTCAAAATACATAATAAAAAAGCTAAGAATAAAAGAAAAAAATCAGAACAATCAGTTCCAACAATCAATACCAAATAATCAGACATTAACACAGGTAAACATAGGTAAACAATCAAGCAGGAAGCAGGAAAATCCTTCCTAATCAAGGAACTACCATGGAAAACACCACATCTCTACCAAAAATGGAAGAACAAGTTATTAAATATTATTAGGGAGCAAATCCCATATTTACTGATAATTGGGTAATCAAGCATCTGCAAGCAAACAATGAAGTTCAGAGAACACCAATGACTCTACAGTTCAACTATGAGGTACATATATTCTCTTCATCCTTGTTGCCATTGTCACTATTGTGTTGTCCCGTTGTTCCTGCTCTTGCTTGTCAAAGATAATGCTTCCAAGTAATATTGTTGGATTATCCACTGTTCCACTCTTTCTTCTCCCTATCATTTTCTCCCTCCTACAACCATTATCAGCCCCCCTTGAGACAGAAGAAAAGGTGGATTGATGAGCAATGGCAGTAGTGAAATGCAAGAGTATGGTATGATGGATAATAATAAGAGGCAATAGTATTTGGGTGCTTGTCTCCAGATTTGCAATTTTGAGAGCATATTCCTTTTCATAAATTGGCTACTATTAGGTGAACTGGCACAGTGGTTAGAATGCAGTACTGCAGGCTAACTCACTGCTCACTCCAGGAGTTCAATTCTGAATGACTCAAAGTTGACTCAGCCTTCCATCCTTCCAAGGTCAGTAAAATGAGAATCCAGACTGTTGGGAGCAATACGCTGACTCTGTAAAGCTCTAAGAGAGAGCTGTAAAGTACTATGAAGCAGTATATAGGTCTAAGTACTATTGCTATGTCAATTCATAAAACTCATTATTTCCACACTCTCTAGTCCAGTGGTTCTCAACCTGTGGGTCGGGACCCCATTTGGGGTCGAACGACCATTTCACGGGTGTCGCCAAACAACGCAGTCCGCCATTTTCCCCCCTTTTCCTTAGCTGTGCTACTCCCTTTTATTCTATGGCAGTGGTTCTCAACCTTTTTAATGCCGCGACCCCCCCCAACCGGTCGTAAGTCGAGGACTACTCAACCGGTCATAAGTCGAGGACTACTCAACTGGTGCAGCACCATTTGCAGAATGGGACTTTTGGTGGGCTCAACATGGCAGAGACAGCCTGGACAATTCCTATTGGTTTTTGAAAGCCAATAGAATTAGACTCTATTCAAGAGAATCTATTCTATTGGCTTTCAAAAGACAATAGAATAAAAGGGAGTAGCACAGCTAAGGAAAAGGGGGGGGAAATGGCGGACTACGTTGTTTGGCGACCCCCATGAAATGGTCGTTTGACCCCAAATGGGGTCCCGACCCACAGGTTGAGAACCGCTGTTCTCTGGGCTCTCTTGAATAGAGTCTAATTCTATTGGCTTTCAAAAGCCAATAGGAATTGTCCAGGCTGTCTCTGCCCTGCTGAGCCCGCCAAAAGTCCCATTCTGCAAATGGTGCTGCACCAGTTGAGTAGTCCTCAACTTACAACCGGTTGAGTAGTCCTCGACTTATGACTGGTTGGGGGTCGCGGCATTAAAAAGGTTGAGAACCACTGCTCTAGTCCATAACATTGACTGTCTTCCTAAGTTGCCTTTGTCTCGTTAGCAGTGAGTCAAACAGATCTTTTTCTAAGCAAAGCAATGTGTGTTAGTGAACAATGAATTCCAAGAAATGTTCTTGTAAATAGTAATTATGACAGAGAATGGTGCTTTGCTTTGCAGCTTGGTAGCCCCCTATTAATTTGTTTTGCATTTAAATCATATTTTAAAGAAGGTGGGGCAGTAAGTCACCAGAAGAAGATCTATAGTCATATTGAAACCACAGTGATTATAGGTAATAAACTAAGGTCTGGCTAGATCCACAATTCAAATAAACTACAAAACTCCCAGACTGAACTTGGAAAAGTTCAATTTGTAGTATTTCCAACCATTTAGGAGAAAAACCTCTTACCTTAAACCTATTGCTAGCCAATATAGATAAGTCTAAGATTATTGTACCAGTTGTCAGATAATTAAGTTTCCCTTGTTGCAGAAACCAGCTGTTTTTGGGTAAACATGCACAGCAGAGATTTGAGTTTTCTAATGTGCCATGCCAATACCTGAAACTGGCCCTGACTTAAGGAAACAGTCTCATAGGAAGATTTTTAAAAAGCCTCTGAACCATATTAAGTGTCGATTCAGTCCATCCTTGCATTTTCAAGAAGCAACTGACAGGAAATTTGGGAAAAAGTCAATCAGCATTCTTTGCTCAGTGCATTTTCATGGCCAAGTTACTTGTTAAGCTTCAGAAAGTTGTTTGAATTCAAAAGCAGAGATTCATAGACAGAATGATTCAGAAATTCATCTTTTTGATAAGCTGGCTTATTTACTTTGTTTAGAAAAGCTGTGACTGAACAAAAACCCAGCAACTGCCAGTTGTAAGCTTCAAACTAAATGTACAGCAGTTCTGAGGTTTAAACCTTATGTCTCTTTTGTTTCTGCCTGAATGCTCTAACAGACTAAGACTAGATCATTTCTCAGTCAGAGTAGCAATTGACATCTGTGTATTATTATTGTAATGGACTCATCTAGTCTCAGACTCTTTGCACTTGACTTTGGTCCTTCTAACCTCATAATAATAGAGGAAAAGAGGAATTGTATAATCCTGCCAAGTTTTACAGTTCTGATTTGGGCTGGTAATTTTATACACTACACAGGGTCCTGAACATTTTCTATTGATTCAATGCCATTTTAAGCTGTAGGACAAACAGAGCATAGTTTTACCTGAACCAGGATGGGTAGAAATAAGTTCCGTTGCTCTTTTTGAAAAAAGAATATATTTTAGATTAAAGCACACAGCTAGTTTAAATATACCTAATGTTTGCTGCAAACTTGAATCATGCTTGAAGGGCAAAGTCATTAGAATTAAAAAAAAAAAAACACCTTTGCATACCAAATACATTACATGAATCACTATGGAATTGTTTTGAACTACAGTGACTCTCTGATCAGTTCATGAGTTCTAGTTTAGAAAGAACACTTTTTCTGCATCTTAAGCAGGAAAACCAAAAACAGTTTTCTTGTGTTTTATGCTATATATTTGAAAATTATCATAAAATGCAAATTGTCCTTACCATAAATGCTTTAAACAATATATTTTTAAGACTATTAAACATTAGCTGCAAATTTTTAAATATAAAAAACCTTAAGGATTATGTAAAATGCCTTGTAGGGTGCATTCTATGCCTATGGAAAAATTAAGAGTAGTTTAGGTTATATGTGGTGAAGTTATGGATAACTTACAGTGACACCAGACCATGAAGTTCAAAGTATTTAATTAAACCTGGACAAGCAAAGATGGCATAACAAAACATGAATCTAATAGTAAATTAGGAATGCTATTTTAAAGTGGTTTTAAAAAAACGCATGTTGCTGGGCCATAGACCTCAAATAACAAAATAAAGGAAGATGTATATCAGATTATATATTTAATCATTTTGAGATCTGCCGTCTCTACATGAAACTATATTTTACCCAGACTGACTAACTGGACTGCCCATTATCCATATAATTACAAACAATGGTTTTACATTCCCATTATCTCATCTGTATTATTTAAAAGCAATAGAATTGGGTGCTATCTACATACTAATGACACTCCAGTGCAAATTTCTGGATTCTGCTTTAGGAATGAGCTATCTTAATATTCATCCCTTGCAAAACAAATCTCTTAGTTCATCCATCTGTGGTCCTGCTGAATATGCATCTCAATCTTATCTTTTGAAGATTGGTGCAACCATAAGGCTGCATGATACAGCTTGTATCTAGGTACAGTTCATGGTAATTTTAAATAACAATTTCATGCACTGCTCTTTTATAGGTTTTGTCCTATTCAAAAAATAAATGTGCTATTTTATAGAAGTTGTTTTATATTATTAATATAATTACACCATTCCTTATCTTTTAAAAAGGCAAAGGAAATCCTTATTTTTTTAAAAAAAAGAAAGATGTTTTATTTTTAAAGTTTTTTAAAGAAAAAACACAATTATTCTTATTTTTTCTACACAATTTGTTAAAAGTATAATGATGTAACTTACTAACCTGAACTTCAAACATAGGATAAGAAATCCTTATTTCACTGAAATGTTGGTAAGGCAAGTCTTCACATATCTGCAACTTAGACTGTGATTCACCTGTCTTCCATGTACCACATTTCAGATAAAATATCTTTGTTATCACATCCCTAATTCTCACCCATGTATCACCTGAGAATAAGTTATGCAAACTAAAACATATCCTTAAGTGGGATATGTAAGCAACTCTTCAGACAGGCACAAACTTGACATTTTGATAAAAGATTTTGCCCAACCTAATTAAGCTCTCTGTATGCCATTCTACAGACATTCTGCACAAATTACCTAGAGCTTCTGTGTTGCAGGCTGCCTATTATTTTTAGATACCTTCCTACTGAAACCAAGTTGATGTAATGCTTAAACACTATGCTATAAACCAGGAGGTCATGAGCTCTAGTTCCACCTTAAGCATGAAGTCAGTTGGGTGACTTTTGGCCAGACATTTTTTTCAGCAAATAATGATGATGATGATGATGATGATGATGATGTTGGAAGGGACCTTGGAGGTCATCAAGTCCAACCCCCTGCTCAGGCAGGTAACCCTACACCATTTCGCACAAATGGCTGTCCAGTCTCTCCTTAAAAACGTCCAGTGTTGGAGCATTCACCACTTCTGGAGGCAAGTTGTTCCACTGGTTAATTGTTCTAACTGTCAGGAAGTTTCTCCTTAGTTCTAAGTTGCTTCTCTCCTTGATTAGTTTCCATCTGTTGCTTCTTGTCCTGCCTTCAGGCACTTTGGAAAATAGCTTGACTCTCTCTTCTTTGTGGCAGCCCCTGAGATATTGGAACACTGCTATCATGTCCCCCCTCGTCCTTCTCTTCATTAAACTAGACATACCCAATTCCAGCAACCATTCCTTATATGTTTTAGCCTCTAGTCCCCTAATCATCTTTGTTGCTCTTCTCTGTACTCTTTCTAGAGTCTCAACATCTTTTTTGCATCGTGGTGACCAAAACTGGATGCAGTATTCCAAGTGTGGCCTTACCAAGGCATTGTAAAGTGGTATTAATACTTCACATAATCTTGATTCTATCCCTCTGTTAATGCAGCCTAGTACTGTGTTGGTTTTTTTGGCAGCTGCAGCACACTGCTGGCTCATATTTAAATGATTGTCCACCAGGACTCTGAGATCCCTCTCACAGTTACTACTATTGAACAAGGTACCCCCTATACTATACCTGTACATTTGTTTTTTCTTGCCTAAATGTAGAACCTTTCTTTTTTCACCATTGAATTTCATTTTGTTAGATAGCACCCAGTGTTCAAGTCTGTTCAGATCCTCCTGTATCCTAAGCCTGTCTTCTAGAATGTTAGCTATTCCTGCCAGCTTGGTGTCATCTGCAAATTTGATGAGTTCCCCATTTATCCCCTCGTCAAAATCGTTGATGAAGATGTTGAAGAACACTGGGCCCAGAACAGAGCCCTGGAGCACCCCACTACACACTTCCCTCTATGTAGATGCAGTTCCATTGAGGATCACTGCCTTAGAAGAAGGCAATGACACCACTTCTGAAAAACCTCGTCAAGAAAATTTCAGGAACTAATCCAGGCAATTGCCAGGAGATATCGCTGACCTGAAGATATCCCACCCCTGTTCCTCCATCTCACCCTACAAAGTCATATATTATGGCCACATGAAGATTTATGTTGTGCAGGAATGATGAATACTGCCACAGAAAATCTCTTCTGGATCCCCTGTTCATACAAATAAATGGCCACTTATTTGTTTAATGAAAATGTTCTCAAAGAAGCAGAGAAAGTCTCATTTTCTCATATTTATAGTACTATCATTTTTTTAAAAAAAAAAAAGAATGGAGTGATATGCTTACATCAGTTTCCATTAAAAAGGGAAAGGCTTTTTCATGGTAATACATGGCAGATAATGATGTTTTCTCAGCACACCAAGTATTTAACTCAGCATTCATTAATAAACCCAATAGATAGTAGCTATGAAGTTTTAATGTGTGTGGAGTGGTACTGATGGGGAGCTTTCCTATCAACTAATTATAACCAGACAGTGGATAGAATAGGAAGAGACAGTTTGCACTTGTAGCAACTTAGATCCTATAAAACCATGTAATGGAATAAAAACATTAACAAAGAATTAAAACAAAGATTGAGGACTTTAATTGAAAACTTGATCAATTAGCAGAAAGGCCATAAGTAGGAAGCAGTAGAGCATGAAATCTGATTAAACCAAACCATACGTCCCATTTCATTTCCAGCAGTGTCACAAAACTGATGACCTTGAAAAGAGATGACGTTTAGGAGTGCAAAATACTAGTTAACTGAATGCTGCTTTAAAGAAAGAAGTGATAATAAATGCTGTACCTTGAGAAAGCCTTAAATTAAAACTCACATACATATTCAGACCTGAAAGGTGGGTAGCCTATAAATTTGGATAATTGACATATAATGCAATTTATTACAATAGGAAGAAGCAGGAGGAATGTGAAAAAGGATCTCATTTAGCAAATCTGACAAACTGAGATAATTACACAGTAGCCTTCTACTAGTTAAATTATTTAGAGTTAGTTTGGTACTGCTCTAGCACACTACTGTATATAATTTTTGAACAATTGAGAAAATCAGAAAGGTGCTTTAAATTTTTTTGCATTATTGATATAAAGTGATGCAAAATTCCCTTTACTTTCAAAAGATTCCTAAATATTTACATGAAATTAAAAACTAGCTGGATTTGAATGTAATAAAAACTATTGGGACAATCAAGTTGAGAAGTCTGGAAAATGAGTAGATTAAGATCTTATGGGATCCAAACAGACAGGCTTCTTGTTCATTGCATGCCTAATATGTTGTTGAAAAGAAGGAAGTTTGGTTTATTGATGTTGCTATTCTGAGTGGTGTTAGGTTTGAGAAAAAAACAATCGGAAAAAATTATAAAATACTGCGGCTTCCAAATCAATTTGAACACTTATGGAAAAAGAAATCCATTATTATACCAATCACGATTGGAACTTTCAGAGCAATACTTAAAAGACTTCCTCGATATCTGGAAATATTGAACTTACGGACTTGACATCCTAATTTTACTAAAATCCACCCTGTTGGAACTGCTTATATTCTTAATAATTCTTTGATCCTTGGTTAGAATTTAAATTATTACATTTCCACTAGTCTTACAGTGTAAATCTAACTATAGATTACCCACACATAATGTGGAAATATTAAGACAAACTAGAATAGAAAACCCCAAAAAATGGAGAAGATCACAAAGTATCAAAGTCTGAAAATCAAAACTGAGAGATTAGGGCATAAACCAGCTAAATAGACTCAGTGAGTTATTAGCACACTGGCTGTCATACCAAAAAAATCTTAGAATTGGCACTTAGAAAATTTACATCTATTAATTACAAAAGACCACATTGCTTGGATCTTCACATATACTATACTGATACATTATGACATCCTAAGTTTGGGGGAAGAACCCAATAACACTTGAACACACTGAAATCACCTTTAGTCACCTTGACTGAAATCACCTTCAGTCAACCTCAGATCTTTGGGAAGAACTAATAAATGCATAAAAATGTGAAATTCATTTACATGTAAATGTAAAAAAGGAAAAAAGAAATGACACTACCACTATAACTCAAAATCATTCCAGTAAACTCCCTTTTTATGACTTTGTAATTCCTTAATTTGAGAAAGAGTTGGGGCAACTGGATAGAACTGAGCATTTATTGGCCGGATGCCCTTCCTGACACCATGCAGAGTTCGCAGCAGATATTTTCTCTTTGTGCCCTGAGAGAGAAACCTCTATCTTTACCTAGCATTGAACTCTCACCCTTCCAAGTGGGAGCATCTTCATCACTAGACCACCACATCTCTCTATTTTCTTTATTCCAGTAAATATATTAAAAACATGAAATATTAGCAGGAGCCCTAAAAGCAGCTGTCACAATAAAAATAGTAATTTTATTTATTTATTTATTTATTTGCTGCCCATCTCGCCTCATGAAGGTGATAATGATAATGTTAATGTTAAATGATACATCAAGACCAGCTATTGGTAATATGGAAAAGGACCAAGACTCAGAAATGTTGAAAAACAAAGTTGATCTCTCATTACCCCAAAATGTAGCTGTTATATTATTATCAATGGATGCTTTGCCCAAGTTTTGGTATTCCTAAGATAGTGTAGCAATTAACTGAATCTGACCATACACTAGCTTTCTATTGACTTTCTTCTTGCTAATTTATGGTGCCATTCTTTCCAATGTCTCTTAAAAGATCTCCACATAATCATTCTCAAAAGCTTGTGAACCCTATTAAAATTCATCCAAGATCTATTCTATAATTTCCTTTTTCAAAAGTAATATAGCATGCTGATTTATTCTTATACTTTCCTCTTTTAAAGGTATTACAGTACATTACAAATCACTGATACCCCTTAAATAGTCAGTACTGACACTGAAAGCAGATTTCCAGTAAGATGTTTTACTTTTCCAGTAAATGGTCATATATTGTCAAATGTAACAGTGGAACATTTTCACATAGAGTGCTTTCAAATATATAAAAATAATGCTTACATTATATAAGATGCAACTCCATGCAAGCTTCAGTGGCATATTTCACCTAGAAAGGAGGGCATTCCAGAGAGTTTGTCTAACAGGTAGGAAAACAAAATAGAATTTAATTTTGCACTATTGCAGCTGTCATTAAAGACAGCCATTGAATTTCAGCAGCATTAATGATATATTGAAGAATTTAATTTCTTTCTGAAGTATGACATCTTGGAATAAGAATAATATGAATTATTTCATGGATATACCTGGTGGCCCATGCTAGAAGACCATCTCACAGGCTAGAAGTTTGACCAGTGTTACAACCAGTGAGATGTTTGAGACTCTCAGGTACCATCCCAAAATGGACCAGTAATATCTAAAGCAGTGGTTCTCAACCTTTTTAATGCCGCAACCCCCAACTGGTCGTAAGTCGAGGACTACTCAACCGGTCGTTAAGTCGAGGACTACTCAACTGGGGCAGCACCGTTTGCAGAATGGGACTTTTGGTGGGTTCAGCAGGGCAGAGACAGCCTGGACAATTCCTATTGGCTTTTGAAAGCCAATAGAATTAGACTCTATTCAAGAGAATCTATTCTATTGGCTTTCAAAAGCCAATAGAATAAAAGGGAGTAGCACAGCTAAGGAAAAGGGGAAAAAATGGTGGACTGCATTGTTTGGCGACCCCCGTGAAATGGTCGTTCGACCCCAAATGGGATCCTGACCCACAGGTTGAGAACCACTGATCTAAAGGTACTCTCCAACCAGAGGTCAGCACTTAATTTCTGTTGATTGAATATATTTAGTGGACTCTGTCATTCACAGTGTTGGTAAATTCTTATTCCTTTCGAAAAGTATTCAGTTAGAAACAGATTGTTATGTAGGATGCAATTTGGGAATACATTTTAAACTAGCTAAAGAAACCATAAATTCAGCTGAGAAGGAGCTGAAAAAACTGCATTACTGAGGCTGAATTATTACTTGAAGTGAAACTTCTTGAAACTATCATTTTTATAATTGACTCATTTTAAAAGAACTGATCGCTACTTTTTGTTCCAACCTGATGAATTTTACTATTACTTTAGTTAATTTATTTTAGTAAAGTAATGCTTTACTTGTATTAGATCCTATAGACTTCATTTTTTCCAATATTATTTATTAAGAACATGTACTGTATTTGTTGTTCTCATACAATATATCATAGTTTATGAAGTAAAATTTCTTTAATCATCTATCTTACTGAATATCAAGCCTTAAAACTCTTTAAAAACAATGAACAGACACAAACAAACAAATGAAGCAGTAACAGTACTTTTGAATACTATAAAAAATGTCCAGGCAAATTCTCAGTGAATGATTTCTGCCTATGGTGGAGCCATGCTGGCACAGTGGTTAGAATGCAGTATTGTAGACTAACTCACTGTTTACTGCCAGGGATTCGATTCTGACCAGCTCAAGGTTGACTCAGCCTTCCATTCTTCCGAGATTGGTAAAATGAGGACCCAGATTGTTGGGGGCAATATGCTAACTCTGTAAACAGTTTAGAAAGGACTGTAAAGCACTATAGAGTAGTAGATAAGTCTAAGTGCTATTACTATGTTCTGATTTTCTTTATGTGGCACCATATGCTTATTCAATTTTGTTGTTTGTCTTTGAATGTTTTGTTATTTCTTCTAGTTATTTCTATTTGAAATAGAATTATTTGAACGTTTTGTTATTTCTTCTATCTGGTATTTTTCTAAATTCCATGGATTACGTTTGGCTGCTTGCGTTATTGGTGCAAAATAATATAATTTTAAAATATTACAGTAAATGAAGTGTGTTGCTAAGCACCCACTTTCCTGAAGGTCAAGCTATATTAATCCTATTCCATGTAGTACTTTATGTGTTGATGCCATCATTTAATGCATTTGCTTTTCAAAACAAAAGAAAAGTGGAAACTTCAAAATAGAGAAGTGCTAATTCAGTTCCATCTAAAATGTAAATGGTTCCCAATGGTAGAAAAACATGTTTTATCTGTACTTTGCTGTATAAACTACTAAAGGATCTAGGGAGATATACCATCTTGACTATGTAAATTATCATTTTAAATCAATTGGTACCTTAATATAGAGGGAAAAAAATATGCTGACAACAACAAGGAAAAGCTTTTTCTGAACTTTAGTCTTTTATTACAAAACTATTAAGTCACTGGATTTATGCTACTAAAATAAATGAAAAAATGAATAGAGACATTTTAGTGTCTTCATTTGAATAAATCTGTCCTCTTTGGATTTTTTGTTCTTTTAAGATTCCAAGTAGGAAATGAAGAAAGTGGAGTCTATTTCCAACATTAGAAGCATTTAATTGCCACCTAATTAAAAATAAATTTCTAAGCAGAAAAATAACATGTTATTAATTAATAAATATAATAATCATAGTTTAATTTGTACTTGGTCATCTGAGAACAAGCATATATAGTGACCTGATGCAAGTGTAAAAGACATTTTCCTCACTTCTAAGAAAAGACTACACCACTACTGAGAGTTAAGAATAAAGGTTTCTGATTAAAATTTTAGGACTTGGAGAGCAGCACAGGACTTACTCAATATAAATACTAGGTATAGTAACTGCTTATGCCATCATTTCATGAAGAAACATCGTTCTATAATTCACATTTAAACTGAGAAATTGCCATTCCAGAATCCAAAATTCTTAGATAACATAAGAAATATACATTTAACACATCTAGCTAGCTACCTCTATTAAAAAGGTTCCAAATGTTGTTTAGATGTAAGGATCAATATGAAACTGTATTTTAATAATGGAGAACATTTAAGCACAATTAGTAGAATGGGTTATTTTAATGAATGTGGCCAGATGCCACTGGGATTTTCAAACTGAATTGTTTTCTATAGAATGAGATATCTCACTTACTTCCAGGAAGAAATGGATTGTTTTCTTTCTTTAGGACATGACATACATTCCTAAAATCAGGCTTATAAAAGGCCAAGCCAAAACTGATGCCAAATAAATTGATGGAGAGTAGTTTTCAATATCACTATTATTTATAATAACAGCATCTTTCTACGTTTCTTAGGGAAATACAGTTTAAATATTTTTCATTATGCTGCGACATTGAAATTGTGCAGTTAATTTATCTGGATTTTAGAAGGGGAAAAAAGTATCCCTCTCTGTCAGTTAATGATTGAAAACTGTAACATATTTCAACCAATTCTAGTGCAAAATCTAAAGCTATTAGGTAAATGTTTCCCCTTCCAGTTGTGTCCAGTTCTAGGAGGCAGTGCTCATCTCCCTTTCTTAACTGAGGGAACCAGCATTGCCCAAGAAATTTCCGTGGTCATGTTAGCAGCACAGTTATATGCCACGGTGCACAGAATGCTGTTACCTTCCCACTGAAGTGATACCTATTTATCCACTCACATTTGCATGCTTTCAAACTGCTAGGTGGGCCGGAGCTGGGGCAAGTAACAAGAGTTTACTCCATTGCATGGTGCTCCAGTATCAAACTGGAGCTGTCAGATTTCCAGCTGACAAGCTCAATGTCTTTAACTGCTGAGCCATCATGCCTTCCTAAAGATATTAATTCTAAACAAATTCTAAACAGATCAGGTCTAATAGAAATAGGAGTACAAATATTCTGCAAGAGATAAAATTTTCTGATTCTTAGGTGTAATGTGCAAGAATGTATGAGAATCACCATCCAGTCCAGTGATGTTTTCTCCTTTTAATGCTTGACTATATTTTTATTATATACACAACAATTCAAAAATCTCATTTGCTCATTTCTTTTCCTGGTGTTGACCTTCATTCACATCAATCCTTCCTGAGAACCTTGCATGTTCTCATGTATTGTAATGTGGAGATCCAAGTAGTGTGGCTTTTTGTAATCAACAGATGGACATTTTGTCAATATGCAGATTTTCTAAGCCATCAAAGATTTCTGGTATGATAACTATTGGGGCCCCCACTGCCAGTTTAAGCCATAGTCTTTCAATTTCAATTTTCAGATCTTAATACTTCGTAATCTTCAACTCTTTGTCTTCTATTCTACTATCCCCTGGTATCGCCACGTCAATTATCCATACTTTCCTCTTTTCAATCAGAATTAATATGGTATGTTATTTATTTATTTATTTATGAGACTTATATACCGCTTTAAGTGCAAGCACTCTCTAAGCGGTGTACACCAGTAAGCAATGTATATATATATATATATATATATATATATATATATATATATATATATATTACATTGCCCCCAACAATCTGGGTCCTCATTTTACCTACCTCGGAAGGATGGAAGGCTGAGTCAACCTTGAGCTGGTGAGATTTGAACCGCTGACCTGCTGGACACAGTCAGCTAAAGTGGCCTGCAGTACTGCACTCTAACTGCTGCGCCACCTCGGCTCATTATGCACCAAATATCATAATAATTTAATCTGCTCATTTTCAACTACTTTTTCAACTCTGTGTTTCCTCCAATTTTTCATTACTGGTACATGATATGTTTTACAGCTGTTCCAGTGAATCATTTTAACAATTGTGTTATGTCATTTTTTCTAATCAGTTTCTGTGATCTTTATGCACAAGCTGAATATATTGTCTACTGTTTTTTCTGCCTTGTTGCAAAATCTGCACTTTGAATCATTT
Source organism: Crotalus tigris (assembly GCF_016545835.1). NCBI lineage: Eukaryota > Metazoa > Chordata > Lepidosauria > Squamata > Viperidae > Crotalus > Crotalus tigris. The sequence goes on along the minus strand of NW_024097783.1, from coordinate 2,238,027 downwards.
CATGATTTTCAATTATGGCCTTGATTGTGTTAGTTCAAATAGCTTGCTCTTGAGCAACCAAAAACCTTCAGATTTTTTTTTTATTATTTTTTAATGTTCCTGTTGTCAACCATTGCCAGGTTTTATATTTATGCACTTTTTTGGAGAAATTGACCATGCAATGCTTTTCCTTGTCAGAATTTTCATCTTGTTTTTATTACATTATTTGAAAATTCATGTTTTGTTTCCTATACATTCAGTAAATTCCAATTTTTAATTTTGCAACAATGTTTGTTCTTGGCTGTTTTTTTTACATAATGCATGTTTTGCTTCTTTGACTTGAAGTAACCTCCATTTATGCAGGGCTACCAAGATCTAATGCATAGTGAATTATTAGCTTTGGGGGGGGGGAGGTTGGTCCAAACTGTCCAGTCCAGCTTTTGTCCAATTAATAATTCTAATAATGCATCACATCATAGACATGGTCCAGGCATTGAATGCTTCCACCATATAATTTTGTCTTTAGCACTTTTCTCATTCTTTAGATTCTTTACCTATCACATTTTTAATTTGTCCATGTATAATACTGTATTATCTAAGTGTAAAATGCCCAAATACTTATAGCCTTCATTCTGATAACTCCAGTTGGTATGGCCATTCAGCATTTCAATTCCATTATTGTTATTTCCTCTGATTTATTGCTACTGTAGGGCAAATTCCATTGCTATAGCAATATTATAAATTTTTACAATATTTGTCAGTGACTGGATTTTGATTTATTATTAAGTATTGGTAATCTTCAGTTAGATTCACAGTCTACAAGTGGTAGAACTTAATTCAAGTGCTAACCAGGAACCTAAGAATTTTTAAGGTAGTGTCTAAGAATATAGACAGCTTTAAGCCCATACTTTTTTGTAAAATTAGGGTGTTCTGGTCCAATTAGTCCAATGCTGAGAGACAGAGTTACTTATCCAAGGTTTTCCAGCCTGCTGTTGTGACAAGTCCTTCTGTCTGCTCCTTATCCAGCACTTTAATAACCACATGACTCCATATACACACACATATACACAAGACATTTAGAAAGAGAGTTGTCTTCTTTTTTCATATAATTTATAATGTTCTAGCAACATTTAAAACTTCCATACTAGGATTTCATTTTAAATTACAAGTACAGCTATGCAGCAGAATATAACCATATCATTGTCTGTGACACTGCATAATTTTTGCTGTAAGGTGGTGAAAAGAAAGTGATAAGCCTCTTTGCATCCATTATTCAATTCTTCACTTCTTAAGAGTCACTCACAAAGCATATTCAAATCCATAGTTCCTTAATGGCTAATGAATATCAATTCATTTTTACCTCTGATATATTTCACCTTCAAATCTTAGTTTTTAAATAACAACGCTATACATTTTTCACATCTATGGCCAAAGCTCAATATAGAATAGAGATATTTTAAATAGAAATTAAAATATAAAAGTTCAGTATTTACATATCTCGTTTGAGATAATGCAGTGGTTCTCAACCTTTTCTTTACCACAGACCCCCTTAAAATATCTTTTGTGATCATGGACCATAGTCATGGACCACCAAGACTTAACTCAAGATTTAAAGCAAAACATTTCTTCAAGCTTCATGGACCCCTTGTGACATTGTGACCTCCCAAGGCTCTGCAGACCACTGGTTGATAATGTATAATCATAAAATTAAACCTTAAAAAATCAGTCATTTCATGCCAACTCAGCAATAAATATGAACATCAGATTTCATCTAGAGAAGACAGGCACTGGAATATTCTGGAACAAGGAATGTAGGGCTTTATAGGTCAAATATAGCACCTTGAAGTGAAGAGAAACCTATTGATAACAAATGAAGCAAACCCATAGGAAATGAGAGTGGGAAAAGAGAGAGTACAAACAAAATGTATGTTCCAGTGTTGCAATGCAAATAATATCTTTTATATATATCTTTTATATGTCATGATATAAATACAAAAGAGGAGTTTGTATCATAATGTCACAATACATGTTTTTTTTTTCAACTAAAATCAGATTCATGAATTTGTTATTATTCTATAAATTTAGTACAGCAAGTCCTGAGTAACTGAGAAATGAAGCTACTATAGTTATAGCTTTAGGTTTTGATATAAAATATGTATAACTGATCATGTTCTGGAGTAGTTATTTTATTTATATTTTAATTACACATATACTCCTGGACTGCAAGGAGATCAAACCGGTCAGTCCTAGAGGAGATCAACCCTGACTGCTCTTTAGAAGGCCAGATCCTGAAGTTGAAACTCAAATACTTTGGCCACCTAATGAGAAGGAAGGACTAATTGGAGAAGAGCCTAATGCTGGGAAAGATTGAGGGCAATAGAAGAAGGGGACAACAGAGAATGAGGTGGCTGGCTGGAGTCACTGAAGCAGTAGGCGTGAGCTTAAATGGACTCCAGAAGATGGTAGAGGACAGGGGTCGCGATGGGTTGGACATGACTTCGCAACTAACAACAACAAAATTATATAAACATTCATTCATTTAAATTCCCATGAGTACTTCAAGGCAAATCAAATTGTGAAAAATTATAAAGAGCTCATTGTATTACTTATCAAGATTATTTTTGCTGATTTTTTTCAATAATTCCCATTCAGTTTGATAAGGAAACATTATTATTATATTTATGAACCCAGATTTTTTTTTTAAAAAAAATACAAAATTATCATTGCTTGGAATTTTCATGCTTAAATACCTGAATTGTAATCTGCATCAATTATCTTTTAATTATTTGTTGTTTGTGTTCACTATGTTCTATTGTCCCTCCTTAAGACTAAAGTCTCCCTGACTTTTCACATATCAACAAAATACCTCAGAAAGGAAACCCATATATGAATCTTCTGCAGATAAAGTCTCAGGAAAAACCAGTGAGTCTATATAGTACTAAAATTCTCATGTCTGTAACTTTTAACTGGGCAAAACATTGCATAAGAGGGCAAAACTTTGTCAACAAAGCTGCCCCAAATAGCTAATCTTCAAAATGTTGGGACCCATTACTTGGAAAGGAAACAAATTTAGGGAAGTTATGGCTGCATCGATGATTGCTAGGTTGCTTCTATTTCAGGACTTCTGGGCTACTGCTGTGGTCATGTGATCCTTATTTTCAATATTCCTTGACAGTTGCCTAGCCACTTATGCTCTCCCTTGCTCCCTTTCTCACCCAGCAGCATCACTTACCTGCTTGGAAGGGAAGGAAAGGGACTAAAATTAACTGCAGCACCAAGCTGTCTGTTAACTTGCAGCTATAATTTAACTTGGAAAGAAATCTTCCTTTAAGTTTTTAGAAAAAAAACTCTAAAACATCCTGTGATTTGTGTAGAAAAATAAGCCTCATTCACTTCCAGAAAGTAGAACAGATTTTTACACAATGAAGTTTAATAAATATATAGACAAATCAAAATGAACATACAACGTATGCTCTGAAGCTGTTTTACAAATCCAGTTGACTGATGTGGGCTTTAAATCACCCGCAAGAGGAAAGTAATAAATGGATAGCAATTCACAGTGGTTTGAAAAGTCAAATAATTAGATTAAAATAAACATGAAGAAATACCCATGTAATGACAGCTCTACATTATATCATAATAGGTTTTACCGGCCAAGTAGTCTCATGACTTGAAAGCTTTTTCTAAAATCTAATTTAAAAATGTCCTTCCCTTCAGTAAATCAGAACTTTTGCTGATCACAGATGTTCATCAATTGATTCTGTAATAACATTTTCCATTTGTAATAACATTTTCCATTTTTGCTAGAACATCACATTATTGACTCATGTTTAGCTTGTCATCCATTCTAATTCCCTGTTGTCTGCAACAATCCTATAGTCTAGCAGATTAATTATCCTGAAAGTATTTTTTAGAAAATGGAGTTTGCTTCACATTTCTAATTAATCTTAATGGAAGTTGGTTGCTTGAGGCACAATATTAACTCTTTAATATTAATTCAGAATGCCATTTTTGTCAATATATATTTGCCCAGAACTTTTAAATAAGTACCACAGAGTGCATTATTAACATTTTGGTTATATTCTCATGGTATTTGCACACAATTCTTTGTTATCAGGCTTTTTTTCAATAAGAAATAAGAATTAACGCACACTGATAGAATCACATAACATAAACAACTCATTTAATAATTTTCTCTTTGAAGAATGAATTCAACCCTTGGGATCTAGATGCTTATTTTCCCTTAGAAATGATTGATTTGCTCTTGAGTTTATGAGAAATCCTGATGCTCTGAGGGCTGTTCTGTTGACAGTTAATGTGGCTATGGGTGGATTAAAATAAAGTATGGCTGTATTTTTTTCTGTAAGCTCTGAGAAGCAGACATCCTGATTGTTTTTATTCCCAGAAAACTCTGATAGAATTAAATGCCTAACTTAAAAGTGGATGATTATTGTATAATTCCATGTGAAACTTAGTAGTGATTGACATGGTTTATGGTTTGATAAGATTAACAAAATCTCCAGAGATAATCACTCATAATGAATCATTTATTATGTATATCTCTTAATTCTAACAGAGTTAAGGATGACTGAGCATGAAAGCCAGGGCAGAGCTTTCAACATCCCATAAATACTTCTAGTAGATATTTATATGTGTCCCAATGATTTAACATAAAGGGAAAAATAGAAAGAAACCAAGGACATATTGTCCCTAAGTTAGCTATTTGCTGAAAGAATTTTCCGGTTGCATATCACATATGCAGAGAAAGTTGTTTTCGAAAGCAGAGGGGATGGGGAGGACATTATTGTCAATATGCAGAGTTCCCCGTGAAAGATTGAACTGGAGGTGTCAGGTCCCCAAATCCTTATTGTCTCCCATATATATATTCTTGTGCTTTGCTTTGGGGCCTACCATTTAGCTGGGGGGAGGAAGGATATTTGCTTTCACTTGGGATAACTTTCGCTTTCTGCTTTCCTTCTTCCACCTCTATCCACTTGAGAAAGGAATGTGTCTCCCTTATCAGGGAGATGGTTACAGAGAAACAAAAGCTGGAGAAGACCTTGAGGTGGGTGCCAAATGTACCAGTTACCCACTCATTGTGCCACCTCTGGATTGGCTAGATTTCAAATGGACATTATGACTTTGGTGGGAGGAGGAATATTGCTGCTTTAATTATACCGTTCAAGCAGGATTTTCCCCAAATCTCGCCTTGATTTCCCTACTGTCACTAACCCCTAATAAAAGTTTCCTTTTGAGACAATGCCTGTTTCAAGAGTTCTGCTTTCTTGGGTGGTTAGCTGAGGTGGGTTCTTACAGGAGAGCACCTGGCTGTCCCTAAATGCCTTTTGTTTTATTAAAATTTTCATGATTCTCCTAAGCAAATGTTAGTAACTTCATCTATATTCACCTGATTATACTTTCTTTCTTTATGTTTTATATATGAGTCTTTATTGATCCATATAAATACTAATGGTGATTGTATTGAGAAAAAACAGACTTTCTAATCTTTGATTCAAAATGTGCTTACAGAACTCAAATGCAGGGTGCTTCTTGCAAAATACCTTTGAAGTCTACCACAAACATGGGGGGTTTCTCCATTGCATAAAAATTTCCTTGACAAAAGCTTTGTTCTTTTCTCAAACATATCATCCCAACTATTTTATTGAGTATATGATCCATTCCCTCAGGCTGATTCTTCCCAACCAGTTTCCTTCCATAAAAAGGAAAACACCATCAGATTTTTTTTTTCTTCCTGAAAGCCTTAACACTGCTGGCAACAGTAAAGATTGTTTTAATTTCCATCATGGATATGGAACAGAATCAAGTTATCTATTATCCTTAAAACAGAATGAAGATCCTTCCGGAAACGTAACTCTCAAGTCCAATTTCATTAATATTTTCCTACATTTATGGCATCCTGATTGATATAACACATGTATTTTTAATATGCTTTACTATTCTTTCCCTATTTCATATTGTGCAGCCTTCAGAATAGGAACTGTCAATTTTTGTATGCTTATACTGCCATAGTTATTGTAACAATAAATAGTTTCTTCGCTATCATTATTCTTCTTAGCTCTTAGGAAGAAGCCATCTGAATTCTGTAAAACTCAACACAAACAAAATACAAATTTGATCCTTTATCTATGAATGCAATATTTTGCATCAATCCTTTGTGTGACATCTTTTTTTCCACAAAGCTGGCAAGTGCACAATGAATGAATGCTTCTAACTGGCAGGCATTATATACAACGTGTAAGATTGCACAGTCCTTGCTTTGACAAAACACTTCATTCTTGTTGTAGATTCTCTGGAGGCTTGCAAAAATTGTCCTTGGTGCTAGAAAGTAAAAGTACCACATTACGAAGCACAGTTTCATTCCACTTTGGCCAGCTAGCACAGCTTTGGAAGTGACCTTGGGACTCAGCAACTTTTCTGTTAATATTCTTGATCCAATGCAAAATATATACTTTCCCAAGTCCTTGAAAAATTTTCGTCCAGGTTTAGCGTAGATTCCTTAGTCCAAACAATATTTTAGGCAATTTATTATAAGCATTCATAGAGGTCATCATTTTGTCATTAGTACCCTTTTAACTATAAAGCCCTTGGTGGCATCTAGATAATATCAGTGGTAGTAAGTGTGTGATGTGCTGCCTGTTTATATATAGTAATTTACCTGCCTGACTTGAGGGGGGTATGGTTTCTATGTGTCTATTCAAGGTTGATTTGTCTGAATGCCAAGCTGGTTCCAACAGAAGTGGATATATGTAGCTCAAGATTAAACTGTGGAATCCTTGGCGCTCTCTGAGATTGCAGATGTTTTGTTACCAGCTTCATTGGTGCTAGTGAAGAATGTAATTCATCAGCTAATGAATTTCTTTTACCCAGGATAAAGTGCAATTCATGCACAAAGCTTGCTAATTCATATATTGATGTTTTACTTGTGATGGGTTGGCTCTCCCTCTCTTTCATGTTCTTGTATTAGGACTGAGGAGTTCCTTTGCACTAGAGTGCAAATGGGGGAAAGGTAACTGTTGTGTTTCCCGTTCATTGGCAATTGACAAAGACACATGATGAAACAACAAGCTCTTTATTACTCTTCTCCTACAAACAAGCAAGCAGCAAAAGGCACACAGGCCTTTTATAGGGCCTTAAACCCAGACAATGTTAACCAATAGGAACTGGCCGTTTTTGCGCCTTGTGCAGTCTGGTCCTGGGCAGCTATTGGTTTGCCTGGGACCGTTTGCAACATTTCTGAGCCTGCTCACCACTCCAGCAGGCTCAGGACACAACACCCCTCCCCCCTAGATAGAACACACCTTAGCTAGATGCACAGGTACATTGTTCAAAAGGGGCAAGACAGTGAAGTTACACTGACCTGCACATAGGCAAAATACTTTAACAAAAATAATTATTTAACTAAACAAAACGCACCCAAAATCATAATAGTATATAACACTCTGTACTGAGTGTTATCCAACATCCTGTCACAGGTTAACAAGGTTCTCTTCTGTTGACAGAAACCTCACATAATCTCCCAGATGTTTGGGTGGGCACTTGGCCCACTGTGACCTTCTAATGGCCGGTAAGTGTGCCTGACCTACGTGCTCGCCTGCCCGGCTAGGCAGGCCAGGACTTTGTTGCCCTAAATACCCAGGTGACCCACCCATCTGCTGACTGGCTGGATCCTCTGAGTCCAAGCCAGTGTACCTTGGAGGGGTGGAAGTCCCCGAGTCCACAATGGACTCCTCTCGGGAACACTGTCCCTCGAGCCCAAAGTCAGCAGTTGGAGAGGGCTGAGTGGCGGAAGTCCCCAGTACTCTGTAGCCCCCATACACGTGCCAGAAGTGTCAGAGTCAGGAGCCACCTCAATGGCAACCCCCTTTTCTACAGATTTCTTTTTGGAGCAATAACCGAACTATGAGAGTGCCCCTGATGGAATTCCCTGTCTGGGGCTGTGTTTGAATTGTGTGGATACCCCCGGTGTGATTCCCTGTCTGGAGCACTATCTGATGTATTTGGATTATGTGGATACCCCCGGTGCAACTCCCTGTCTGGAGCAATGACGGATGTGCGGGGTGACCCCCTTTCCTGGGAATTCCTGTTTGGCGCGCTTGTGGAAACTTGGGATGACCCCCAAACTGCCTCAGCAGCTTGTGAGTCACTGTTAGGCCTGGAAACCTGTGACCCAGAGTGCATATTATGGTCCTTCCCCCCCAGAGCAGAGCCAGGAGCAGAAATGTGGCTGTGAAGCCTCCAGCGCATTTGATCTATTTGTCTGCAAAGAACACGTCCATCTTCCAAGGTTACTTTGTATGACAGCGGCCCAGACCTTGCATACCACTGCTGTGACCCAGAGATGTCCAGGCCCATAGTTCCTTGCCCAGACTGGATTGCCCACCTGAAGTCTCCTAGGTGCCTGCGGTTGTGACACCTGTGAAGCCACCCGGTCTGGGTGCAACCTGTCCAGTTTGGTGATGAGGTGGCGACCCCAGCGGAGTTCTGCAGGGCTCTTCCCTATGGCTGTGCAAGGAATGGTGCGGTGTGCAAGAAGGAAATCTGCTAACCTGTGATGCCAGTTACTGAAAGTCAGTTTCTTGAGAGCATCTTTGGTAGTGCGCACCATCCTCTCAGCTTGTCCATTGGAAGATGGATGGAAGGGGCAGAAGTCACATGCCGGATCAAGTTGGCCTGAAGAAAGGTCTGGAACTCAAAAGAGGTAAATTGAGGGCCATTATCTGAAACCAGGACATCTGGAAATCCATGTGAGGCAAAAAATTCCTCTCAACACCTGCATGGTCCTGGCAGTAATAGTGGAGGAAACAGAAACAATCTCTAGCCACTTGGAATGGCTGTCAACGAGGAGAAGGAAGAATTGCCCCTGAAAGGGCCCAGCATAATTTATATGTACCCATGACCACGGGGTGTGAGTTTCCTCCCACATATGTACTGGGGCCTGAGGCATTTCAGGCTTTGACTGCTGGCACACTTGGCACCCATGCACCTGCGCCTTGATGGCTTTATCGAGCCCAGGCCACCAGAGATGACTGCATGCAAGCGCTTTCATCCTTACTATACCTGGATATCCCTCATGCACAGAGAGCAAGATTCTAGACCTCAATGAGGATGGGATGACTACCCTACTACCCCATAACAGATACCCCTTGAAAGTGGAAAGTTCATGCTTCCTTTGCCAAAAGCTTTGAAACTCTGTATCTGGACATGTGTCAGGCCATCCTGACAACACCCAGGTCAGCAAGCCTGTGAGCGTGTGATCAGTGGCAGTTTCTGCAGCCATGTCCCTAGCATTTAGGGGAGATTCAGGCAACTCCTGAATGGAGAGAATGTTAATAGCAGGAGCAGGATCTGCCTCTATTTGTTTGAGAGGTAATCTGCTGAGGCCGTCTGCGTGGCCTATGCCAAATCAAGTTTCGCAAAAAGGCGCCCCCCTTTAAGGGAGACCAGAATGTGGTTTACAACAGGCACTGGATATGCGTGCTGTTACAACGCTTTATTCAATATGCAATTATAGTCTGTGCATATGCGGACTATATTAGCCTTTAGAGGCGTTACTACGGGGGTTTCCCATGGACTAGAGTCCACAGGTTCTAAGATCCCCTGCTGAAGCAATTTGTCCAGTTCTGCATTTATCTTGCTTTTGAGGGCAAAAGGCACCCTTCTAGGCTTGACCCTGATGGGCATGATAGTTGGGTCTAAACGTAATGCAATGGGAGGCCCCTTGTAGGATCCTAGCTCTGACCTAAACACATCAGCAAACTCCTTGCAGACTTCTGCAAGGCCCAACATTTGCAAGTTGTGAGGCCCAGTCACTCGGATTCCCAGAGCCTCGAATCAACCGAGTGCAATAAGACTTGTGTGTTCACCCCCAACTACCACCACATCCAGGAAACCCTCAAAATCCTTATGCTGCATTTTGAGAGTGGCCTCCCCCTTCACACTGACTTGGGGATTCTGAAAGTCAGTGAGTATTAAATTCAATGGCCTGAGTTTAACTCGAAGGCCACTACTGCTGCAAATCCTTTTGAAGTGTCAAGTGAAATGATTGATAGAGCGGATCCTGTGTCCAGCTCCATCAATAAGGGAACCCTTTGCAACTTCATGTCAATGTGAAGTTTTTTCTTAAGGGGCTTGTGTGTCCCTGTCCTTAAAATACTCCTGCGCGATGCGCAGAAACCCACCCTGTGTTGGCTGGGGACCCTGGTACCTTTCTGAAGCAATTCTTCCTGAGGTTAGACCTTCTGGTGACCCAAACAGATGGAGGCAATGTGGCCTTGCCTGCCACATGCCCAGCAAATGGCGGAGTGGAATCTGCAGTCAGCTCACTTGTGGCGTCCTCCACACCTGAAGCACTGAAGAGATGCTGGGGCCTTGTCTGGACGCCCTTTCAGCCTTCTTTCTGCTGGCTGGTGAAGTCTGTCCACCTCCTCTTCAGGATCCGCTTCTGACTCTTCTCGAGTGTCCTCTTGATGGACAGTCAGGGTGGCTGGAGGGTTCCTGGTGAGCCGCAAAGCCTTCACAGTGCCGCCTGCTGCTTCCTCAGCTGCAACCTCTCTTAAGGCATCTTGGAATGATACTTCTTCTTTTGCGAAGATCTTCTGTTGCAGGTCTCTACTTTGTAGGCCACACATGAAGCAATCTCGCAGCCTCTCTTCCAGGTCCTTGAACTCACAAGGCCTGGCCACTTGTCTTAACGCAGCAATAAAATCTGCAGATTCACCTGGCCTCTGGTCTCTCTGCTCGAATGCATGCCTCCAAGCTATGACAGACAATTTAGGCTGGAAATGTTCCTTCAGCATCTTCTTCAAATCAGCGTATGTTACTGACTCCAGAAATGCAGGGGACACAGATTTTCCGCAATGTCAAAAGCTTCCTGGCCACAGGCACACAGAAGAGTTGCCGCCTTCAGGCTGTCTTCCCTGATTTGATTTACTCTAAAGTAGTTGTCCACCCTTGCTACGTATGAATTCCATCTCTCTGGGTGGGAGACATCAAAGTTAGTCAAGCGGTCAATTTTCAACATCGCAAACTTTTACGGCCTTCGCTAATTGCCTCCTCTGCAAGCTAGTAAATTTTTTGGAAAAGGGTCCTTTTGACGAGCTCACCTCCAGCGATGCTGTATTGGCAGGTTGAGTCGTGAATGCAGGACGCCGTCTTCCATCTTCAACTTTCTCGATGAGTCTTATTTGTTCCTTTTGCTTGCAGGGATCCCACCTTCGTCACCACTGTTGTGTTTCCCATTCGTTGGCAATTGATGAAGACACATGATGAAACAACAAGCTCTTTATTACTCTTCTCCTACAAACAAGCAAGCAGCAAAAGGCATGCAGGCCTTTTATAAAGCCTTAAACCCAGACAATGTTAACCAATAGGAACTGACCTTTTTCGTGCCTTGCGCATGCACACAAGGCTGGCGACGACCAGTCTGGTCCCAGGCAGCTTTTGGTTTGCCAGGGACCGTTTGCAACATTTCTGAGCCTGCTCACCACTCCAGCAGGCTCAGGACACAATAATAACAATGAAAAAAGGGGAAGCTTCTGGTACACCTGCTAGCACCTGCAAAGGATTTTTCCACAGTTAGAAGTTAACTGTCAAATCTCATACTAGTTTGTGTCTCTCTTCCATCTTGGTTCCTTTGTATCATTTATTTTGTTTGAAAAGTTTTAAATACTTTTTCCACACCAAACATTAAAGAGTATTATCTGCTTTTGCATAGACAAACAGAGATAACATTGATGAAGGTATGCAAGAACTATTAATAGATAAAAAAAGATAGTAGATGTTATCTCAGTTGAGGAAAAAAAGGGAACATGAGAAAAAAAATTCAGAATAATCTTGACTTGAGAGTTTGAAATCCCAAACTCTTTGATATTCTGTTATTATACCCTACAGTATTGTTGCCATCAAAAATGCCTATTTATTTTTCTGCCTTCTTGTTTAAAATCCAGAACTGTTTAATCATTATTGTTGATCTTGATATTTATTTATTTGTTTGTTTGTTTGTTTATTCAATTTATACAGATGCCTCATTTTTATGTAATTCTGGGCAGTGCACACAATTAAAACAAAAAATAAATAAGAGAATTTATCCATCAGAACAGTTAAAATAATTTTAAAACTATAATAACAAAAAGACAAGGAAGAATGCAATGAAATATACACCAGCTCCATCCTTTTATCCTCGGGCCCAATAGCAAAACCAAGTTTTGAGGGCCTTCAAGAAGCCCACAGGGTTGTGATCAACCTCATCTTGGGGGGAACAATGTTCCTAAGATCAGGTGCTACAGCATGAAGAGTTTCTTCTTGGACCTTCTAAACAAAATTTCTTGATTGATAGGAACTGCAATATGCCCCTCCTACAGTAAATGTAACATGGCCCTGTGCTAAAAAAGGGCATTATATATCATCACCAGCATCTTGAATTGGATCCACTGGCAAACTGGTAGCCAATGCAGCTTGTAGAGCAAAGGTGTAATATGTGCCATTCTTGGGTCACACTTAACTGTTTGTGCTGTTACATTTTGGACCAGCTGAAGCTTTTATATACTCTTTAATAGCAGCCATTTGTGAGGTGATAATAGTATAAGTGTAGAGTCTCACAATGCAGAAAAGTGGGTAATTTGCACACAATACAAAGCTGTGCAAAGGTCCTCATGGCCATGATTACCACCTGCACTTCAAGGAGTGTGAGTCCAAAAGGATTTCAGATTGTGTACCAGTCTGTTGCAAGGAGTGCAACCTCATCCAACAGCAAAGATGGTAAATCTCCAGATACCTCCCGTATGATGATGGATGAGGTTACTCAGTGGTTCATGTAGATGTTAAATAGCAGCTAAGAAAACACCAAACCCTGAAGAAGCTCACATAATTGGGGTTGTATACTGTGATTCCCAATCAATACTGATTGGAATTGGCCTTGGGGGGTGGGGAAGTGAACCAGCATAGTACCATGCTGCACAATCCTAACTCCTGAGGCCAATCTAAAAGAATAAAATGGTTCATGGTATCAAAGGCTACTGAGAGAATGAGAAGAGCAAGGATGCATGCACTACCCATATCTCATTTTCACCAGAGATAATAATAAAGCACCACTAATGCCATTGCTGTCCAATATCAGGGTCTGAATCCTGATTGGAAGGAGTCCAGATAATCTGTTTCATCTGGGATCCTCTGAAATTGTTTTGCAATCACTTCTATACAACCTTCCCTAAAAATAGAGGTTGGATACTGGATGAAAATTGTCCTATATGGTGGGATTTAGGGCTTCTTGAGGAGGCAAATCAATGTCTGTTTAAAAGATTGAGACAGAGCCGTCTCCCTCAAGGATCAATTCACCATTGCCAAAACCCAACCAAACATCACTTCCCAATTAATACCCATAAGGACTTTTTCATTTCCTCAGGATCAATACACTTCCAGGTAAGACTTCAGCCCAGGCACCTGCCCGAGATCCATATAAACACCAGAGAGAAAATCTGAGAAATTTTATCCAATGGATACTCTGAAAATTTCTGGGAATAACCCTGAACCTTAGGACCTCCTTTACCAAAAAGTGTCTAGGTCACCTTAAATAGGATTACTATTTGGCTATCTTCCGATACAAAAAGGACAGATAATTATTGGCATTACCTACACAAGATGTGTTTTATGAGAATACTGTAGCTTGATATTTTATATTTAATTGTGTATATCTATTAGTGTGATCTAACGTATGCAACCTTGAATTCTGAAGCAGAACAAAAACAAGCAGATAATATAAATAATATGCTAATGACAAACATTTAAAAAGGATAAATTTAAAAAGGATTCCAGGGAATTCAGATTGTTACAATTGGTTCATAGCCTTATTTTATGACTGAACTGCAGCAACTGAGGAGCAATATAATATTCTCAGGTATAAGCAGAGTGTGCCTTTTATAAAGTGAATGTCACTGAAATCAAAGAGCAATTATGTTGAAAGTTAGGCCAAAGTACTATCTTTTGAACTTTAAAGAAGGGGGCATCCATATGTGACTAGGAACCTCTATTTTCTGGAAATTTTTGGAACTTCTGGATAATTTGGCATATCTAAAATGCAAAATTTTCCATAGTCAGAATTATAGCAGCTGTGAATATTTTTATATAAATGTATATACTTGTTTGTATTTATTTTCCTTTTCAATTATCATCTTTGTATTTGTGATATGATTTTACTTTTATGTTATTTAAAGTATAAAAAAACCGCTGTCATTTCAATTTCATTTGAAATTGAATGAATGAATGAATGAATGAATGAAATAAAGCAATCAGCAGACTATGTCCATTTGGGGGGTGAGACGGGATGGGCAATGGCCAGATTGCAGCCTCCCACTATATCATCCCTTATCAGTTACTACTACAATAGTTACTACTATTATATATACTCTTAGTTCAGGCTTGATTACAGTAGCAATCAGAATTTGTATGGCCAGATTGGAAATGGATCATCATGGAGAAGGTTTATCTGAATAGACACCAAAATCATTTGTAATCCACTCAGAGTTACCTTATACAGGAGATGGGCAGCATATAAATTTAATTAATAATAAATGTAATTAAAAGCATATGCTGATGTGATAGCACGTGATCAGTCAAAGATGTTCACTTAGGAGCAATTTGGCTGTCTTTAGGGTTATCCCATTGGTGGTAACTAACCTCAGAATAGTATTATTTTTAGATCCAGTGAGCACAGGTAACATGAAAATTCTCTACAGTGACTATAGCTAAGTAGAACTAGTACTGATCCTGCTTCTGCAAACAGAGCAAGCAGAACAGTTCCTGTCTTTATCGCTTCTCTCTAGATAATTGCTGGCATTAAGTAGACTCAAGTCAATATCCATTATACAAAGGATATAACTTATATAATCATCTTAGCATCCTGTGCATGCAATGCTTCCCTTGCAAAATACTTTCTGTTAAAAACAGTGGTTTGTGTTTGGCCTGGTGGAAGCAACTCTAAGACTACTGAAACTCTAAAAACAATTGCCTGTTCGAGTGGTAGGATCCAAATATGTGAACAACCAATTCTCAGTGTGGATGCCACTTCCGGAAGTCCATTCTGGGCCTGGGCAACAAAAAATTAGCTACCGGTTCTGCCGAAGTGGTGTGAATTGGCTGAACCCCACCACTGGCCTGTTCTTATTTTATTGTCCCTACACAACCAAGTCATATTTATTTGGATAGGTTGCATAAGTAAGAGCCATTAAGTATTGCGATTGCAGCTTGTCACTAATTAGCCAACAATTCCATGGGGTAGTGTTGTAATAGGGAATTGTGGAAAATAAAACAATGGTTTCCAGATTCAAATACTTTGTTCTTACTGAAATACCAAGGAAGAAGGTCCAGGGAAACAGCAATCAGTTGAGTTTGTTAAATTCTGCCCATGCTTTTATAAAAATAACCACACATTTATTCTAAAATTAAGCTGAAGAATGGTCATTTTGGATGTACATAGCACAATGTAGTTTTTAAAACTACACACATAGCATCTGTTTCAATGCTTATATTGCTAATATGAATAGAATACTACAGATGTTGCCTTCTCATTTATATTCTTCCATCCATGTGCTCTTTTAATTGGTTTCTAACACCGAGAACTCTAAAATATTGTCTCAGGCAATTTCAGCTGGCAAGGAGAGAGAATTGGTGCTTCTGTTCTTGCCTAATAAATTGTTAATACTTCTTTAATAATGAAATAATGCCAAGCCATCCAATCTTCAATGATCATTACAAACTATGCTTTTTTTCTTCAGAGTAATTTTCACACCCCATTAAAACTATTCTCACCTCTACTTGAGTGAATTTAATAGCTTCAAACATAACTATGTTTAATAATAGTTTTCTTAAAGGGAAAGGGTCTTTTTTTCTAGAAAATGCATAGTACTGTTTACTTGATTAAGCCATGTGCCAATAAGACTTAGCAATATTATTTTTAAAAATTATTCCTTGTGGTTGAAAATTTTGTACAGAACAAAATTTCATTCTGTTCATCTGTATCCTTCTACATTACAGCTAACAAATCTAAGGCATGCAAACCTTTTGGAACTGGTGAACACACATGGACAAGCCCAACTGGCAAGATTTAATAAAAACTAGCTTATCTAACAAACTGAATATCATTTACTATGGAAATTAGCCTTCAAACAAGTATTTTGAATCCACAATTTTAAGCTTCAAAATGGTTTTAAGGAAGCCAAAGAAGTTAAATTCAGCAACAAGTGGCTTCTCCATAAATTAAGTCCGAAGTTACATGTGTAACTCTAACATCACAGTGGAATTTTGGGTTATGAAGCAGAACACCACATCTGAAACACTGAAAACTATTAACTAATTAGGAAGATTTAGTTTTGGAGAATTGCCACACTACATTTGGCATGGTCCGTAAGAAGAACAGAGCTTTCTCATGTTTTCTTCAGCATTTCCTCTTCGGAGACTGAACATTTGGCACATACCTCATCGCTTCCTACCTACTATTTTTAATACCATAGAAGGAAGAATATTATAAGAGGATTAATCATATCAACTTCAGTTATTTATTACTAGTAATATTTAAAATTGTATTTAATTAATTTATTTATTTTGAAAAAATTATATAGCTGTCTACTCACGGTGACTCTAGGAGGCTTACAGAAAATAAAAACATAATGTAGAAGAAATAAAACTAAAATAAAATAAAAAATAACCCCCGCCCTCCCCCACATCAGCCATTTAATGGGCTCCATCCCACCTGGGTTTCCCAGGCCTACTGGCAAAACCGCATCTTCAGGACCTTCTGAAAGAGTGTCAGATTGGGGGTCAGTCTAATTTCTGGAGGGATGATATTCCAGAGGAAGGAAGCCATCATGGAGAAGACCCTTCTCCTGGATCCCGCCAGACCAGCAACATTCCTTGCCTCTCTGCTCTAGTGGATCAGGTGGATGTGACCAGCAAGAGATGGCCCCTCAGAAAACCTGGTTCCAAGTCATGAAGGGCTTTAAAGGCGACAACCAGCATCTTGAATTGCACTCAGAAGCAAATCAGCAACAATGCAGCTATAAATATATTTTTATCCTAACTTAATCTGTTTTTTTCACTGGTAGAGGTATGAAAGTGCCCTCGTAATGAGTACCTGTTTCTCTTGCCAAGTAAACATTAATTTTGTTCATCATGATAATATAAAAGTAGCCCTGCTGCATCTGATGGGAGCCTCCCTTAGTCTAGGATTTTGTTTCTTAATAAGATGCATTGAGGTGCTTGCAAGCTCTAGCACTATTATTTCCCTGAAATTATTATTTGGAAGCAAGCAAGCTATTTCCAAACTGAAGGTAAAACAGTGGTACCTTGATACTCAACTGCCTTGAAACTCATTGAATGTGGTACTCAATGCATTTTGACATGAAAATTTTATCCCAGTACTCATTGTTTATTTGGTACTCAATGCACAAGCTAGAACTTAGTGGTGTTGACTGCCTTGTGGCTCACTACATTATTCCTTATGGGGAAAAATGTGTTGGGTGTCATGATTTTGACAGATGAGACCAGAAAAAAACTCTGAGGCAATTGCATTCCTCAAAGAATACTTTTAATTGCTACATAGTATCAGCACAGTCAAAGGTAAAACCAAGACTGAAGGTTCCTCCCCCGAAGATTACAAAATCACAAGTTGAATTTCTCACCCCTATAATATGTCATAAATCACAATCCCCAATTATCTACTTTGGCGGGCTTTCTAAAGGAAACTCCAGTCCGCCAAAACTTAGGTAGCTTGACCTTTCGTTCCCACAAGAAAGTATTTATTATAACTGATCTAAGAGAACACATCTCCCTCCTCCCATTTCTGTGGCAACCGAAAACGAGCCAAAGATGGCTCTGGCCAGGATCATTTGAAGGTTTAATATTTGGTACTCATTGTTTTTGGTACTAATTGCCCCTCCTGGAACCAATTAATGATGAGTGCCAAGGTACCATTATACTGAGTCTCCATACTAATATCACTTCTTTCTTTCACATTAGCCTATTGCCAGCCCTTTAAGGTAAACCAGGCCATAAAATCAAATCCACAGATGTCAATACAGTTTTATAGAGGTTCACTGGAACAGAATCTTGCAAGTCTGATTGTGGTGTAACTCTTCCTGCTAATTATATTCCAGTGAATTAGGGAGGTGTCTTTCTGACCTATTTCCCAGCATTATGGATTTTAAAAAAAGTTTTAATCCCTGTTGCCTCGGTGATAGAGTCAACATGTTTCCATCCAGGTCATCTTACTCACTCTCTACAATTACCCCTAAAACCTATCACTATTGTTAGAGGCATTAAAAATTATTGTTGCAAATTATTGATTTGATATATCCACTTCACAATGAACTGTCATTTACTACAGTCACCCCAATGTTTAATATGGCAAGGTTAGGGTTAGGTTGATCCTGTTATAGACACTCAGAGTTCTGTCGCTATTTTCCGAGTAACCAAATACAAATGTAATAAATGTGAGGCAATCCAGCCATTTATTTCATTTGCTTTCTGGATGGCAGGCAAAGAGTTTGATTTTTTTAAAATATAGATTGGATAGAGCTATTTATTTAATCATGTTTTGTCACTGAAAGAAGAATACTGATAGGCTGACACATTCCTCAATGCTCCAGATGAGTAGGAATGGAGACAGGGACAAGTTCACTTTTTATTGCTCTGAACTGAAACAATGCCAGGTGGATAAGGATCTAGTGAATATTCAATCTGCTATTTTGCCCTAGTATTAATTTCTCTCCATCAATCCACTAACACACTTCACATATAAGAGTATACTGTTGGAGAATTACACTATATTTCAGTCCTGTTCATCAAGAAAAAGAGTAAAATATAAGTGCAAAAGAACAGCTTATTTTTAAACTGAAACTACAGGTTACCAGGAAAGACACTACCTTCCCCCCCCTAAAGGGAAGGTAAAATTGATTACTTTACTTTTATCTTTTCACTGCCAGATCCCCAGTTAGCAGTTGTACAAAGTAGACAAAATAATCTGTGGAACACATCTTAACAGAGAAAAGATAACTCGTATGACTTTTCCCCCTGCAGTTTATTTTTATAAATTGAATGGTATATGAATTGTCCAAGAATGTATGACTGTGAAGCTTTGAAATCAAGATAAAGAACTTCAGTTGATGGACAGGAAACACTGAACTGTTTGATGTGATAGAGTTGATGGCTTTATTGATCCATGACATGTTTGTTCACTTTGCAAGATCAGCAGCCCATAGAAATCCACTCTTGAAAACATAAATACATTTGAAAGCTATAGACTGAGTTTAAAATATAATTATGTGATGGGCAAGTGATAACACAGGTATCGTGCAATTATTGTTTTTAACTCTAACATAGGAGGAAAATACTATAAGAATTTCAGCTATCTTTAAAATAATGAATTTCAGCTATACACATTCATCTTAAACAATTTTGTCAATCACTGTGACATTCTTCCATAATTTTTATTTTTGAATTACAGAGAAAATGATATTAAATTTAGGGAAAACAGTCATTGTTTGGATCCTGCCACCCAGCACCATTATTTTATAGAAGAACTGGTTCTGTAGTTGCCTTCTAAAAAACTCAAAATTCAGCCAGTGAAATATCACAGTTTTTTAAGTATTTTCATATAGGACATAATATTACACAAACACACACACACACACACAAACAAAAACATACAAAGATTAAGCAATTAATCTCTCTCTCTTAAAATGAATGATAGACAAATATGCATATGGAAAAACTGAGCTTCTTCTTGAAATTTTATGTATTGAAAATACCTTAAAAGTGTTTGCTTCATTCACAATAGAGTTAATTTACATTTTTATTGTAAATAAATCTGGATATCCGTATATTGGATATGCAAATCTTCCAGAACTAAGTATAGATTAATCAGTGATACATTGCAATACATTATGATAAGTAAGCAAACCTTTACTACTAATACTGAGGAATTCTGGGAGTTGAAGCCCACACATCTTAAAGTTGCCAAGGTTAAGAAACATTATTCTAGATCAGGGGTAGGCAACCTTGGCTCTTTTATGACTCGTGCACTTCAACTCCCAGAATTCCTGAGCCTATTGAGGAATTCTGGGAGTTGAAGTCCACGAGTCATAAAAGAGCCAAGGTTGCCTACCCGTTCTAGATAGTAAAAATGAACAGAAATAATAAAAAGCACAAGTTTTCTGGACCATTATTCTCTGATTTTTTTCAAATTTTTATAATGAAGAGAGAAGAATATAATTAATGTTCAGTTGTCCATCAATTAGTATCAGATATATTCTCCTTCATCTAGCAAGATTTGTTTTTCTTTTTTCCTTCATTGCTCTCTTCACTGTTAGCACCTGTAATATTTCCTATTATCATCAAAAAAAATATAGGAGTGGAAAAGCAAACTGTTCTTTCTGGTATTTCAATTATTATTAAAAATTATTATTAAAGCATTCTCCCCTCCTTTTGGTTTTCTAACATTGTTAGATAATTAACCACACACACTGCCAAACAACAGGAAAGATCAGGAGATATTATGATGTAAGGAAAAATGGAATGAATGCATTAAAAATAATAAACTCATTACCTTGTTCTTTTAAGTCACAAATCTCTTGGGAGAGAATACAAAAAATAAGATTGTATTCAGAGTTAAGAAACTGGCTTTTGAAAAAAGCTATATACCCAATTAGATTATGGTTTTTTTTTTTTTTTTTTTGTAGGTTTGTGACCATTTGCATCCGCAGATCAGCAAGGGAAGCAAATTGTAAACTTCATACAATGATGTAGTTATGCAAATTCTACCTGTTTAGGATGTATGCAAATATGTAGTGGGATAAAACTTACATTATGACATCAAAACAACAAGTTCAATTTTGGATAAACTGTCATTTACTACAGGCACCTATATCTGTTCTTAAAATGAAAGTGAATGGTAAAAAAAAACTGCCAGATACTGCTTTAGATCAATGCATCCAAATTGTAGGCTTTTCAGTCCCTTATTTCTGTTTGTATTATGCAGGAATATGTGCATAATGCCTTCCAACTCTGCAAGAGCTTTATTTTCTTACTATCAAGATTCACCATCTTTTGAGGCAGAATATAATAATCCACATCAGAAGCTATTAATGATGACCAAAACCTGTGAGTGCCCATAGCTATTTATTTTGTAAATTACCAATTTTAACTGATTTTTTTTAGAATTATTTTAATTGTTTTGCTATCTCCAAGTAGGTGGTCTAAGAATCCTCCAAGAGTTCACAAAACCATGCTATAAAATAATCTGTTCAGAGATAAGCGCATCTCACAGACATTTTGGAAAGAAAATTACAAACTCACAGTATATCATCAAAAAGATCAAAGCATAGATTTGATTATTGAGATGACTATATCTTTGCTGAATACATTCCAAGAAGATTTAATTAATCTGAAAGGGTTGTAATTAGCTTGTATATGTTACCTTGCCCATTGAGTTACTTATTTTCTCTTATTTTGAGAAAATGCTGTTGAAGTATGTGGTTTGGCCTTGTTTTCATCTTTTATATTTCTGTGTCTTTCTTTCTTTCTTTCTTTCTTTCTTTCTTTCTTTCTTTCTTTCTTCTAATGTTTTTTTTTCATTGTTTATCTTTATATGTTTAATTTAAAAAGAATTCTTGGCAGAGTGGCTTTGAGTGATCTGGGCCTAAAATCGGGTTGAATACTGGCAAGTTCTACCATGTTCTTATTTAGGGTAACCTAGAGTTGCCACTACTTTCTTCTTCTTTCTTCTGTAACAGCTAGATGGCAGGCATTCACTACATGGCTCAGAATACCCATTTAACTGTGTGTAGATCTTTGAAGATCTAATTTGGCTTATCTGAGTGTATCTGTACAGCTAAAAATCAAATTTCTTTACGAACAGACAAGGAATAAATTGCTTCACAGAGTTTAAGCATTGGAGAAAGTAAAATGGACAGTTCTATCTGGCTGTGCATTTAATTCTGTTTTATAAAGTGGAAATCCTTATTAAGGAGAAATCCTGGTCTGAGACTTTAACCAATACTTCAATTACCCAACAGTTCCTCCTCCAACGACACTGCATTTCTGACTGCCAGGAACTGATAAGGGAGAATGGATTTAGCAAAGACCAAAGAATTACATAGATTTCTGCCAAGCTAAAAATGCAGATAATTAAGAGCTGACTGCTATTTTCTATCCCATTTTTATAATTCAGAAATTCTTAGATTTTGGTTTTGATACATCTGTTTAGAATGATCAGAGAAAGGATATGAGAATGCTTCAGGCCCAAAAATAAGAGATCTGCCAGACTTAGAGTAGGCAATATTGTCAAGAGTTTATACAGGATAAGATACATTCATAGGTAAATAATACTAGAACTTAGGAATTGGGAAATATCACAATTTGTATTGTAATTGTTTTAGAATGTGATTTTGTAGTTTAATTTGAAATCCACTTTTAGGACTAGTGTCTCTGCCCAAAATATTGCCTATCAGTTATAGAAATCAGTGGGCATTTTTGTGATCATTAACTTACAAAACACAATAACAGCCAGTGGATCTTACCTTTGATTAAAATCTATAAGAATAAACTATAACAAACTGTCCAAGAAGAAGCAAATTTCTGATGTCTTGCACTACATGAGATTTTTCAGAAAGAAATGAGTGTTCCCTGAATTAATGATTTATGATTCATTAAAAGTTGCATCTTTTTTGCAGAAACTTTGTGAATTGCAGCACTATTTTTCTTTATTAAAAGATGGCCAGCAAATTCCTTCGTGACTATGCTTTTCAGCAGTAAAAATAGCATTTTTTTCATTTACTTAATCACCTTCATCTCTCATGAGTTTTGAAAATTAATTGGATGTTTTAAAATTTCTCTGAATATGAAAAAGTAGTGCTGAAATGTTTGATATATACGTCATATTAGTAATAGAATCTGTATTGATACTGGGTAAAATGAGCCACACATTTCAATTCAGTGAATATGCAATCGATGAAAACTTATCTAAACCAACATTTTCAGTAAAGCTTGTCCAAGTGTTTTTCAGAATCCATTCAAAGTTATTGGAGTAAGGATTGAAAACATGTATGTTCATGAAGACAAGGTAAAATATTGCTAATTCATACCATTCATCATGACCATTGTGTGAACAACACAGAAGCTTTCTAGTTAAAAACAAAAGAATTTCAGTACTGTTTAAGAAATGCAATCCATTGAAACCTCTTTTCAAAGTTAGACAAAAACAATTGCATGTTAATATCAGGGACTCCCACTTTTCTAGATCATTGACAATGGAGGTAATATTTCCATTGAGGAAGACATTATGGTAAGGTGACCAACCATCCTCCTTTAGGGAAGACAGTCCTCCTTTTGTAAGTTCTGTCCTCCCTCGAAAAGTGTCCTCCTACATCCTCCTTTTTGCTATTTGAAGACTAATCTGCAGGGCTTTTTTTTCACATAGAATGCTCAGAATGGCATTCCGGCACCTTTTTTTGATGGTTTTTTTTTCAACTTTTGCATGAACTGTGCTACTCCCCCTATTGGATTTTGAAAGCCAATAGGAATTGCTGATGAGTGCGCCAAAACACCAGGCAGGCAAACTTTGCACATGCAAGTTGTCTGCAGCGAAGGTGAATTGGCAGGAACTTTGCACCCCTCCCTGCTACCCAACTACACCATCTCCTAGTTAGTTCTGAAGATACCTGGAGGAGACTGGAGCAGTAAATTTCTCTTAATCTTCGGCCCTGCTAGGGCAATAATGGCTGCGGGCACAAGAGGCAGGGGCAGTGGGGGTGTGACGGGTGGCAGCAGCCGGCTGCCCCCGTGCTGTGGGAGCTGCGGGCCAACTCTACACAGGGCTGTGCAGGGTGGGGTGGCTGCAGGCAAGGGGTGTTGATGGCGGGCTGTCCCCCGGAGCTGAAGCTGGTGCGACTGCTGCTTTGGGAGTTGCGGACCGGCTCTACACAGAGCTGTGCAGGGTGGGCAGTGGTGCTGGTGGGGCGGCTGCAGGCAGAGGGTGTTGATGGCAGGCTACCCCCGGGGTCAGAGCCAGTGCAGCTGCTGCTTTGGGAGCCATGGGGACAGCTCTACACGGGGCTGCACAGGGTGAGCGGTGGTGCTGGTGGGGTGGCTGCAGGTGCGGGGTGTTGATGGGCTGCCCCCTGGGGCCAGAGCCAGACTGGCTGCTGCTTTGGGAGTCACGGGGCTGGCTCTACATGGGGCTGTGCAGGTGGGCGGTGGTGCTGGTGGGGAGGCTGCAGGCGGGGGATGTCAATGGTGGGCTGCCCTCGGGGCTGGAGCCAGCGCGGCTGCTGCTTTGGGAGCCGCTGGGCCAGCTCTACATGGAGCTGTGCAGGGAGGGTGGTGGTGCTGGCGGGGTGGCTGCAGGCAGGGGGTGTCGATGGTGGGCTTCCCCCCAGGGCCAGAGCCTGCACAGTTTGTGCTTTGGGAGCCACGGGGCCGGCTCTACACAGCGGGGCAGCAGTGCTGGCAGCAGTGTATGTAAAATTACAAGATTTACTCCAAAGGAAAATACTAGGAATAAGTTGTAATGCACCTATTTTGTCAAATGCAATCAACACGGTGTCATGTGCCATGCTAATTGATGTAGAAGTAATAATAACTACAATTTATTTGTATTTTAGTTGTTTTACCGTTTGTGTGGCTACTTTGAAACAATTTTGTGAAGACGTGAATGTTCAATACAAAAAACTTTTAGGATATTCAAAAGTTAGATGGCTTGCTGTAACACCTGCTATAGAACGTGTTCTACAATTATTTGAGCTTCTCCGTTCATATTTTTTAAGTTTAGACAAATGTCCTAAAATCCTGGAATCATTTTTCAATAATGAAATATCTGAGATATTGATGTATTTTGTTCATAATCAAGCATCTAATTTTCATAAAACAATTCAAAAAATTAAAGGTGAACACATTTCAGCTACAGAAGTTGGTCTTATTTTGAATGACTTTATCCTTCAATATAAAACTCGATTTGAAGAAAAATTTCTTCCTTTAGTTATAAAAAGAAAATTGTCAGACTTAGAGGAATCAAATCTGGGCATAATGGAAAAGTTTATCAAAGAAATGCATAATTTTTACCAAACATGTTTTCAATATATCGAAGAATGGTCTGAAACAAACATCACAGGAAATAACAGTTTTTAATGGTGTTTTTTTACTTCATCGCAAGTATATTGGATAGATATTGAATCTTGTGTTGAGTTTTTATCTAAAGAAATGCCAGACATTAAACTAGATGACAATTGTCTCTTTAAGAAATTAGAAGACTGAATATATTTTTAAATTCTGAAAAATTAATACAATGGGAAAATCAACACATTGAAATTGATAAAAGATGGGTGAAAATATTCAGCCATCTCAAAAATGAACATATTCCATGTTAAAATTTATTTATTCTTGTTCAATTTACGTTGTGCTGCCCTGGAACTAATGCAGCCGTTGAAAGGGTTTTTTCAATTGCTAATGATTTTTGGAAAAGTGAGAAATCAAGACTGAATGTTGATACTCTAGCTGCAGCACTTGCCATAAAATTCAATATGCAGGATATTTCTTGTTCAGATATTTCCAATATATTGTTAGAAGATGATACCTTGACAAAAAATATTCATTCAATGGAAAAGTACTCATTTAAATAATAATTAATAGGCATGTAAGCATAATTACAATATAAAATCTTACTGTTACAAATGTTTTTATTATGCATTTATCTTATTATAGTGTATTCTGTATTATTGTTGCAATGAATAAAATGTTTCTTTTGTTTACGATATTTTTTCTTCAATTTATTTGTGTCCTCCTTTTCATTGTAAAAAAGCTGGTCACCTTAATTATGGTACAAATATTTGAAAGCCAGTTTGAAAATATAAAGTAATTATCCACTCTGAAACAATTTATTTTGATAAGGTAGAAAGCTAACCCATGGCCTAATCCAAAACCTGTATCTTCCATTATAAATTAAAATCAGTTTTTATACATGTGTATAGGTATTATAATTCATAACTTAGAATATGTAGGTTTACTGCTCATAAATAGCATCTAATTATTTTTCATTTTCTGAAGGTTTTATTGTTGTTGTTAGACTGAAGGAAAAAATGTCCTTATTCCCATATAGAGATTGATAGAGGGAAATCATACAACTGACTTTCACTGGAGAAAATAAATATGTATTTTACTCTTACTTGGGTTTATATGTTATTCTAATCCATGGAGACTCTGAGTGGTTTATAAAGCCCTCCCCAGAGGATTGAGAATAGAATATCACAATAACAAAAAGAAATAACAAGATAAAACAATTCCTTGCAATTTTGCCTCAGAGGAGTAAGCAAGCATAACATATTCTCTAGAAGGGGGCATCTTCTTTTTAGCTATTCCTTCCAGCCCCCACTATCCCTTTGGAAAAGCCAATTACTTTTCTGGAATATTAAGAAGGAAGTCAAACTTGGAAAGAGGAAAAATGGTACTGTTTCAAAGGGAAAGGGAATAACTGAAAAGTCACAAGCCTGGGGTCCTTGCACATGACATTCTTTTAAAGAAGGGACACATGTTTTCATAAACAAAATCTCAGACCAACATATTTTCCATATTCAATTGCAATGTAGACAATCCAATTTTAAAAAGGCTTCTCTAGTTTTTACAAACTATAAATTCAGAGGACTCTATCTGAAATGTATGAAAAGCTCTGCTTCATTAGATCATTTGTGTTATTCAGTAGCTGATCAGATGCACTCAGACAAAATGTCATGACAGAAATATTTCTTTTTCTCTGTTGCACCTGACATTGGAATTTAGCAGAGTTGTGCATCTATTTGGAAAGTTACTTTGCTTCATTAGTATCTGAATGAAGCAACTAAAATCAAAGTAGCTATTGAGATGGATAAACAACCCCCATCCCATCCATGCCATATATACCCAAAAGTGCAACCAATGCCAGTTCCATCCCACATTTAGACCTGAATCCTAACTAAAAATATCCAAATAATCAGTTTCTTCCAAGGCTCTCTGAAGTCATTGTGGAGCCACCTTCTCCACCATTTTCCTCAAGAAAGGAAACTGAGATATTGGACTAAAATTGACCCCTATAGTGAGGTTCAGCAATGGCTTATTGAGGAAGAGGCAAATCAAGTCCTGGGTTGCCACTAAGAGATAAAGAAACCTCTTCACTCAAAGAATTATCCACTAGTAGAAATTTCTCACACAACACAGACCCAGCTGCTTTAACAGGCCAAAAAGGCACGTATTTAAAGAACAGATGACTTTGCTCACAGTCTTAAGGACCTTGTCTACAAACTTAGGTCTAATAGCTTTCTAGACAACCAAGGAAGATTCTTCCTCAGGCATCTCCTGTGGACGTACAACAAGGCCAGCATCCAACTAGGAACAAATCTGAGAGATTTTGTCCAACACTTGCTGAGCAATTTCCTCCATGCATCCCAATAAGAGGTTCCCCATGCCCGCTTTACTCAAGAAGGCTCATGTCACCCAAAACAATAGGCTTTGGATAAAATAACTATAAGTATTGGCATTTTCTCATCCTTACCTACACAAGGTAAGGCTTACTAGTGGTTCTAACCCATGTTTGGTTGAGTTCATCCTTTGTTGAAGACTGGTGATGCTTTAGATTCTCTTGTTTCATCTTTTTCAACTCCTCTGTGAACCACTGGGAGTGACAGGATCCCCAAAAGGAAGAGGTCACATTGGCACAATCTTATTCAAGACCTCAAGCACTCCCTTATTCAAAGCAACAAACAAGGCTTCAGACAGACCATGCAGCGGATCAACAGAAACAACACTTGCTCCCTCTGAAACCCATCCAGATCCATCAATCACCAGAGAAGGACTAACCTAATGGGCTCACCTCCCTGTAATGGATGGAGGCATTAGAGAATCCCATGGAAATCAAGCATGATTTGATCATGATAAGGGAGATACCAAAATCTCCCCAATTTCAGATCACTTAGTCACTACTCTGATAGGAATACCAGATTCAGAATGTGACCATTATCCCATTTTGGACTCTGGATGGCAGCCATGAAATTCTGAGTCACTCTGGACTCCATTTCTAAACAAATTGAAGTCTCCCAGAACCAAAAGTCTCAGGAACTTAACTGTCAATCCAGAAATGGCATCAAGGAATTCAGGCAGGGAGGTTGCTATGCAGCAAGGAGAGTGATACTACAGCAACAATATCAACTGATCCCTAGAGCCCAATTTTATGAACAGGGTACCCAGTCACCCATGGTGCAGTGACCTTAAAGCCATAAGACTTCTGTATGATAATCACTACACTCTTATTCCTTCCCCAGACTCTTGACTGACTCTCATCAGTGATTAAATCACACATCTTGTGTTTGTCAAAGAGACATTCATAAAGTGTTAATAGAGAAAACTTGATATTGGTAAGGTCTAAGAATTATTTCAAGATGAAAAGTAACATATTTGTAGATATTATCTATCTGTATGTGCATAGATATCTTGTTGATGCTCTTCAGGCCAAAACAAATTTCCTGTTGGCATTTCCATTTACAGACTCTCAGTAAATTGTTTTTGTTAAGAACATCATTCCTCTCAACTTAATCATTGTTGTTCTTAAGCAATGCTTCCCTTCATTACATTCACTACTGTACTCTAGTTCTCTTGCTCATTGTTATCATATGAATTTTAAAGACTGAAGCTTTGTTACAATGGTATTAAGACCTTCACCATGAATGAAGTCTAGGTACCAAGGCCATGTTCTCTTCTGCATGAACAAGGCCAAATAAATAATTAGCATAAGAATAACTTTAAAATAAATGGAAGTCCGTTCTATTCACTTGAAAGTAAATTAACAACAGGGTAATATATTTATTTTCCAAACATTTGAAAATTACTCATTGATTAAACCCTCAACTTTTAAAAATGCAAATTAATTATTTACATGTGTAACTTTAAATCTATGGAGAATTTTTAGAAGATATTTGTGTGAGTGTTTCTTTTATTCCACAGTTATTTCTTGCAAACTTCCATCTCTTAATTTCATGGAAATAGTATTACATTCACAAATTACAAAAGACCACACTTATGAAACTTCCTGCTTTTGATAGTTTTATTTGGTTTTAACATGAGAAAAAATATAGTTATTTCTTTTTTGCAACAGTATCTCAGTAATGTATTCAAGGTCAATAGCAAGTCCTAATTTTGGATGCTGTGGCTATATGGGAAGACCAAGTTATTCAAAATTGCTGATGGGCAACATGACCCACATTTAGCAATGTAATGAATCAATGCAAATAAAATTCGGAGTTCTATAGCTGCAATTGGCAAAGAGAGCAAGACTGGAAAATAATTTTAACAACAACTCCAATGAAATAAATATGATTTGTACCGTTATTTTCTTTATTAATAAATGTAAGTAGTAGATGGGGTAAAGGGAATATAGCTTTTGTGGAAGTACAAAAAGTACAAAAGTATTTTTAAAATTAATACTGACAAAAGGATATTTTCAAATCAGCTTCTGTCCTTTGTTAACTTTCAAAACAGTCTGTTTCTACTAAGTCAAATTCAGTCAACAAACACTTGAGTATATATATATATATCTTGTTTCCCTCATTTTAAAAAAATCCATTAAAAAGGCAAATATTGGGTCACAAAATTGTAGTTTGCTCTATTTAGAATTTGCATTAATAGCCACATACAGCGTCCCATGATCACGTGAATGTATTTTATGATGTTTTTGCCAAAACCTGAAATTGATTTTGGTTTTTGTCAAAACATAGTGAACAATTAATTCATAGACTCACTTAACAATCATGGTGATTTCCTTAACAATCATTGCAAAAAAGGTCTTCAACTCAGGTCAATCACATGAGCAATTCCATGTGATGGTTTATAGCAGTGGTGACGAACCTATGACACGCATGCCAGAGGTGGCACTCGGAGCCCTCTCTGTGGGCATGCACACCATCGCTCCAGCCATGCCTCCCCCCCACGGCCCCCTCACCAGCAGCCTCCCTGGAGGAGAATCACCCCCGGGCATGGCACACACGGAGCAGTGCAGCCAAGGACATAGCCGGGCAGCAGGGAAAGACTCCGCCCTTACGCTCCATAGCATGCAGATGATGCTGCAGGATATGGGCAGAGGGCGTGGCTGCCTTAGTGCTGCATGGCTACCTGGGCTACCTGTGGTGGGCCATGGAGGCAGTGTGTGACCCTGCGGGCGGGCGAGGCAGGAGGTGGGCAGGGGCAGAGCAGGTTGGATGGGAGGAGGAGCGGGGGCAGGGGACTGGTTTTGGGCACTCGGTCTCTAAAAGGTTTCTTTTTTAAACCCTCAACACTTTTATATGTTTTTTCTTTGTCTTAATTTTTTAAAAATGTTAATTTTGTTTTTTATACTATCATAACAATAAATTTAACTAGAGAAAAAAAATGACAATATTTGACCACAATCTACCTATAAGTAGCTTCAGCAGAGCAAGAGAGAACTCTAATCTCTCTTCTGTTTGATAATTCCTGTCAGCTGCCACCTTATACTTGCTCATGTTTTGCTGCTATGCGGTGACACACTGCCATGAACTGTAGAGAGGGGGAATGAAGGGTATAATGCTCAGAGAAATGAAAGTAAGTGCTGTATCTCCTTGAGACACTGCTTCAAGTTCACCCAGTTGGAAGAAGGTGGGAGTAGCATATCAAACTGCACTTGGATTGACCATTATGAAAATATATTTCCTGAACCTGATTGGTTATACTGGGATGGGCAATGAGAGATAGTGATTCTCAGTTCTGGTTTTGCCCTACTGCAATACTCTAATAAACTATACTTTTCACAACAAATGAAGCCAAGAATCATTTCTATTTAGAGGTTTAAGTTGTGGCAGGTCCGACAATTCCTTTGAATATTTTAAGACTATTAACATAACTCCTATCAGTCTTCCCTTCTACAAATTAATGATGCACATTTTCTTTTACTGTTCTCAAAGGACTTAGTTTCCAAACTTCTCATCATTTTGGTGGCTGTCCTATGAATTTGTTCCAGTTTGTCAATGTTCTTTTCAGACTGATGTGCTCAGAACTGGACACAGGATTCATGTATGGCTAAACTAAAGCAAAGCAAAGTGGAACAATTACTTTCAATGATCTGATCTACAGTATGTGCCTGTCACTACATGCTAATATAAATTTGCTTCAGTGCTGTACTGTGGATCCTATGTTATTCAACCTGTGATCCACTAAAATACCAAGGTTCTTTTTTAGGTATCCTACTGCCTAATAAGTTATTCCCTATACCTGTATCATTCATTTTTATCTCTATATAGGACTTTACATTTCTCTCTGTTACATTCCATCCTTCATTTTTTGGCCTATTGTTCAAGCCTGTCTATATATTTCCAATCTTCTCTTTTTCTTCTAAAGTGTTAGTCACTTTTTGATATCTACAAATTTGACAATTATTTTTTCAAACCCTTCAGACCTGTTCCAAAGCTGCTGTACAGCCATCTGCTCAGGAACTTTTCTCAGTAGATATTTAAAGCTGATAAATTTGTAATTTACCAGATCCTTCACCTCCCTTCAATGCTTTTAAAGATAGGAATTTTGCCCTCTCCTAGTCTTCTATAACATTGTTAATTGTACAAGAGTAATCAAATACTGTATTCAGTTATTGATTATGGAGTTACCCAACTAGTCTCTTCAGTATCCTATGGCACAATACACCTGGACCTGGAGACTTGGATTCATTTAAATGTTGTCTATCCTGAGATAAGCTCCCCCTCTTCTTATGGGCAACTAAGGCTCTCTTTTCTTCTAACAGAAGACATTATGAGTTAAACCATTCTGGCTGCTATTCTCACTTTTCTCCTAACACTCCTCAACACTTCTGATGTGAGCACTTAACAAAAAGTAGTCTTTTGCCAGAAGTCCTTAATATAGGAAGCACAGAAATACAGGTTGAAAAACTCAAACTCTACTCAGCAGCACCATGCACAGCTAGTTGTTCACTTCCAGAATTCTGCCCTGTCTTCTTAAGTTATGACCCTAAGCTGAGTATGTTTAGAAAAACAATATTTGCACAAGTTCCTTCACCACCCCACCCATTGTCTGGGAGTCTCTGGAAAGCTCTTCAAGGTTTATTTCAGGTCAAAACTTTAGAAAAGCCTATGAAGGAAATAAAGAGCCTAGAACACATTCTCTCTAGCAGGCAACACCCAGATAAACAATACATTAATCAAGGAACTATCAAGAAAGAAATGATACCTAACCCTACTGGCAGGACAAGCTACTATATATAAATAACCAGCAAACTGCACAGTCTCAGGCATTGTTGATATTACCCAGTCTAGTAATAAAATATCTACTAGAAAATAACCAAGTTCAGAAACTATCAAGCACCCAAAGCTTCAAACATACATAAATTCTCTACCATCGGTATGCTTCAAGTGTAAGACAAATATTTATATTTCTTGCAATTTGCTATAAAGCTTTCTTTGCTTTTCATGTGCTTGGTATTGTTTGATCTTTCCTTGATGCATTTCCTCTGCCAACTCCAATGCCAACTCCAATGTAACTATTTACATTCTCTCTCTTCTTCAGTGACATCAGTGTGTGTGTGAGAGAGTGTGTGTGTGTGTGTGTGTGTGTTATCACTTTTCAGAAGTGAGTCCATCCTTCTTCCCTTTTGTTAGTATTAATTTTGCAGTTAAAACAGAAGTTGCAACAGTTATATTTTAACTACATTGAATTCCAAATTCTTCGGCTACTCTAACTCTGTATAAAATATGTTTTTATCCTGTTGTCAAATAGCCAAATTCTCATTTGCTATCTATATTTCTACATTTTTCTAAAAGTCTGTTCTGTGCTATTTTAATATCCTTGAACTAAACACTGGGTCTTAATATATGATTGCTGCTTTTTCTTCTAGGCAACACATTTACTACAGCCAAGTTACCGCACACTGTGAGTGAAATAAAAATGTTGCTCTTCTTGGTAACAAGTTATTGCTTAAGCATGGTAGTGAGCAACACTTTTTTCCAGTCTGTCTTTTCTCATATCAATAATTAGGATATCTGTAGCTGCTAGGTATGTACATATATGCCCATTCATAATAAGGGAAGAATTCCCATAATTGTTCACTGGAAATGAGGCCCCGGATAAGAGGTGTTCTTGGATGAAGAGAACATGGTCAAATGACACCTGGACAATAACTGACAAAAATCTTTTTCCTTTTGGTCCCTCCCACTGCTTTAGTTTGCCTCCAATTTTTGTAGAATTTGGATATTTTGGTGGAAATAGTGCCTAATAATAATTAGAAATGGTGCCAAATTGACAAACAACACCTTTATCCTAGATAACAGATAACAAGATAACAAGATTACAGTAACTGAGAAAGGAAGTTAGTTATACCTATTTTCTCTGGTAAAAAGGAATTTATTCCTCCCTGGCCAAAGTCCAGGAAGCATCCCCAAAAAACTACAAAATGAATTATTGGAAATCCTGTTGGGGAAAATATCTAGTTGGCTAGAAAAATGAAGAAACTCCTGTTTTGTGATTTCTTTTTCATATGACTTGTGCTACACTTTGTTTTCTTCATTACTGAACGTGGAATGAAGGACTGCCTTAAAGCAAATACATTTTGTCATTCCTAGAGATTCCCATAAACCAAAAGGACTGTATAGATTGTGATGCATGTGGGATATCCATTAGATTTGTTTATGTTAATGTACGAAAGGTGGTGGGATCATATGTAAAAATTTAAATGAATGTTTTCTTTCCCCAAAAAGCTTAATTTGCTATTCTTTTTTCTCCATTTTGCCTAAATGTGCCCTGAATTCTTCTTGACTGCAACAATGCCTTCATTTTACCTCTTAGCATCTCCACACCTCCTCTGCAAGGAGGAAACATCCTAACTCTGTCAAGCTCCTTTTGTTTTCTGCTTTGGGAATGTACTCATGACTTATTCCTTTTGTTTCCTAGCTTGCTCTTTTTCCAAGTCTGATTCAATTACATCTGTCAGTCCAAGAAATGTAGATAAATCACCTTTGTGCTCTATACTGTTTTAAAAAAGAGAAAAACTCTATCTTTTACTTCCTTGAGAATAAGTAAACTTTCTTCACCCACAGATGCATGTCCTCTGCTCTAAATCTTTGTTTTCTTTAGCAATACTGTAGTCAGCTAGTATATACTGTATGTCAGAATTTTTGCTACTCTACGTTCCTAAGTGTTCAGTGTTCTACATCTACTTATTGTATGGCACTTGATGTGTTCAATATTAGCTCCCCAAGCCCCTTAATCTAGAGTTTTTAATAGTTATCTTTTCAGCTATAAAGCTAGTCGCTTGCTATTAAAAATACTATATCTATTCTTGCTTAAAATCTGGTTTTAAAGAATGATACATGATTAATTTAAGGCTTTAATGCATTCGTGTCTGTATATAGCTCAGTCTAGGGCCCTTAAATTAAATTAAAGCTTTTCAATTGACATTAGTAGGATATTGATTGCACCTAAAGGTTTTATATAAAAAAAAATAGCAGTAAGCCATTTTCACTAGAATAAAAGAAATAAAATAATTGTAGTTTCATGACAATAAGATTGCAATCTTTGATTGTAAACCCTATAAGTTTTTTTTTAAAAAAACAAGGTCATCTTAAAATGATCAAAACGTTTGTTCAAAAAGATTTGCACATACAATATGTTATTATTTGATTTAGTATGCTTTCTTGTGTTTTTTCTCACACATTCTCCCTGCCTTCATATTTCCTAGTGTATATTATATATATATACACACACACACTGTAA
Source organism: Crotalus tigris (assembly GCF_016545835.1). Lineage (NCBI taxonomy): Eukaryota > Metazoa > Chordata > Lepidosauria > Squamata > Viperidae > Crotalus > Crotalus tigris. The sequence goes on along the minus strand of NW_024097783.1, from coordinate 2,203,239 downwards.
ATTCAAAATTTTGTGGCTGACAAAGAGTTAATGGAAGACTAATATAGCTATTTCAAGCTCTTTACGCAGAGCAGACTGATTTATATTTGGTAGACTGGGTGCTTCACCCAACAGATAACATATATATATATATATATATATATATATATATATATATATATATATATATATATATATATATATAGTTTTCTGAGGTTTTCGCGGGTATTTGTATGTAGGTCTTTGGTTGTTCGGGTTTTCTCCCGCGTAAAATTGGAAGTGTCTTGGCAACGTTTCGACGAAGTCACATTCGTCATCTTCAGGCTGGTGTTTTTAGCTTCTTGCTTTGAGCAGCAATGTGTGGTTTTAGCTGTTTCTTCCTTTTAACTGCCAGTGAGGGTATGAACTGATTGGATGGGAGCTTGGCTGTGTTCTGATTGGGTGGAGGTGTGTTCTGAATGGTTAGGGGCTTGGCTGTGCTAACCCATCGAGATAGAAAAACGCCCACACAGCATGAACAAGCGAGATGATACCTCCCGCCTACCAGCCATTTGGAAACCTGCCCTTATTGACAAACGACTCCCTAACCCCAAAATCTTAAACCCCTCTGCAACTCAGACTAACCTGAGCACAACCAAACAGAACACTCCCCCAGCCAATCAGAGCACAGCCAAGCCCCTAACCATTCAGAACACACCTCCACCCAATCAGAACACAGCCAAGCTCCCATCCAATCAGTTCATACCCTCACTGGCAGTTAAAAGGAAGAAACAGCTAAAACCACACATTGCTGCTCAAAGCAAGAAGCTAAAAACACCAGCCTGAAGATGACGAATGTGACTTCGTCGAAACGTTGCCAAGACACTTCCAATTTTACGCGGGAGAAAACCCGAACAACCAAAGACCTATATATATATATATATATATATATATATATATATATATATATTTGTGTATGTGTTGCAGTTAGTGTTGTGTTGCTGGATTTCTTTAACTGAGAGAAATGTCTTTGAGGACCATCTTTCTTTTAATTCAGTTCTAACTGCCAAAGGCTGCATCTTCAAACAGAAGGAAGCCTCTAATATTCACGGCAGTTGCAATGCACCCTTAAGTGTAATACTCGGTATTTAAAGTGGGTTGAGTGAATTGAAATGGTATTGGCTCCTCTTAGTATTGTTTAGCATTCCACTTGTATATTCTGCTTCTACTATAAAGCTACCTCTGTAGAATATGAAGGAAGATATATCAAAAGGCCATGTCTTTTACATACAATTTTATTAAGAATTTGTATTATAATAGTAAAATCAATTGTAAAAATTAAAACAGGATCTATTTCTCACAATAGGCTGTTTGTACTTTATAATTGATTCCAAAATCTTATTGTAAAAGTTATAATATTTCAATTTTATATTAACCCTTAATCTGTTTATCTTGCTAAGATGAAAATTTTATTTAGGTTTTGCTATTTATTTAAGTTCTTAAACTTACAGTTATAGTTTTCTTTCATTTAGGATTAAAAGTAGACTCCCCCAGTATTTTTAAACTTATCATTCTGAAAGTCTCTAATGGCCTAGAAATAGTCAATTTGTCAAGGTTCCGACAGAGACAAATAAAGCAGAACTCCGAGGCTTGCAATTCCTCCAAGAACATGTTTATTGATACAAGGTATTGGCACTTCAAAAGTGAAACCAAGTCTGAAGAAATGCATAACAATTCCCTGTTACAAAGTTAAAAAATCCCACCCCTAAGGCTATGTAAGAAACTACATTTCCCCATAAAGCTTGTTGGCAGACTTTTCATGAAACGCCCAGCCTGCAGTCTCAGGAGCAGCTGATGACCTTGGTTCCCATGAGACAAACTCCAAGAGAGAAAGTCTGTTTTGTCTAGTGAAACACCTGGCAGCCCCCCTCCCTCCATGCTATATGACAACTATAAATGAGAAGGAAAAAGTGGCTGCAGCCATGCTCATTCGAAAGTTCATAATGATCAATTTCTGAAAGTGATTAGAAAGTGATCCGCTGTCCTCTCCTTATCTGGAGAGGTTCCAATAAACTGCTCTACTCACCAGCTTCATTGTCTTTGCCACAGTTTGTCTTCAGTTAACATTTATTTTTGCAATGCTACAATACATTTAGAAGTATATATCTACATTGATTTTCAGTTAAAGAAGAGTAACTGAAGATTCATACAGAAATGTGACTGACAACTTCTTCATGAATGCAAGTTTGAAAAGAAACTGATTCCAGTGATGGGATTCAAATATGTGAACAACCAGTTTTCTGTGTGGATGCCGCTTCCGGAAGTCCATTCTGAGCCTGGGCAACAAAAAATTAGATACCAGTTCTGCCGAACTGGTGCGAACTGGCCGAATCTCACCACTGACTGATTCGTTATCCATAAATATATTCCAGTGTATTGACTCATTCCTTTACAAGAAACTGTCAAAATTCACCAAAATATTTTCAGACTTTCTTAATAATTACAACTGTTGATAATAGAAAAAATAAATTATTAGAAAAAACAAACAGAAAACCTATTGGATTCTTCCTGGAATCTCCTTTTAAAAAAATTTCAGTCTCTAACAATCCAGTAACAATATATTGTATATGAAGCTCCACTATAACCTCAAAGCAAGGTTAATGTGCTTTGTGAGAACATTAATTGGTATACTTAATTGGTATGTTTTCCTAATCATCAAAAGCACCCATTTTCATTAGAATTAATCTAAGACCATATAACTTTAGTTCTGTATAAAAATTCTGCAAGTATGATTATATTATATTTATTATATTTTCTCTATCCACTTGCTGAATTCTCTGCAATAGTTTGAATAGGGCTAAAGTACAGGTACTCCTTGCTAAATGATCATTCATTGACTGAAGTTACAGTAGCACTAAACAAATGATAATTATAACTGGCACTTGAAGTTTCAGCTGTTGCAGCATCCCCATAGTCATGTGATCAAAATTAGGGCACTTGACAGCCCACCAGCACTTTTGAGTCCAAGCACTTAAAACTCCTTTACCTATCTCCCTATCTCTGCCCTTTTGGCCTCCCTATACTGTGCTGCATACCAATGCTGCCTACTACTACTGCCATCAGTTGTTCTTCAGCATCTTCTTACTGCTGATGGCCTGAGATTCAGGAACAGGGCAATAATACACCTTTGGGATGCATATAACAAATATGGCAGGGTAGCATAGTCTGATCTGTCAAAAGAAGTTTGCTGGGCCCAGCTAGGAGGAGCCAGTGGGAAGGTACAGTGAAGCACAGCACTCTGTCACCAAAGTTACCAATTTGGACGTTCTGATGTAGCATAATACAAGCCAGGCATTCCAACAAAGGTGATAAAGACACGACAGCAGCATTCTAATATCTAAGGGGTTGCCACAAAGAAGAGAGAATCAAACTATTCTCCAAAGCACCTGAAGGCAGGACAAGAAGCAATTAATCAAGGAGAGAAGCAACCTATAACTCAGGAGAAATTTCCTGACAATGAGGACAATTAACCAGTGGAACAGTTTGCCTCCAGAAGCTGTGGTTGTTACAACACTGTAAGTTTTTAAGAAGAAATTGGACAACCATTTGTCTGAAATGGAATAGGGTTTCCTGCCTGAGCAGGGGGTTGGACTAAAAGACCTAAAGGTCCCTTCCAACTCTGTTATTCTGTTTATTACTATACAAAAACATAACTGGTAGATTCATTTGCATGGTCTTGCTTATGGTTAGATTAAAAACGCCCCACAGATTTCCTGCTGACATCTTTTTCTAAGCTAATGAATAACATCTACCTGTGTCAAAAAAAAAGTACCAAGGTTTCTGATAAACAAGATAAAAACAAGGAGTTGAGAGAAGTTCTGTCATAATTGCCCAGCATACCAATTTAAAGCATGCACTATTAAATCCCTGCTGCTACTCTTGCATGCTAATGGCTGGCTTGAGCAGTACTTCTTTTCCAGCATTACTTAGCCCACTTGTTCTTATTTGATTGCATCTAAAGGATCTTCGTTCTATTAACTGCTCTAAGGAACTGCTGTTCAAAATTAGCAAAATTCTGCACTGTGCCAAAGCCAAAATAACAGCGACAGAAAACACTAAGGCTTTATCAACTTTTTGGCTGCTTTCCTTCAGCTTGTGTAGACTGTGTGGCAAATTACAAAGGGGTTTAATTATCAAGAAAGCTGTCCCAAATTAGGCACATACTGTATAGGATGGATTTTCAGGAATCACTTTTGTAAGTGTGAGATTCTTAATTTATGGGGCAAAGAACCACCAATGCAACTGAAAATGATTAAGGTGGAATCCCTAAATTGCCTAATAAAAAGGATTTGATAATAGAATTTGTTCATCATTCATTACCCGTTACCCAGTTCTGGATTTCACCCAAAGCCATCAGTGTTGACTGTTGACCATTTTTTCTTTCTAAGTGATTGAAAGGAAGGTATTGAGTGATTATATCTCCCCTTAACTCCTCTGTGCCTTTGCATGTGTGTGTCTACACACTAATATGTATTTTGACAAAAAGAATGAAGCTGTGTTTCTCTAACTTTACTTATTTTGGATACTAACAATCCATTTTCTCTTCCAAGCTCAGAAATTATTTCCATTCCTGGGAGATGGAACCATCCAGCTATTAGATGCAAGCTCTCACTTGATGCTCTGTATAATTTCTTAGAAATAAGCCTTACTGGGTTCAATATGGTTGCTACATGGTGATTTTATGATTGCAACTTTCAGTTTTATAAAATCATTGTTTAGATTTCTGTAGGCCATACTTGCACTCCACAATTAAAAATCAACCATTGATTGCTGTATACAAATAATTCAATCTTCCCCTTTTGATTTAAAACTAGCCGTATTTCTAATTTCCTCAAATTAACCTGTATGGGGCTCTCTTAATTTACTACTAATCAGAGTATCAGTAGATTTTCTAAAACTACTATATTTGTTTTCCTTCTGTTATTACGTAATATGATAATGTCATCCAATAGTTCTTCCTTTCCCTCTCTAGTTAAATTTCTATACATTTTTTCACTTGTTCTTAATATCCTGTAATATTCTGTACATATCTATGCATAAATAAGCATTACTGACTTCAGTGCAATTTATTCTCAGATGTAGGATTGCAGGCTTAAGTTATCAAATTTAATATTGACAATAGGGAATTAAATTGCTATTTCAAGCAACTTACAGAAATGTAAAGTTATAGTGATAGTACAAGGTTATTTTGAAATATTCAGTGGGAAGGAGTATATAATGACTTAGTATGGTGTAATTCTATCTATTTCAGAATTTAATAAGACATTTTCTAAATTTAGATAACAATTCTATACCCATAAGGTCCCTAAGATTTGGTGGAACTCTTTCCCAGTCCTTCGACAGAAATCTGCTACTTTTGCTGCTGTACTGTTTTGCTTTAATGTATAAAAGAATAAGGAAGGAATTCCAGATGTGACTTAAAATCCAGTTGTCCTGCAGAATAGAGGAAGAAAATTACTGCAGCCCTGAAATGACCACTTCTCCATTACTCCTTAGACATACATAAACCACAAAGGAGACATCATAGATTCAGATGGTGCCCAAACTGAAATAATTAATTAAACATTACCCAATTACTGCTACTTGGATATTTTTATACTTGGTTTTGACATTATCATTCACTTATGTCTAGATTATTTAATTGTATTATTATTATTATTATCATCATCACCATCATCATCATCATCATCATTATTGGATGCACAGTCATCCAGATGTTTAAACTGGATTTGGCATTTTTATCCATCTGTTGAGTCTTTCCCAAGAGCCTGGAATAGGCAGATATAATTGATGGTGTTAAACATATTTTTGCCAGATGTAAGCTGTTCCAACTAAAGTTGCTTTTTGCAATTGACTGATAATGATTTTGTCAATGTCAGTAGTGTTCAAGTGAGGTTCCAAACGTTTTGAGATTTTATCCAAGGCACCTATTACTATTGGTACTTTCTTGGTTTCTTTTGCCACACTAGATCTACTTCTATTTGCAGGTCTTTGTAATTTGTGATTTTCTCTAGTTCTTTCTTCTATGCTGCTCTTTCCAGGTTCTAGCACATCTGTTATGCATACTTTTTAGTCTTTCTTATTAACAATTGTTTAGTTTGAGATGTTATTTAACAAGTAAAGTTTAGTTTCTTTGTTTCCTATTTATCTGTTTTGTAGACCTGCCAGTTCTTACTTGTAGGCAAATGGTATTGATAATGATACTCCCATGCATCATTGTTGCTATTTTGTCATCCTGTTGTTTGTAGTCAGCCCATGAAATCTTCTTATAGCAGCTAATTAGGGATCCACTGTTTCTTCAGCTTCTTTACAGAGGTGCCATTTGCAATCCATTGCTGTCTTCTCAGTTCTAGCTTTGTATGTATTTGTTCTTAAAGCTTGGTCTTGTACAGCCAAATTTTTTTTTTTTAATTTTCCTGCTCTTATCCATTGCCAGGTCTTGTTATTTACTTTGCCTGCTATTTTTATGTACTGGCTATGTAATACTTTGCCTAACCGTGTCTCTTTTCTATTCTTCAGTGGTTCTTATAGGCCAGTTGTTTATCTTCAGTATTCAGTAAACCTTCATGGTATACAAGCTTCGATGCACCTTCATCACTGTTCTTCTGATATTCTTTCAATGCCTCTTTTTCTTCTTCAACTATCTGGTTTACTTGCAACATTCTACCCCCACTTATTTTCCTTGGTAAGTAGAATCTGTTAGCATTGCTACATGAATGAAGGGCATGATTTTTCTGGTCTTCCCATCCAGGGTTTTTAATCTGCTTGAGTTTAGTCCACTATTTCAGCTGTGTATCCAATGATTGGAATTGCCAGGTGTTAATTGCCTTGATGGTATTTCCTCCACTGAGTTTGGAATTTAAGATCTTCATTCTCAGGATGTATTCAGTTCTAACTTTCTTTATGACATCAATATGCTTGATGTTGTCAGCTTGAAGGATGCCCAGATATTTGTAGTGATCTTCATCCAAACTCTTTATGTTATTTCCATAGGGCATCTTGATTCTTTCAGTTTTCACTATTTTTGCCATTGATGGCATTTGTCCAGTGCAAGTATTATCATTATTTTATTTTTCTTAAAAATATATATTCTATGTGTGTTAGTTTGTCTAAAGTTAATTTCTGCCTGAATTTTTATTGGAATGTAGGTTTCCACTGCAGCATTCTTCCATTTTCCCAATCCTGTATTGATGGCAAATTTTATTTTTTCCGATGCTGTGTTAGATTGATTCTTGCTGCTGACACATCTTAGTAAATTAGGATTTTTTTAAATTGATGTTTTATGGATCATCTATAATAAAACTATGGATCACCCACAGCTAAATATAATAAATCATGGCTTAAGCTTATGCCATTAAATTTGATATATGTGTATTTAGAAATATACATTTTGTATGCTTTTATTTTTGCAGTGCAATACAAGAAAGTTACTATAGCTATGAGCTTATGGGTCATTATTGCTTTACATCACATCCTGTTGGCAACAAAAATAGCACATCTCTAACCTACCCCTAAGTATACATCACCACTGTAAAAATGGATCTGCAAATTAGAATTACTCTTCTCAATTTCACTCAATTTGTTCCAAATAAGATGTTTCAATTTAGTTTTAGTGTCATGACAATTGATATAACTTGCAAAATACCATTTTACATATATCATAAAACTGTTAGATGGTAGAATATTTTAGAAGAATTTATTTTTATCTGCAGTAATGGACTGATATGTGTTTTTAATTAGCCTTTTTACCAAAGAGCAATAGAGAGGATTTTCAGATCAAATTTCTTTGATTATTTCTGTTTATGTTTGCATGATTACCAGGAATTTTCTTCTTTATTTCTCAGCATTTATGTTTCCTTTAAAAAAAATTAACTATTGTAGATAACTATTGCAATATTAACTAAATATGTGGAATAACAGCTAAAAGACAAGCTTGGAAACTTGACACATATGATTTTGACTATCTACTTAATGCTCATTATATTTATGTATTCAAATTTGATCAAACTAAATGATTTACACATAAAGTTCACAAAAATACAGTAACTTCCTCCCAAATTATCTTCATGAGTTTGAATCAGAAATATATAAAGTTTAGTGTCAAAGTTAAATTACAAAAAATAATCAAAAGATAAATGAATGCATGGATTCAATAGCTTAATTTAACTTTGTCAATACAACAATGAGTAAACTAAAAAAACACAATATGCCTCATGAATAAATTGAAATTATTTTAAATTGGTTAACAATATTATATTGGGTAAATACTACTGTCTTTTAAATGAGAAATATTGTTAGATCTTCCCCTTTTCTCTGCAGGAGCTTTATTGGAAGCTCACCCTCTTATAGCTTTAGTGAAAAGGGGCATTTAGAAACAATTAACATTACCATACTGGGAAATTTTGCTTACTTTATTTCTTTGTCATTAAAATCTATTTACATTATATTTGGAGAGTATATTTAAAAATTTTAAAAATGGGAAATTTGGGGGGGGGAAGTAGAGTTGATAGTTTGTCTAAAACATCTGAATTCCGTTAAAGGTTAGCATGTTAAAATTAACATGTTTCACATTGTTTGGTCACTCTCTTACTCTCTCTCCAGTTTGCCTATTTCTCTGAATAATTATATGTACAAATATAATACAGAAAGTTTGGCTAACATATACAGTATATCATTCTTCAACATTCACTGAACTGAAGACTTTACTTGGCTAATGTTGCCATTAGCTAGTCCTGCAGTATTTGGATGTTTCTGAAACTTCCAAACTATGCAGCTTAAATTAATCATTCTGAGTAGAACTTAAAAAGCTTCCTCTGAGGATTTTGAATATCATCCAATTTAAGTTTGAGCATTTATAATTAATACTTGCAATACCCAATTTGCTTTGGATCCTGTGCACAGTGCACTGATTAATTTTGCCAAGTCAATGAAAATACCATCTAATAGAGGATGGATAATAATTTGCAGAGTAGCCAGATAATTATTACCTATTTTCTTTTGGCCTCAGTTCTCCTAACTGCAGAAGTGGCTCAGGAATATTTATACAGTAATGAAGTGGTAATATTACTATTTTTCTATCCTTAGGGATTGTACAAGAAGTCTAAATAAATATGGATATGCATTATTTCTGACATGGCCACCCACTTTTCTTTTATTTTTCTGATTAGTCTGTTTTCCAGCTGTTTTCTCATAATGTTCTATGTTCTATAATGTTCTAACATCATGGATCTATTTAACATTGCTTTTCTGATTGATTACTCAGATAGTCATATTTAAATAGGAACAGCCGCACCTTAGCTTCGTCCAAATAGTAACTTGTCAATACATATTTTCTCTTCTGGTCTTAAACTGTATCAATTATGTATTGTTTCCATATCCAAGACTCAGTTTTGCGATATCATAGACTGTGATTCATAGTGTTATGTAACAACAGAGTTTGTACAGAGTATAGCCTTTGTGGTTATTCATTGTATTGTATAACTTAGTCTCTCAACTTTTCCTTAATCACCAGTTTTTGAATCTTTTTGGTGAATTTACTTGATCTTCTTCTCACTTCTTTGCTAATTAACAGATGAGATGTGCTGGATTAAAAAATGTTATATTCATCCATATCCTAATTAAAAAAACAGCATTCTAATGATGGTATTATTTTAGCAAATTCTATAGTGAACACTGATCACCTTGTAGTTATTAGCTGAACTTCATATAAAGTTACAGTTAATAGCTATTATACATATGTCAATAAATGAAAATTAAAATCATAGCCATAATCTCATTATTCAAATAAAATAGGTATAGGAAACTGAGTATACAAATCTGTACTACATAATTCTGGCAATATATGCACATTGCATTTACTTGAAAGGAATGGTATTTTTCTATAATTCATATGCTTTTACAAAGGAAGGTTCATCTTAGATTCATCTAGAATATAATACTTCAATCAAATCACATTAACATAGACTTTCTCTTTTTGAAGCCTGCTAATTCAGTTCAATTCAAGATAAACTTTCTGATAGATGTAATAGTAAATAATTTATTTTTACTATTTAGGATTGTTAGACTTATATCCTGCAGAATTCATGTTTCTTAAATTTATGGTTTTTTTTCCAAAATTCAGGGTAGCATTCATCCTCCAACTGCACCTGTCATTTCAAGATAAAACATTATTCGGGTCTTCAAACTACAAAAAATGACATACTGTATCTGCAATGTAATCTATGTATGTCAACACTCAAATAATATTCACTGAATGAACCTTAGCCAGGGCAGATATTTTCTTAGCAACTTCAGACTACAGTGTTCAAGAATTTTTCTGCAAGGAAGTATTTCTCTGGTAAAACTATTTGTAATAAAATGAAGAGAAATGGATATAACTGTATATTCAGCTATATTCATATCCCTTGTATCCAGTGCTTTTTTTCTAAAAAAAAAAAAAAAGGTGCCGTAACTCACACATCATACAACCCGCCTTGCCTACCCTACAAGGTTCCATCCAAAAAAGGTGCCGGAACTCTGTTCTGGGCGTTCTATGAAAAAAAAAGCCCTGCTTGTATCTCATTAGGCACTACAAAATATCTAATTATTATTCAGAACAATGTTTATCTGAGTTTGCCCTTAACACAAACTGATTCAGGCCCAGTTTGAATTAAAAATCAAATTAGTCATTTTAGGAAAGCTAATTTTAATTTGACATAATGAAATCATATCCATACTACCACAAGAACTATGAACCTGCCTTTGAAGATTAACCAGAAAACTACACTACAAAATGTGATGGCCAGGGTGTGCTTGCAGATGAGAGCAGTTATTGCAAAAAATCATGTATTTTGTGACCAGGTTACTAACAGATTTCTGAGGCTGGTTTTAACTTACATAGTCCTTGGTGGGTAATCAGGGCCCAACCTGTAAGAGTTCAAAAGGGTGTGTCAAGTACCCATTAAAAACTGACAATCAAAAAGCTAACTTTTCACAGAAGCTCACTTGACAGAATTTTACATAATCTTAGAAAGTAGACATCTGAGCTACTTATCACTGAGTAAATTTATTGTTATATTTATTTCATGAACTTGTAAGGCTGACCAAATTTACAATAACTCCAAGTAGCTTATACTAAAAGCAATCTTACCATCCAAATGTGAGAACAAAAACAACCATTAAAGGACAATATTGCTGGCCTCCCCCTCCCCTCCATTCTAATTCAATGCTTGAGAGAGAGCTAGTTTACAAAGCTCTTTTGAACATGTTCAGGATGGGGCTTTGATGTATCTCAGGTGAGACAGTATTCCAATGGACAAGTGCTGCAACAAAGTAGTAGGCCTTCTTCTTAAGTCTCATCAAGATATATTCTCTAATGGATGGGACTTGGAGCATGCCAACTCTGCTCAGTCATAAAAACTGAGTAGAAATAATAGAAAACAGATGGTTCTTTACATGTAGTTCTTGACTTATAACAGCAACTAAGTGATACAGTTGTAAAACGCAACCACATTGCTTAGCAACAGCAATATCTGCATTCTTGGTTGTTGTTGTTGACCAAATCCTACAATCATATTGTGAGGCAACTTCCTACTCGCTTTCCACAACAAAGGTCAGTGGGGAAGCCAGCAGGAAGTTGCATGTCCTACATTAGCAGGCAAGTAAGTGGCTGTTGCCAGGTGGGGGAAGGATTGAGATGTATGGGGATATGCAAGGTTGTGAAGGAGTGTGAGAGGGGCATGGTGCAGATTGGGGACAGTATGAGGCTGCAAGAGGCTGAAGGAGACAGTGAGAAGGTAGATGGGGGTGCGAAAGGCTACAAGGTATATGAGGTACAGTGTGGTTAGAGGCATGTAAAAGAGTGCAAAGGAGTACATGTGCAGCAAGGTGACACAAGTGCAGAAGAGCTTGGGGTTAGTGCACAGATGGGAAAGACTAAGCAACTTATGGATGCTAAGTCTGCAGGCAACTCCATTGACTTTTTGGGGAGGCCAGAAGATTGCAAATGTTAATCAGATGATCATGTGGTGCTCCAATCAGTCCTAAGTGTGAACTAATTGCCAATTGCCGAGATCACAATCAACTGACCACAACGGTGCTGGAACATCAAAATTCTGAGGCCTGGTCATAAAAAACATTGGTTCAACACTATACTGACTTTGAATGGTCACTAAATGAATAGTCCTATTGAAGACTATCTTTATATAAGAAGCCATTATCCTATCTAAAGTCATAGGGATTCAGGTAGGGCAGACATGTCAAACACAAAGCCTGGGGGCCAGATGCGGCCTGCAAAGTGGTTTCATGTGGCCCGCGAAGCCATCCTGGAAACAGTGAGGGAACGGCCCCCACTGCCTTGGCCCTGGCCCAGGCCAGCCGGGAGCCAATGTACAATTTTGTGATGGCCATCTATGCTGAAACACATTCAGTCTTAGCTCCACAAGGCCATCTGGAAACAGCGAGGAACCAGCCCCTGCCGTGTCGGCCCCACCCCCTGGGTGCATGCTGAGGAGGTGTCACCCTTTGTGAAGAAATGCACCATCGCCTGGAAATGCCCAGCAAATGGCCCTCGCCTACTTCACATATCCTGCTTGATGGGCTCTGGGGGGGGGTTTCGGCAGGTAGTGGGGCGCTCTCCTCATAGTGCCAAGAGGCTGAGCCGGGCGGTGCAAATCCAAAAAGAAATGTGAGGCCGCCCAGCTCCCAGCCTGCCTGGTTTCATCAGGCAATGGGGCGCTCTCCTCACAGCACCAAGAGCTGACCTGGGTGACGCAAATCTGATGAGGTGCAATGCTGCCTAGCCCCCAGCCTGCCCAGTTTCAGCAGACAGCAAGCAAAGCTGGCGGGCTTCACACCGCCCAGCTCAACCTTTTGGCACTATGAGGAGAGCACCCCGCTGCCTGCCAAAACCAGGCAGTCTCAGGGCTGGGCAGCATTGCGCAGGTAACATTGACTCTCATGCTGCTCATGGCATCCCCTCCCCAGAGCCCACCAAGCCAGATATGTGAAGTAGGCGAGGGCCATGTGCTGGCCACTTTCGGCGATGGTGCATTTCTTCATTCCTAACGAGGGGTGACACCTCCCAGCTGTGTTTCTTGCCTGATTTTCTCCCTCCCTTATCGCAAATATTTTCCCACCACTCTGTACTTAGGAAGGAAGGAAAGAAGGAGAGGGAGGGTCTGAAGGAAGTCCTGCCTTAGTCCTATTGCTAAGGAAGTTTGGATACAAAGCTGGGTCTCCTCCCATGGAGAGGGAATAGGCCTCCCTCTGACTTTGCCCTCATACCAATCATGAGCAACCTGGGTAAGAAGAACAAGTACAGCAGCAGCAGCCTTGAGGAGGCAGTAAGTGCAGCTGGGTGCCCCCTTGGGGAAGTGGGCTTGGGCTTGGTGCCACAGGTGTTTGAGAGCCAGGCTGGGCATTTGACCTCTGCTGTCCAGGGCTCCTGGCAGCCCGCACCACCATCCAGCCCCCCTGCACATGGCCTGAGAAGAACAGTGAGGCTCCTCCAGTGGACCATGCTGTGGCACTTGCTCTAGTCCCACTCCCTTCTGCCAGAGACCTTCAGATCTGTCCAACTCCTGCCCAGGTCCCCATAGGCACCCTTGACGCAAATGATGTAGAGCTGGCCACGCCCACCCACTAGGCCACACCCACTCCATCCATGCCCCCGTAGGCCACACCCACCCTGGCCACACCCACCCGCAATGCTGATGCAACCCTCAATGAAATTGAGTTTGACACCCCTGAGATAGGGCCTCTTTGATTCCTTTGATACTCTTTCAAACACCTTCCTGTTGTAGAGGAAATGTTGCTTCTGTTTGCCAGATATGGTGAGAATATACATCTGTTCTTACCCTTTTCAAATGCTGTTTCCATTCCCAGTCTCAGAGATTTCAGTTAGAGAATATTTCCTGCAATGTTTTTCCAAAATGACATCCATGGTGTGAAACTATACCCTCTGAATGGTACTTAACAGCTATTTAACCTCCTGCAGAGGTTTTAAGATTGATTTGTTTAAATCACTTTCTTTTGGATGATTTGTTGTTATGTGAGATTTTATCCTTCATCAGCCTGGTCTTGTTCTTACTGTCAAAGTTGGTTGTATGGGCTGAAGACAATTTCATTTTCTTACTATGTTTATTGCTTCTTTTTTATTTTGTTCTGGCTGATATATGTTTTTATGTAAATCATGGGACCTGGGTAGCATATAAATACAAATAAATACCCACAATGTCAAGTGCTGGGAAAATCAGGAGATTCAGGCAGTTCAAATGAGTATAAAGATTTATTGCAAGCTTAAGTTTTTTACAAGAATCTGAGCTACTAATGGTCAAGGGAAATTAGTGGGATTTAAGAAAGGCTAAGGCTGGACTCGTATGGGCATGCAGGGACTCATGACTGACGACACGTTTGACTCCTCCCTCAGGCTCAGCCTGGCCATCTACACATAGCATAAATAGATGGGTATGGTGTAAATCCAATTTTCTGCAGGGTATAACAGAATTTTCATGTCCATTACCTACTCTTTTTCACAAACAGAATGTTCACATTTTGCTAATTTGGTTTCTTTTGATGATCTGGGTGACATTGCATAATATGCCATAAATTTTCCAAAATACAGTTGTTGGATTCTACTGTTAAGCTACAAGCCATCAAACTATTTTCAGGAAATGGTTGATCTTTTATTTTAAGTGCTTTTAACTAAGTACATAACAAAAAAAACCCTGAAACATATATTACAAATAATTATGATAATAAGAAAAGCTGACATATATTAATCTTTGTGCATTCAAATTAAATAAGCATTTCACAGTGACCCCTGAAAAGAAGCATTTAGTACTTTTAATTATCTGTTTCCAAATGTAATCCTAGTAGTTTATTCCAAATATGGATCAAGATAAGGAATAAGTTTTAAAGAAAATTTAGTTATGCTAGAATGCAGTAGAATCCAATGACCCCAAAGGGACAATGGAACATGAACCATCAGCAAATATTTCAAATAACTAGATGTGCCCACACAGAGCATACTGTGTCAAGACCAGAGGGGGACAATTAATTTTCCCAAAAGGTCACAAAAGAAACTGGGACTATTGTGGAGGGATGTTATTGCTACTACGTTTTAGCCTCCAGTCCCCTAATCATCTTTGTTGCTCTTCTCTGCACTCTTTCTAGAGTCTCAACATCTTTTTTACATCATGATGACCAAAACTGGATGCAGTATTCCAAGTGTGGCCTTACCAAGGCATTGTAAAGTGGTATCAACACTTCACGTGATCTTGGTTCTATCCCTCTGTTAATGCAGTCTAGCACTGTTGGCTTTTTTTGGCAGCTGCAGCATACTGCTGGCTCATATTTAAGTGATTGTCCACTAGGACTCCAAGATTCCTTTCACAGTTGCTACTATTGAGCAAGGTACCCCCTATACTATACCTGTGCATTTGTTTTTTCTTGCCTAAATGTAAAACCTTATAGTTGGAGAAATAGCATTATGGTTGATACTATAATAGCTGTCAGCCAGTGGAAAAGGTTGCTATGTGAGCTGGAGAGTTCTTTATTGAAGATCTCCAGGCAGAGGTTGTATGTCCAAGATGGTTCCTGCACTAAACGGGCTTTGGAATTAATATGTCCTCTAACGTCCTTTCCAACTCTATGGCCTATAATTGTATTGTGGGTCCTTGTTCTTGAGATGCTTAAAAAAGCCAAGAGAAAACCATTTGATTGCATTAGCATTGTGATTATACTGCATTTCCCCCCAAAAAAACTGGCTTTGTACCTGGGCCTAGGGCTTCTAATATGTTAAAGGATCCCTTTTTTTTTTTTTTTGGCTTTACAGTTAGATGTTTAACTATAACCTGCTGAATGTATTTATCATTTGGATGTTTAATTGCTTTAGCTGTTAAGTAGTCTTAGTAGTCTTAATATTGTAAGCTGTCCAGGATCACTTGGCTGCGATGGGTGGCAATAGAAATTGAATGAATGAATAAATGAATGAATGGATAGACAGAAATATAGTAAATTTCTATGTTCCTTTCTCTTTCCACACCTTTCATTCATTATTTTATAACTGATTTCTGAGAATGAGATGCGAGCATGAAAACTGAATGTATGTTTTGTAAAGGAGTGTGTGAAAAGAGCATTTATCAAGAAAATATGTTACATTTATGGTATTGGTTCAGGTTGTCTTGCAAATCATGCAGTGAGCAGTGAAGCCTTAAGATTTCCTCACTCTCTCTTTTGATAAAACAATTATCACTTCTAACCTGCCTGAACCTGAAAGCATTATAGCAAATCATTTTTTTGCTCCCATAGAGCAGACTCTGCTACCTTTAATACAGGGAAGTTTGCTGTTGTTCCTTAATTTCCTGTTTATCTATTTTAATAGTGGACATGATTGGTCCATTTAGCAGCTGGGTAGAAAAATGGGGCCACCTACAGACAAGTGCTAGAAGTTTTCACAAACCCAGAGGACACCTCAAGATTGATGTATTAATGATTCCTTTGTTCTTTTTCTTTCTCCAGGACGCTATATGCTGTCTAAGAACTGAAACAAACAATTTCTACTGGGGATTTTCCATCATATTCTCTTGAAATTTCTCTATTTTTATTCATAAAAGCCAAATAACTATGAGTCTCTTCTTCCAGGCTAACTTTAATTCTTAATGATATCATTCCTACCATGTAAGAAGGTTTTTCTTTCTTACATAAGTTTGCTAGATCCCTATCAAGTAAATAGAAAAATTAGTAAAGCAATTATTTTGAAACATGCAAGAAAATACATGAGGATTTTAAAAAAAAATCCAGAAACTTCACTCAGCTAAATGAAGATTAAATGTATTCATTGCCCTGCAGGAGGCATGAGACATAGAAACATCAGTTGAAAATAACAGGGCAAAGGTGCAAAATAATTAGTCTATCACAGCTCCTTACATTCTCTGATTCCTATTCCCTCTCCAATATTCACTAGTGCCTGCAGACTGCAGTGAATCTGCAGATCTCTCTTGATTGCTACCAAATTCAGCATCTCTCCTAATTTGGTGGAGTATAAATTGTTATTTTTTTCCAACCCAGAGACCAGCATGTTGCAAAACAAAACCCCAGCCTCATTTACATTTTCAAGAATTCCTATGGTAATTTTATCAAAACATATCTAGCTGCTTGGAACAGGCTTTTATTTGAAAGCACTCTTTATCAGAGAGAGATTGAGAGAGAGAAGAAGAGGGAAAGAGGGAGGGAGGGAGGGAGGGAGAGAGGGGGGATTGGAGGCAAATCTAAAAGGGATCCTAAGGAAGCAATAAGCATTGATAGAAAGTATAAAAGTGTTTTAATACAGTAGGTTGGTTTGATCAGGAAAAAAATAAGATAGATTGGGAGAAAAAGTATCCTTATAGTGTGGTATGTGTTAGCTTGTTTATAAAATCTGTTTCTTTTGTCTGTGCTGGTGCATGCATGCACAGTAGGAACATTCTTTTTTCTGCTTATGCTTTTAAATCTGGGAATCTAAAATTGGTGTAAAGGAGCAATTTGATTCAAGTTATCCTGAAAAAGCAAGGTATCTGCACTCAGGGTCTCAACTGAAGCATCAAAGGCAACTGTTTCCTTTTGCCAATATATTTCCAAGAAGTGCTTTCCGGATAGTCATATGCATGTAGAAAAGATAACTGAAGACCCTCAAAGTGGCCATCTGGAATTGAACTACTTTTGAATTAAGATTTTATAAAATCTAATGGTTATATGGTCTCTGTGTGTGTGTGTGTGTGTGTGTGTACAGGTATGCTTTTAAACCGGAGCATTCCAGTTTGCCTTCAATGTCTTCTGAGAAATAAATGGTGGGAAATATGAAAGGTTATTTGAAGCTCAGACGTACCTCTATCCTTATACCCAATTACTTGGCTAACTTGCCTTTTTTTCTTTGAAATAGATATTCAAACCAGGATGATGCTTCATAGCGAAATCATGCCAACCCCAGTGCCAGCAATGGCAAAAAAAGTCGCGATACGACATTGGGAGTTTGATACCCCTGTTCTAAAGGAACTGTTTTATGAATCTCAGCTCCAAAATTTCAGGAGTCAGCATTTTTAATGGACTAACTGCACTAGAGTGCTAAACTAATACATAATTGGGTGAAGATGAATCTACTATTTAAACCCAGAGTGAGCAATTTCACATCTATATTAGTAATTACATGGAAAGGACAGGCAGCAAGGGAAATTATATAATTTCAATATATATTATGCTTTGGGGGAGCCCAGTTTGTTTTTAATCTATTTCTGTTCTGGATATTTTTTTAATTCTAAAAATATTGTGTATGTATGTGTGTGTATATATATATATATATATATATATATATATATATATATATATATATATATATATATATATACATACACACACACACACACACATACTTGTAAATTAGTATGCAATAATTATTAATATAACTATTTTTCTGCATATGCAAGTCTAAATGCACTAGGGTAAACTAGTCATAGAGATTTTTTTTTTTTTTTTTGAGACACTATAAGCCCCTTTGAGGTAATGGGTAAAGGAAAGAGATGAAAGCAATCCCAGAAAGGCACATAGGATTCCTTTAGCTTAAGATAAACAGGACAATTGTATTTTTTGAAAAATCAAGGGATTGGCAGTGCTGAGTTAAGAATGCAGCAGTTTTTTTTCCTAACTGATCAGATCCAATTCACCCTTCCATCTATCACCTACCGATTTAACCAAAGCCTTTGGCAGAATCAGAGAACATCTGAGATTTCCACAGAATCTCCTGAGAAAATATCTACTTAAGAATTTAAACACTGTATTCACCAATTTAAACACTGTATTCACCATAAAGTCATTGTAGTCCTTTGGGACGAAGTCCCGAAAAGCAATTGCATTGGCCCAAACAACGAAGAGAATCCTTGTCTTTACTGCGTAGCTTTGTACATGTTTGCTTAAAAGTCTCGTTGAGACCTATTCCTGGGAACCTAGTCACAACGATCTTTGCATCACTATCCTCAATTGGAGGCAACTAGGATTACAGCTGCGGCTCTTTTCCATTGGAATTTCCGGCAAGCTGGAGCTTACTTCGAGGTAGCAAAAGCTGCGTTCTGCCTGCATCGCGCGTTTCTGACAAGAGATTCCAGTCTCGGCGCGTTCTGGCCTCAATCTCTGCTAAGAGCAGGAGCCGCGGATTCTTTCTAGGAATCAACAATCCAAGGCGCGATTTCCATCCCGGGGATGATCAAAGTTCCCTTTTTTCCACCTCGTTCTTTTTCTCCAGAATAAGGCGCCCTTCAGCCGGATCCCAGTTCGGAGCATCCAGGACTGCATCCTTTGCACTTCCCTGGGAGTAAGCTCCCTTGCAAACAGTGGGACTTACTGACATAAACACACATAGGATTGCAGCGAAAGGTGCCCTAGAATTTCGCCAGACCTGCTGCTATCGCCTCCCCCACCCCGCTGCTCACACCCGGGAACCCTACGCTGCCTTTGGTTACTTCTCCGCCCAATCTTTCCCAGGCCTTTTCATCCCACCCCGTCAACCGATCAAGACGCGTCTCGCCTTCCATTCCGCATTTTCTCCTGCCCCCTTAGTTTCAAGGCGCCCTGACCCTCGCTATACAACCAAACCGCGACGTCCTCCTTTCTCTGCCCGCTTGCCGCGCTCTTCGCTCGCTGGCTAATAGAAAGCTTCGGCGAAAGGCTCGGCAACGGATCTCGGCAAAGGAGCGGGCACTTTGAGTGAGTGCAGGGGCGTGTCCTCCCTTGCTGGCCCCACCTCTTTCTTTCAGCTTTCGGTCTTGGAGCGCCGCTAGGCTGCCAGAGGAAAGAGCCACCTGCTTCGGAGCGGTTGCGATTGGCGCCTCGCTCGCTCGGTTGGTCGCTCGTTCCTCCTCGGTCGCCGAAGCTGTTAGCGGCCGCTTCCCCGATCCTCCCAACTTCTGTTCTCCCCACCCACACACCCTGCAATTGGACCTCGTTTATTGGAAAGTTGCGGACCTGCTGTGGTTCCTCTTCGGAGAAGAAGCCGCCGCCGCGGCCGCTCTCTGGAAAAGCCCAAGCCCGCGCCCTCGTCCTTCGTTCCTTCCTTCGGGAGGAGCAGCGGCCGAAGTCGCCGTTCGCCCGGCGGGGAGGCGGGATGGAGATGCCCTCTGCCGTCGCCTCCTGCTTTCCTTGTCGGCCGCAGCGGCAAACGCCGCTCTTCTTTCTCCTGGGTTTGCTGCTTTCTGCCCTGTCCCTGCGGCCAGGTAAGTCAGTGATTTGGAGGGGAGCTCAACTTGCGCCCGGCCGGGGAAAAGGCGCGCCGGGGGGGACGTGTTGACCGCGGGAGGAAAGCTGTTAGCCTTCCGGCTTCTCGGCCTCTTCGCTCTCCGCTTTCTTTTGCTCTTTCTTGACTGCCTGGAACTTTAGGGAGGTCGGGCCGGATTGCGGCTTCAGCTGGGTCTGTGTCGCGCTCCGGCTGGTTCTGGATTCTGTCGTTTAATCGCGATGATTTTTCTTCGAAAACCGGCTTCCTGCTCCGGACGAACCTCGCGTTGTGTGGTTTAGAAATCGAGCGCCTTATCTTGTGCGGGGCGAAGGGAAGTGGGAAGCACATTGATCAGAATCGACTATCCATACGTGTGTGGATAGATTACGATTCCCCTGTTTCCACCGTGCTGCAGCACGTACGCATGACTGCAGTCCCTTACTTATTAAACTCATTGAGACTTTTGTAGAAAAGTGGAAACCGCCATCCTGAGTGGATCTGATGCATCTTAGTCAAGGAAGCTTTGAAAATTATTCCCTCCCTTTTAAAATTAATATTTCCTTTTGGGGGGGGGGTTCCTCTACTTTCTGGCTAAATCATGTTTAAGGTTCCACTCTGGTGTCTATTCATTTGGGAGAAGCCTGTTGATCTTGGCCAGCTTTATTTCTGACCTCACGGGCCATTAAACATTGAGCTTTTGATAGATGGGACTGCCCTATTTTAAATTCAAATGTTAGGATCGGTAGTCCTTTTTTTTCTTGCGTTGTACAAATGATAAAACAAAATATTTATTTTCCTTATTTGCTTGGGTTTTGTTATGAAAGCAAACAAAATGTGCCTGCCAGCTTCCTTTTAGTTCTCTGGGAAGCTCAGCAAGATTTGTCAGGTACAGAACAGCCTTTATCTTTGGTGGGTTTCTTCTGCTCCTTTTATAAGTTTCCTTACTTGTTGTGCAAGAGAGAGCAGAACAAGGTGACCTCATCTGCTCTGCACATATACACACACACAAAACACCAAAAACCATGCCCTTTAGCTCAAAGGACCACAAGTACTATGTCTGTAGCAGAAAAATAGGCTGTGGAGGTAGGATTGAGTGAAAGATCATTCAAACCAAAGACTAGTTGAAAGTTCAGATCAGATTTATAGGTCCTATCAGACTGATTTCAAAGCATTAAATATTGTTGCAGGAAGTCCTCTAGATAAAATTACTGTAAACTTAGATAACAGGTCAATAAATGGCTCCCTAGACTGGAACATGTTTCTGCTATTTCTATTCCGCACCTGTATAGTTCTTTATGGACTTCACTTCTCTGCCTGTGTTGCATATACACACACCACATTCATGGATACTATCCAATGCATCCTTGTCCTGTTTTCAGAATTTTGGAAACAAAACTATATAGTTCTGTTACTGATGGCTAAGTCTGTACGAATGACAGATTGTAATATTGAAAGATTAAGTCAGTTCTTGGCTTCCAGACAAAGAAGTGTAAGATCCACCTGGCATATCCTTCTTAGTGATGGAAGATCAATTAGTATATTGGCTCTTCCAGTTCTAAAAGCATGGTTTTTGCATTAATCAGCTCCATTTTGAAGCAAGTTTACTCAAACCTGGTAGAATTCCTCATGTGTGTGATTTTCCATTGAAATTTTGGCTTGATTCCTATTATTTCTAATTTTTTCAGGAATAGGGTAAATGGGACTACTGAACTAGCCTGCATGTTCTGTTACCAGTTTTCTGTCTGAATCTATTTGTGTATTAACCAGTACTGGAACAAGAGAAGTAAACTGCAAACTGTACTCTTCCTACACTGCGCAGCCCCTCATTATTCTTGTAGAAAGAGCGTCAGCCTGTGGTGACATTTTGTATTACTTGAAGAGAGCAGCTTTGTGTGTCAGCCTTTGAATGAATACAGAACCTTAGTAGTGGATTTAATGTTTTCACATTTGGAGAACCCCCAGCTTTTTACTGGGGATACAGAAAGTAACTAAGTATGTGTATATTTAGGCACATTCATTCCAACTAGTGGTGTTTTGATTAGTACAAATCTTAATTTCCTAATTTCAATTCATGAAGCTGAATTTTCTTGAAATAAAATTGAACAGTGCTTCAGTTAAATTTCATTAAATACAGTATTTAATTATTGTGTTTTTAAGCAGCAGTTGGGTTGCATTTTTAAGAAAACTAATTGCAGTGCAACATGAAAAGATCAGGAAAGCCTGAACTCAGGGGTTCAATTAAGAATGCAATTTAATTGATGGTTGCTAGAGAGTAAGCCCCACTGAAGATAGTGGGATTTACTTAATGAAAAAAAAGTGCTACAATATAGGATAGGGTAGATTGTGTAGTCCCAAAATAAAAGGGTTAACAATAAAAAAATAAAAGAACTAAGTTTAATTACTTTTGTGTCATCTCAAAACCATTTACTGTAAGTGTAAAGAGTAAAAGGGTTTTCTGCTTCAAATTTCTTCCTTAAACAAGGTAGAAATCCTTAACAGTTGTTTTTGCTTCAAAAGAGAATTTTCAAGGAATTGAAAATGCGCTTGTCTGAGATAGATACTATTACCAGAAAGTAAGTTGATTGAAATCAGTGGGCTTTATCAGCGGACTGGAGCTATGTGGATGCAAATAGACACATGATTATTTGTGATAACTATAAGCATGATAGCTGAAATAGGTTTCCCTTTAAAAAATATAACTTTGGGACTAATTCCTCACTTCTTCTAATGTTACATATACAGTATATGCCACTGAAGCCTAAGTTAATGACAGTTAGCCAGCAAAGGCATTTTGAAATGGTGGTGGATTAGCCCAATGAAAACATAAGCTGCTGTAGAAATAAGTACTGTAGATTTAGAAAAAGTATAGAAATGACCCATATTGTAAGAAGTTTATGTTAAAGCTGTGCACCCATACTGATGTTTACAGTCTCAGGCTTATACTTTGAAGACTACTGTAGAGCTGGAAAGCGCTAGGCACGGGGATGAGTGAGAGAGTAGTTCATAAAGAAGAAAAATATCACAGAAACATATTACAATTGTCAAAATAGTAGACTGACCCAATGAGGGGACAGAGGGAGGGAGCTAATACAAATGTAATGTTTTTCTGATAGTTGACTGGTGGAATTTCACACCAGTTTGCTCAGAATAGGACAGTACTGTATGTACAAACTCATGAACTTTTAGGCTATTAGTGAAACTAGATGTAATTACACATAATATGTATAGTAATAGTGGCAGAAGATTTTTTTAATGTTATTTTCTGGGATCATGAGGCTGTCTTGCTTGTGTGTATTGGGTATCTCTCAGATCCTTTTGATGGATTTAATGATCTTGGTTTAGTTTAGCATAGCTTTTTAGTTTTGTAAGGACTGCCATTTAATTGTTATTTACTTTTTTAATATATATGTTATTAAGTTTTTATAGTTACAAATCTTTAGCGCTTAATAAACAATGTGTTGTCTGGGTCCACATATTTGACAATAATAATACAACTTCCATTCCTACTCACTACTCCATTTTCCAAGCCATTTATAAAAATTATCCCATGTTTGAAAATATTCTGTATCTTCTTTCCCTTTCATTTTCAATGTAAGCCTATCCATTTCTGCACAATTAAAATATTTTTCTGTACTTAATTATATGTTGCTAAATATTCTAAGAAAAGTACTGTTGCTTATTTTTATAAGTGACTACATATGTATGTAAATGTATTATAAATAATTATAATATTTATATTATATCTATGTAAATAATGTATCACTATCATAAAATCAGTTAGATATATTGGCCACTATTTTAATAATTGTGAGAGTTAGAAACAAAATGAATTGAAGAGCATTAACATGAAGTGTGAAAGTCAATAAATCAATCTGTAGCCCTTTTAAGGTAGAGATAGAAAATCTGCGGCTGTATAATTATTGTGCTGGGTTGATATTTGATTTGTTAAATTTATATAGCTATTATAGGAATGTTGAGAGTTATAGTTCTTTATGTAAAAAACCCGTTGATTACTTATTCAGAGGTTAATAATCTTATACATAAATGTGACATATTTGAGGTAAAGTAAAATATAAATGTTCTTATTTTGGCATCATCTTACAGAAGAAGCTAGTTTAATGTAGTAATTAAAGGAACTTATCTAGAGCTTGTGAGTTCTAGCCCTATCTTTAACTCTCTCAGACCTAGGAAATAGCAATTGCAAACTACCTTCAAAGATGAACACTGTATGAACTTGTTCATTTAGTAACAGTTATGATTAACTCTAGGGCACCATCAATATATAACATATATAACAAAATTTAAGAAATATGCGTATTACATTTTTGTCCTGGTAAGCGGATTTTTGTACTTTTTAATAATCATTTTGCAAATAGGATTCCCTTTCTCCATTTAGGCAGGTTTTGTTGTTCAGGAACATCTAGAAAGTCAATGATTGCCATGTAAATTATTGCTGTAAATTTTTGATCCAATATTGTATATCAAACTTTGGTAGGGAGATTACAGTACACCTATACAACCTCACTTTCAGGCTTTAGCTTCAGTTCATTTAAAATATTTTCTGAGATTATTAGAAAACATACTTTTTGCTAAATTGAGAGTAGGAGACATTTTCACTTCTCAATGACAGACTAAAGTTTTATTCACATTTTATTGTACCTTTAAGTTATTCTAAGAAATGTGAATGAGTCCCTGAATGAGTGAAATTAATTGTATCAACCAGTCTATGGGGTTCACCACTTAAATTCTAAATTTTATGACAGGATATTTTATAGTCATTCCAAAAGAAACAAACTGTTAAGCATGTAAGTTAAGTGGGATCATATCGACCTAGACTGTTGATGGATTTGCATAAAGATTTTGTGCACACTGTTAGTTAATAAATGTCCTTTAACTGAGCAATGTGTAATTCCTATTCACACTTATTTTTATAGTTGTTAATCCAATATTCTAATGGAGAAGTTCTCTGTTGGATGTCTACTTAGTTTATGATTCATTTGGCTTTCTTTGCTTATTTACATATTTTTACAAAGAATCAGTAACTGGTGGCTTAGTATTTTTTTCATTTATAAGAAAAATACTTCCCCCTCCTTATTTTTATTAAAAGTGATGAAATAGTGAAAAGAGAAAGGAAGTTTCAGGTTATAATTAAAAGAACCTAACTCATGTTTGGGATGCTCCTCCAGTGTTTACTTAAAAACACCTGAAGTAAATTGTTCTCCAATTAGTCAAAAAATGATATACTTATTTTATTCTGTTCTTCAAAATTATTTCTTTATTGATTTAATCTTGATTTCAGTCCTATAGCATGTTCTCATTTTGATGTTATTTAATCTAATTTTCACTAAATTAATCACCTCCCAATCTTCATAATTCTTAGTTATTTTTAAGAAAGTAGATAGCTGGAGAAAGTACAGATATGTCTCATAGTTAGTTGAATTAATGAAGTTTGTATTAGACACAATTTAGACATGAGAGATTAATGATTTAAGAAATATAATAACTGTAATTCCAACAAGTTTCCAGGCATTTATTTTAAGGAAATGTGGATGTAATGTCATTAACAAATCAACAATAATATACTACAGTGTAATGATATTATACCATACATCATACAATAAAATTATATGATATAATTTGATGATAATGACATGATTTTTATGTATTTTCTAATGATATAATGTACTCTATATTAATTGCATTAAATACTTCTTCACTTTACTATCTGATCACATAGAATATAATCATACTTCAAAAAAATTTTCATTGCATATTACACAATACCTCTATTCTCCAGACTACAGTACTATATTAGACAATAGACACACACACACATATTGATATAGATAGCCATAGCCATAGATGTATCTCCAGTGTTGTAAAGTTTTAAATAATTGCAATAGGTTTAGGCTAATGTATTTAGCATGAAGGGAAACCCTTTCCAGTATTATAGATCCAGTTATTGTTTTCAGACATGTGACTTTGATTACTGTTTATGTGTGTTGATAAGTACTTTTATGCTTGTACTGCTCAAGGCTAAATTCTTGCCATATGAAGCTCACCATCTGGACCATTCAGTAATCTTCAGTACTATCAGCTATGGCAGGTGTAGGTGTAGATGATCTGCCTCCAGATGTTTTAGTCTTCAATTCCTATCAGCATTAATGAATCCAGCCAAAGGCAGAGATTATGGGAATAATAGTTGAAAAATAAAGTTTGGGTTGTAGAATTTTTTTAGGCTGTATTCCATGTTAAACAGCTATACTCCTTGGTGAAATCATTTGATGTTTGGGTGCACATTATTACTAAAATGCTGAATATATTCCATGTCGTCCAACAATCCCAAATAAACTGTGGATATTCTCAGCTGATTATGATGCCAATATTGGTTTAAATGAGGGATTTCTAACAAAGCCAGACAAGTTAAACATGTTAATATAATGCAGATTCTGAACTTCCTGTCATGATTAAAGTATTTTTAATTTCAATAAAAGATAAAATTTGATTATTATAACAGAAGAAATTAGAAAATGTCAATTGTATTCAAGATGCTGCAACTGCTTTTTCCTAACTGCTTGTGTTCCATCCTACGTGTATGGAGGAGTCTGTGCTTTTCCAATTTTTATGTAAGAAAACATTTCATTTCTAATTAAGCCTTTTAACTCAAGCTTTTCTATGGTTTGGCCTATGAGAATTTTATGATTTTACAGTATATTATCTGGCATGCTAGATTTTTACAGAACAGGCATAAACAAGAAATTTTATCCAGAACTTCCCTATACTGTGTGTATAAAGGAATGCTTTAAAAGTTTTCTACAGTTTTTTTTTTCTTGATATGCACAAGAATGAGGAAACATTAGTTAGTCATATATACATTGCATCAGGATAAATATAAGAAGACTGAAGTTCAAATATCATTTAAATCTTTATGATTTAATCATAGTATTAAAGATTGCCATGGTGATTTTACTATTTATATTATTGTCAACCTAATACTGTAACATTAGTATAACACTGTCCTTTTGGAAAACTAAATAATCTGCATATCTTAAAAACAGAGCCTTGGAGGCTGAAATTAATTTGGTAATGGTATATTTTTACCATATTAATATGTTTAGGATCAAAATCCAAAGTGATTTATATTTAATTCTTAGACTTAAGTCATAAATATTGCATGGAAACTGTGTTATTTTCATAGAAATATCTTCTGTTTTTGACACATGGTATATGTGTCATATATGTCAGTTGGATTATTATCATCTAATTATCGGATAACAGAAATGTTCAGCTTTTTCCTGTCTTCTCCTTAGTACTGTTCTGTGTATGCAATCTCCTTACCATTGATTACAAAAAAACATTGCCCTTGTATACTCTGACTGCATTTTTATTATAGCATGGAGAGGATAGAATTTGCATTTGTAAATTGTAAAGGTCATAAATACTAGCACTGGGATACAATAATGTAAAATATGTTACAGCCAATATTAACAATGGAACACTTTTACTTACTCTACTTGGAGAGCATCAACATTTCAAAAATGAATTTTGGAGAAAAAAATTTACAAGCTCTTTGTGTTATTTATCAAAAGCAAACGGCACAACTTATAATTAATGGGGGTTTGTCAGAGGTGTTTTTAATAGAGAAGGGGACTAGACAGGGTTGTCCATTGTCACCATTGCTGTTTGTTTTAACTTTGGAAATTTTGTTGATTAAAATTCGAGAATCACAGCAAATAAAAGGAATAGAAGTTAATAAAAAAGAATATAAATTAAGGGCTTTTGCAGATGACTTGGTTGTTACTTTATCTCAACCTACTTATTCTGTAGTAAAGTTATTACAACTGATATACCAGTATGGACAGGTTTCGGGTTTTAAAATTAATAACAATAAGACTAAAATATTGCCTAAAAACATGACTAATTTGGATAAGGAGACCTTGGTTAAGTTGACAGATTTTGAGGTTGTTAATAAGGTAAAATACTTGGGGGTTGTTTTATCTGTTTCTAATGCAAAATTGTATAAAAATAATTATGAAAGGCTGTGGGTCAAAATACAAAGAGATTTGGAAAACTGGGAGAAGCTGCAATTATCTCTTTTGGGAAGAATTGCGGCGATTAAAATGAATGTTCTGCCAAAGTTTCTTTTTTTATTTCAAATGATACCCATTTTAAAGAATGAGGTTAATTTAAATGAATGGCAGAAAGGTATTAATAAATTTATCTGGGCAGGGAAAAAACCAAGAGTAAAACTTAAAATTATACAAGATATTCATGAGAGAGGTGGACTCAAGGTACCGAATTTGAAAGTGTATTATGATGCTGTGGTTTTAACATTAATTAGTGATTGGGTTAATTTAACAAATGTAGAAATACTCCTCTTGGAGGGTTGGGATTTACTTTTTGGATGGCATGCCTATTTAATTTTTAATAAAAAGGTTGATAGGGTTTTTAAATCTCATATTATAAGGATTTCTTTATTTCGGGTTTGGAAGAAATATTATAGAAGTGATTTTAAAATTCCACTATGGGCTATACCGTGGCATGCGATAGAAGGGATAAGGAGAGGAGTCAAGATGGATAGTGTTTCTTATGCACAATTACTTAGATGGGATGGTAAAAACTGGCAATTAAAATCTTTGGAAGATTTAACATAAGAAAATATTATTTACTCATGGTTTCATTATAGACAAATAGTGGAGAGGTGGAAGATAGATCGTAACGTGGGTTTGCTTAGAGAAGATGAGAATTTGTTAAAACAAATAAAAGATCAAAGACGAACTCATATTAAGAGAATTTATGGGGTGTTAGTAGAACTGGATTCAGAAGCAGAATTAGTTAAAGAATGTATGGTTAAATGGGCACAAAATTTTGATGAACCAGTTCCATTAGATACCTGGGAAATTATTTGGGTGAGGAATGTTAAATTTACACAAGCCCAAAATTTAAGGGAAATTTTTTATAAAATGTTTTGTAGATGGCACCTTGATCCACAAAAAATGTCTCGTATGTATCCTGACTTGCAGCCTAAATGTTGGAGATGTGGATGTTTGGATGCTACTTATTATCATATCTGGTGGTCATGTAAAAATATAAAAGCTTTTTGGATTAAGATATGGTGGAATATCCAAAGAATTTTTAGAAGGGTAAAATTTACCCCACAATTGTTTTTGTTAGGTATTGTTTCTGATTGTGATAGTAAAGAGACTATATTGATGTTAAATTTAATTACAGCAGCCAGGTTGTTAGTAGGGCAATGTTGGAAGAAGGAATCTTTGCCTACTTTGCAAGAATGGTTTCTTAAAGTTTCTTATTTGGCGGAAATGGCAAAGATTTCAGCTTTCTTGAAAGATCAATCGCAAGAGAAGTATTTTCTGGTATGGAAAAAATTGATAGATTTCATACAATATAAGTTGGATATAAAAAAATATTACTTAGTTTTTGAATAATTTATATTTAAAATTTAAGATATTTTATAGACATTTTTTTAAATTTTCTTTTTATTTTTTTTATTTATTTGATTTTTTCTTTTTCTGTTTCTTTTTTCCTTTCTTCTTGTATTTTTTTTATATATATATATATTGTTGTTAACTATTTTATAATCTGTTTAATTAATGTATTTAGATTTGCTTATGGTTTATATGTGTTTTAAGATCTTTTTAAAATTTTTTTAATTAAGCCTGTATTCAGCTCTGGGAAGGTCAGGGGAGGGTAGGGGATGGTTGGGAGGGTTTGGGGAAGGGAATTGTCTTGTAAAACTTAAAAATTTTCAATAAAAAAAACATTTCAAAAATCTATATGCTTCTACCATTTTAAATACTGTAGATGTGGATGCAATTTATGCCAGTTCACAGTAATTAATTTATATAGGAAAAAAAAATCTGTATGTGGGATTGATATACCTGTGATGTGCAGATATTAGGTAATCAAATTATTATATAATACAACAATGTGAAATTACAGCTGTCAGTTCTTCAGCTAGTATTGGCCTTCATACTTACTGAGTTCTTCCCAAGAACCTTGGATGTTATAATGTATTGGCAGAGTATATGTGCAGATCTGAGCAGTATGTTCTTTTGTTTTGACAGGAATTTTCTCAATGCACACATTTTCTAAGTGTCATCCAAGGTTTTTTGATATGGCATGCAATATGCTGATAACCACTAGTACCACCACAGTAGGTTTATGCCATAATCTTTCAGATTTGTTTTTCAGATCTTAATACCTTATGATCTTCTTCAATTTTCTGTCTTCTAATCTACTATTCCCAGATATTTATCTCCACTTCCTTTTTTTCTTTTTTTCAACCACAGTTAAATATGGTGTGTCATGTGCCAAGATTTTAAGACTCTAATTATTATTATGGTTGGTCATACAGCCAGCTAGACATTTGGAGTAGAATAGGCAAATGTTGCTTGATAGTGTTAAAGGTATCATGGCAGGATGTAAACTGTTCCAAGTAAGCTACCTTTTGCAATTGACTGCTGTTGGTTTTATCAATCATGATGTTGTTCAAGTGGTGCTCTAGATATTTTGGGATTGCATCCAAGGTACCTATTACTGTTGTTACTGTGTTTGCTTTCATTTGCCACAGCCATTCTACTTCTGCGGGTTTTTGTATTTCGTGATTTTTCTCCAGTTTTTTCTCTTCTATTTTGCTATCTCTAGGTACCTCTACACCCAATATCCATTGATTTTTATTACTACTACTATTATTATTGTATATTTTGATTTTCATAAGAGTTGTTGCTTAGTTACAATTAAAAAAAGAATTAAATCTATAAGCTAGCAGTTACTCAGACATTTAAATTGAAGAACAGTAGAGGGTAGTTAAGATATTTTACTCATGCTTTTTATTTATTTGCCATTCAAGTGCAATGAAAACATTGGCTCTCTTAAATAGATAAATTATATTAAATACTCTTAATTACTTACTAAATTATTAATACTTATTTAATAAATTAATTTCTAAGAATATTAGTAAATACTCTTTGTAGTCTTAATAATTAATATTGTTAATAATTAATTGCTTGCACAATCATACTAATATTAAAGAAATATACTGTAGTTCCAATATTAAAAATGGGTAATGTAGGCAATACAAGTTATTTCAGCGAAACACTTGAAGAGCTTCAATATGAATTGAAGGTTTTGCTATAGCTAAACATAAATATGCTACTTTTAGACCTTGAAAGCTCATAGGGTTACAATATCATCTATTCAAGGAGGGTGTTCATAATTATATTTCAGGAACTGAAAATAATGGCCTTACCCTGTGAAGAATATGATATATTAAGATGTGGAAGTCAGATTTCTAAGCTATAATTTTCTTTCCATTATTTACAAATACATTAAATTTAAAGTTAATGGAATTTACATAAACATAAATAATGACAGGTTTACATTCAGATTGTACATAGAACTAGGAAAATATTTACAATAATGTTTGTAGGATTGAAAATAAGATTTTAAATTATACCTATAGGTGCTGTGATATATTTTCATCTACTGACGTAAAACTGTATCTAGATTCCATATAAACTATTTGAGTTGTTTCTACTGTATTCCTCTTCACTTTGTATAAATTTTTTTAAGAAA
Organism: Crotalus tigris; assembly: GCF_016545835.1. Classification (NCBI taxonomy): domain Eukaryota; kingdom Metazoa; phylum Chordata; class Lepidosauria; order Squamata; family Viperidae; genus Crotalus; species Crotalus tigris. The sequence goes on along the minus strand of NW_024097783.1, from coordinate 2,171,405 downwards.
GAAGGCTGGCCGTACTGCCAGATAAAAAGAAAGGTTAAAACCTAAATATAATGGACAGTTGGGGGGAGGAGTTTCAAATGTTGAATGGGACTTTTGAGCTCAAAAGCCCACAGGTAGGTAGGTAGGTAGGTATGAAGTCAGGGAGGTAAGAAACAAGGAAATGAGCTGAAAAAAGCAAGATGCATAACAAGTTACAGGCATTTGAGCTTGACAGCCACAAATGGTGATGCTAAATATGAGCCCCAGCCAAGAAACACTAAAAATTAGAAGCTAAGAACACTGGAGCCAGAATAATCACCCAGCCAGACACACCAGACTCTTCCAGAACCCAAAGGAAGCAAAGATATGGGCAGAGGTGAGCAGCAAATTGGCAACTAGGCACTGCCAGTTGTAGCAATCCTGGGGATTCAGCAGATTCTGTCCATTAAACCCCAAGTCCACTGCTATATTGAGTGTCTGTTGCAGTTATTTTAACTATAGACAGATTAGATATATTATTTCTCCTTAAGCAAAAATAATCTTTTTATCGCATACTAAAAATAACTATTTCCAGCCCATTAGTATTAGCTACAAAATGTTGCCTGATAGAGGCAATATCTAGCTTTGGATATTTTCCACAATAAATTAATTAACAAGTATAAAATTTTTGACTCATTTTTTTAAACTGTGTTGTTCATCTAGTTTTTGGACGTGTGAAGAACAGATCATGTTGTACGTCATATTTATGGATGTTGAAAATTCAAATGAGTTCACATACGTTTAAGTACCATTGTGTCAAGAGAAACTGAGCACATCACACTTTCAGGAGGTTTGGGCGGGGGGGGGCTAAGGCAGGGAAATGCTACCTTTCGATTGCAGCTCTGACTCAATAATAATAATATAATAATAATAATAATAATAATAATAATAATAATAATAATAATAATAATAATAATATAATGAAGATCTTAAAATCCAAACTCAATGGAGGAAATACCATAAAGGCAATCAACACCTGGGCAATCCCAGTCATTAGGTACACAGCTGGAATAGTGGACTGGACTCAAGCAGAACTAAAAGCAATGGATAGGCAGACCAGAAAAATACTGACAATGAATCACGCCCTTCATCCACGCAGTGACATTGATAGACTTTATCTACCAAGGCAAATAGGTGGGCGTGGAATGCTACAAGTACATCAGATGGTTGAAGAAGACAAAATGGCTTTGGAAGAATATCTGAAGAACAATGATGAAGATGCACTGAAATTAGTATATCAGGAAGGCTTACTAACTACTGGAGAGACCAAACTGGCCTACAAGAAAGACCAAATGAAGAACAGAATAGAGGCATGGGAAGACAAAGCACTACATGGCCAATACATAAAAAAAATAGCTGGGAAAGCAGATATTAACAAGACCTGGCAATGGCTAAGAGCAGGAAAATTGAAGAAAGAGAACGAGGGACTAATTCTGGCTGCACAAGACCAAGCCTTAAGGACAAATGCATACAAAGTCAAAATTGAGAAGACAGCAACAGACAGTAAGTGCCGCCTATGCAAAGAAGCTGAAGAAACAGTGGACCACCGGGTAAGCTGTTGCAAGAAGATTGCACAGACTGATTACAAGCAGCGGCATGACAAAGTAGCAACAATGGTGCATTGGAAGATCTGCAAAAAAATATCATTTGACTGTAAGCAAAAACTGGTGGGATCATAAAATAGAGAAAGTCATAGAAAATGATAAAATTAAACTGCTCTGGGACTTCAGAATTCAAACAGACAAGCACCTGCAACATAACACCCCAGACTTAACAATTGTCGATAAGAAAGACAAAAAAGTCTGGATAGTGGACGTGGCAGTGCCTGGAGACAGCAGAATAGAAGAGAAAGAACTGGAGAAGATAACAAAATACAAAGACCTACAAATAGAAATAGAAAGACTATGGCAAAAGCAAGCAAGGGTAGTACCAATAGTCATAGGCTCCTTGGGTGCAATCCCGAAACAACTGGAGCACCACTTGAACACCATTGGCATTGACAAATTCGCTATTAGTCAATTGCAAAAGGCAGACCTTATTAGGAACTGCTTCCATCCTGCGACGATATCTGTAATACCATCAAACATCCACATCTGCCTATCCCAGGTCCTGGGTAAGGACTCGATAGGTAGACAAAATGCCAAATCCAGTCTGAACATCTGGCTGACTGTGCGATGATCGATATAATAATAATAATAATAATAATAATAATAATAATAATAATAATAATAATAATAATAATAATAATAATAATAATAATGTAGTAGTAATACGGAAAAGTTGGAGGAGGTCATCTAGTCCAACCCCATGCTCAGGCAGGAAATCCTATACCATTTCAGACAAATTGCTGTCCAGTCTCTTCTTAAAAACTTATAGTGTTGGAGCATTCACAGCTTCTGGGGGTAGGTTAATGCAACCTAGCACTGTGTTGGCCTTTTTGGCAGCTGCAGCACACTGCTGGCTCATATTTAGGTGATTGTCCACTAGGACTCCGAGGTCCCTCTCACAATTACTACTATTGAGCAAGGTACCCCCATACTATACCTGTACATTTGGTTTTTCTTGCCTAAATGTAGAATCTCTACTTTTTTCACCATTTCATTTTGTTAGATAGTGCCCAGTGTTCAAGTCTGTCCAGATCCTTCTGTATCTTAAGCCTGTCTTCTGGAGTGTTGGCTGTTCTTGCCAGCTTGGTGTGTAACAACTTTCTTTTGGAGATCAGGGTGGTTCACTCTTTGCCGGTTTTTTTGCAAGCCCTTGAAGACCGAGCTTCCTCTCGGACATTACCCTTTGTTTTTACTTTTTTTCTATTTTTGAGGCACTATTGTGTTTGATTGTTATAACGGGCTTTATATTATACATTTTTCCTGTGTGAGTAGCTTTTGATTGCAACACTGTAGGATCATGTTAAATAAATAACTAAGCAAACAAACATTTTGTAGGAGCAGAACTGAATGTACAGTAACTCATAGTTGTCTTTCCAGGAGAGAGGCCCTAGCAAGTTTCAGATAGATGGTTTTGCCGGGTGATAATGGTGGTAGCTGCTTCATCTTGATGCATATTTAAAAGCCTCTGTTTTACCAATTTATTTTGTCATTTGCCATGAAAATACTGTCAATATATGCTTATGCAAATAAACTATACTATTTTAGCAATTTCAGTTTAAGCCTGGGTTTTGCTTTCTGTTTAATTCATATAAATTGATAGTCTACATGTGCAGTTTTCTTCCATAACTGTATTTATTAGGGTGTCGTTTCTTTCAATGGAGGGCTTATGATAAATGTATAAATTTGTCCAAACATGTTATCGGCAGCTTTTTACTGTAGATATCAGATATTGCTCTGAAAGTTTAGGAATAGTTCATTTTGGTTTGAGCTTTTTTTTGAGATCCACCTTACTTTAGATAAATGCCAAGTTACTCCAGAGGCTGGATCAGGAATTGCTACACACTCCTAAAGAAAATATGGAATATAATTCTAGGCAATGTAATAATACTTAATATAGAATCATTAAGTTCCATTTTAATGGATAAATTGATTGATAAATTTAATTGATAACTCAACTTCCCTTGGTACTGAGCACTTATAATTTCTGTAGCCGACAGTTGGAGAGATAGTCTTCAATGGTTAACTTTCCTGTTTTTCTGAAGTACCTGATATCTTTTGTCTCTGTGTCAAAACTCAAACCAACCTTTTGCATTTAGGATTTTGATTACTGTCCTGTTTAAATCACAGTGGTTTTTTTTTTTTTTTTTTTTTGCTATTGTTATATCTTCGGGAATACAATACTCAGGAGAATAATATGCTAACCATATGCTAACAGTAGATGAGCTCCCTAATGCTTGCTCTAAATGTTTCTTGTTCTTGCTGTGTCTTCCATGTGAATGATTAACAAATTTGCTGTAGATTTTATGTGAATGATTAATAAATAATTCGGTGTCACTATTACCATCAGCCCTGCTTTCTGAAAAATGTCCATTGAGGTACAAACAGAAGTATCACAAAGCTACTTCAGCTCAAACAGCCTGGATATATCATTCGAGAATAATAGTTCAGTTGATGTATTGAAGACTGTTGAAATATCCAGATGTATCAAGCAGCATCATAGTACAAATCATCTCACAGTGTGTTTGTTCAAGGTAGTTTCTAGGACAAAAGTATGAATTCTAAGATAAATGATTTTTAAAATCATTTCATCTTTACCCTATGTTCACGATTGTGTCCTGAAAAAAGTTGTAGGCAACAAATTTTCAGCTGTATTAATTTTTTTTTCTTTAGAAATTATTTCATGATGGCCTTCTTTAATTAAGCTAAAACCACTCTATGGTGTAAAGGAGAATTTACTTCTTGCCTCCAGTCAAACATCCCCATCCTGCAAAGTGTAATATGCCATCTGAGATATGATTGTAATAAATTAGTAATTGGTCACAATGTGCAAATATTATGCATATATCCTCAGCTCTAAGAACAGAAACTGTTTTCTAAAAAAATCACCAGACAGAACCTGGTATAGTTTGAATTGCCAAGGCTGTTAATTGTTATCTAATGTTGCAATTATTTATCAGAATGAATCTGTGTTAGAAAAACCATGGCTTTTCCTTCACAGGAGTTGTGCTGCTCCAGTTTCGTATCCATTTTTAATTTGACAATTGATTCCTTACTGACTCAAGCATATTTTATCTTTCAAGACACTTATTCTATAATTGATCTATTTCTTCCTAGACTGTGATATTTGCTTGAAAGTTCATGATAGGATATTTAGCACAGTAGCTGAAAATTTAGGGTTTATTTCCTTCGGATGCTTTTGTACATGAACAAGAACATAATATGCAAAGAGGAGGATGTATTTTAAACAACTCAGCTAGGAATATGCAATTAACAGTTTTTGGCTGAGAACATAACTAAAAGGTAGAAAATGAGTCTGTACAAATTGCTACGATTATCTCATCACAGTTGTTTTATGTTTAATTAAAATACAAAGAAATCCCTTAACACAGATTTGTGGTTTTGTGGCAGTTTTTAATGAGACTTTTGTGAAAGACATGTCTTTATAGATACTTATCTTTATTAGTTTTGAGATCAGCATATATTTAATTAAAATGCATAGCTATTGGAGTCTATGATGTTTGTTTCTGTATTTGTTGGTTCATTTTTCTGGCTACAGTTTGTAATCTAATTCAATTATATTACTATTCAGATTCATTGTTCTTTTTTTTTTCCCCTGAAACTCTGTTGCAATGCATCTCCTAGTATTATAAGCATTTGCTAGAATGCTGAGATATCTTACTCTTTTAAAATATGAGCATTTGGACAAATATTTATATGAGATGGAATCCCATATCTGGTATCTTGCACACCAGAGGGTAATTGTAATGTGCTTTACAATTTTTGCAGCACACAGTCTATATACAAATATGCAAATTAAGACATTGTGGCTTATCCACAGACTGTAATTAAATATTCTGGATTATAGAGAGGCAGCTTGTAAAATGTCTTATCCTTTTGCCTCAGCAGTTCATAGCTTTTTTCAGGCCAAGAGTACATTTAACTTTCAAGTGATCCAGGGGTCATAGTCCCAAAAGAAGAGCTATCAAATAGTATTTTTTTGTTTTATTTGAATATAAATGCACTTTAAATTAAATATATGAAATAGACTAATACAACTGCTGCTTATATGCTTAGAATTTTTCCTTCTAGCCTCTTAATAACTTTTAGAGATTGAACAAAGCTTCAGACATTTTATTAGTACCTGCTCTTATGTGTCCTTTTAAGAAATAAAACTTCTGATGGTCTTGGGAAGTTGAACCAACCAATTTCACAAAGTTTGCTTCATGTTCTAGGGAAAAAAAAAACATTATCTTATTTTGATGTTGTGATAAATACATAATTTTCCACTGGGGAAAAAAAACATGACCATGTCCTGATTCCTGAAGATTAATTGCTCTCTCTAGTCATGATGCCTTAATGTTCCCTTCACTACACCCTTCACTATAAGTGACCTGTTTGGGTTGATATTTTGGGGTGAAATCCCAATGGTAAGCAAAAGCAGTGAAATAAAATTCTAGGATCCAGCTTTTTTGTTGTCGTTATTTTTGTTCTCCCGGTGACAAAACTAGAGAGAATGTCACTTGACTTGGTAGTGAGAAATGAATGTGCCGAGTTTGTGAGATGACAATTTGATGGAAATATATGCCAGAAAATATTTTCAGCATTGTTTGATTTTACTGAACTCTTAAACTCTTGTTCATTGTATCTCAGTATCTACAGTATATGCATACATTATTTTATCAGAAAAAAGAAGAAGCTAAAATGAATAGATCATATTCCAAATATTTCTGGAAATGTAGTAAACAGGTCAGGTGATTCTTCCATATCTGGTGGCAATTTTCTAAAACATGATAATTCCAAAAAGCGAATCATGCCAGAATGAAATACATTTTAAAAGATGAATTCTAATTTTACCTGTAACATTTTTATTAAACTTTTTTAAACCATGTATTCCCTCAGACTGTACTGATCTTTCTACATTCTAACTGCTCCAGGATTTACATTTTACCATATTTCATGTACTTTTCATTAGTTTGCTTGTATATTTTCTTCAAAATGTATAATTAATAGAAATATTAATAAAAGTAGAAAAAGACATTTTTCTGAACTGTCTCCAGACCTTTTGAGAAAGTATGGATATTAATTGTTCGGATTCTTGCCAGGAATTTTCTGTCATATTCCCTAATGAGTCCCTTTTTATTTTTAATGAAAATCAGCTTTCCTAGTTCTTTCAGGGTCTGAGAAATAAATGGCAATGCTTGATTGTTTAACAATTAATAATTGTGCTATTTGGAGAGGTTATAAAGATAGGGAAACTGTCTGTTTTGAAAACAGTTTGCATTGTTACTTGAAGATGGAAAATGAAAAATTACACTAGATTTCTCTTTCATATTTTAAAGATAATTTAAAGCCAGTTAAATTTTGTTTTGGGAAACTGTTTTATGATTGATGTGGTGAACTGCTATGCTAAGAAAACTGTGTAGCACATATTTTTAAAGGAATAATTGTTATGTACTGAAAAAGTGTTATTTTTTTTTAAAAAAAACTTCATTTTATCTTACAGTGCTTCAGGCAGCACTGTGCCCAGTTAAATCTGTTCTGCTATGTTCTATGATTTTAAAAATATTACTGTACTTAATATAGGATTCAAGGGCTACACTGAATTAAAATTTTACTTAGTATCCAAGTGATCTGATTACAGCTATTTTAGTTCTGTTGCTTTAGGTTTTCTTGGTTCCCTTGAACAAACTGCCTATTTGAGAGCATGCTAAAAGTTAGTTGATCTTTCTAAATACTGTATGTAGCATGCACCAATTATACTTTAAAAGAACTATAATTAGTAAAATTAATAAGGCAAAGGAAACCAGGACCAGAAAAGTCCTAGTGTGCTGTGCTTGTATTGAAATCCTTAGATTATTAAAGTGTTGAATTATGAAACCATAGAATCAGTGGCATGTAAAGAGAAACACAGTCACCTCTAAGACACAGCTTCCTAGGGTTTCTGGAGATCCCATAGTATCATCTGCTCTAAGACCATGTTTCTTTGTCCAGAATGGGAAACAAATTGGTATAAAAGCAAGACTTTAGTTCTACTGAAATCATGGAGCTGATTGGCATTGTTAACTAAGGCATAACTATTTCCACAATTCTCTTTTATGACAATAAAGCAGATGTAAAGAGAGGAGGAACATTGTTAGAGGACAAGAAGACCTGGAGGAACATTGTCCATGGGGTCGCGACGGGTCGGATATGACTTCGCAATTAACAACAACAACAAAGAGAGGCTGCATAATTTCCTGCAGTGTCATGACATGCTTCCATTTGCATTTTGTGTGGTGTGACAAAGGACCCGAAAAATAAATAAGGATATGAGAGACCACATTGAAATAAAGCATTCATTGAAGGAAAATTTTCTGGGAAAGAAAAGGAAATAGTAAATGCTATTTATTCATGAGACATAATGTGTCATCATATTTTTTTCATTTAATTTAAGTTTTAAGCATAAGGAGGACATTAGATAGCTGTTACTAATCATAGTCAGAAGTCTTTCTTTGGTGCTCTTTAACAGCTTCACAATCAGATAGCAAAAGCACTTAGACTTATATACTGCTCCGTAGTACTTTACAGCATTTTCTAGCGGTTTACAATGTCATCATATTACCCCCAACAATATCATTTTACCGATATTATGTAGACATTTTTACTGATAATGAATATACAGTCTGGATAAAAATGTGTTTGACTTCAGCACAATATTATTTCCATGTACTATGAATATACAGTACCAACATAAATCTTAAACCAGTGGTTCTCAACCTGTGGGTCGGGACCCCATTTGGGGTCGAATGACCATTTCATGGGGGTCGCCAAACAAGGCTGTCCACCATTTTTCTCCCTTTTCTTTGGCCATGCCCCTGGCACTCAGTGATGTATAAGTGGTTGGGGGTCACCACAACATGGGGAACTGTATTATGGGTTGCGGCATTAGAAAGGTTGAGAACCACTGTCTTAAACAGATTGTAACAGAACGTCTAGCCCAGTTTAATTTCATTATCTAAGAAAAGGAATAGCTTTTATTATTGCTACATGACTATCAACTGGGAGACAAACTCCGCACCGAGTGGAAGATCAAACAGATTCCTGACAAACCTAGCAGACAACTTTGTCTCCCAAAAAGTAGAGAAGGGAACTAGGGGATTAGCCATTTTGGACCTAATTCTCACTAACAAAGATGAAATGATAGAAGGTGTTGAAGCCATAGGAACCTTGGGAGAAAGTGATCATGCAATATTGGAATTCAACATTATGGCAGCACAAGCAATAGAACACAGTCAAACTAGAGTCTTGGACTTCAGGAGAGCTAATTTCAATAAACTTAGAGAGGGTTTGGGAAGGATTCCATGGATGAGAATCCAACAGGAGAAAACAACTCAAGAGGCTTTGGGAAATTTTGAAAAGTGAGATAATAAAGGTCCAGTCTAGCACAATACCAACAAAGAGGAAAAATAACAGCTCTCAAAAGAAACCAGCATGGCTGCATAAAGAACTCTCTGACAAATTGAAAGATAAAAAGGACAAGTATAGAAAGTGGAAAAGGGAACACATAACTAAGTCAGAATATCAGCAAATAGCCAGAGCCTGCAAAGACGAAGTGAGGAAAGCTAAGGCTCAAAATGAACCAAGGCTTGCAACCAAAGTCAAAAATAACAAAAAAGCTTCTTTCAACATGTAAAAAACAAGAAAAAAGTGAAGGAAACGATTGGTCCATTAGTGGGTGAAAGTGGCAAGAAGGTGACAAGCAACAGGGAGAAAGTAGAACTATTTAACTCGTTTTTAGCATCTGTCTTTACACAAAGGGAAAAAACAGACCAACCTATCAAAAATAGTGCCATAAAAAACAAAATAGAAATACAAGTTAAGATAGGCAAGAAAATGATAAGTGAACATCTGTCCAGCCTATACGAGTTCAAATCACCAGGACCAGATAGATTACACCCCAAGGTTCTCAAGGAACTGGCAGATGTGATCTCAGAACCATTGAACTATATTTTTCAAGATCCTGGAGCACAGGGGAACTACCAGAGGACTGGAAAAAGCTGATGTAGCTCCCATCTTCAAAAAAGGGGGAAAAAAGGACCCAAGAAATTACAGACCTATCAGCCTGACCTCAATACCTGGGAAGATTGTCAAACAACAAATCAGTGAAATACCTACAGGCAAACAAAGTGATTACTAAAAGCCAACACAGGTTTGTCAAAAACAGATCATACCAAAGAAATCTTATTGCATTCTTTGACCAAGTGACAAAATTAGTGGACCAGAGGAATGCTGTGGATATAATTTACTTGGACTTTAGTAAGGCATGTGACAAAGTAGATCACAGCCTACTACTTGATAAAATAGAAAAATGCGGATTAGACAGCGTCATCACCAGATGGATCCGTAACTGGCTGGCTGGCTGTACTCAGTGTGAGGTCCTCAATGGAACTGCATCTATATGCAGGGAAGTGTGTAGTGGGGTGCCCCAGGGCTCTGTTCTGGGCCCAGTGCTCTTCAACATCTTCATCAACGATTTGAACAAGGGGATAGATGGGGAACTCATCAAATTTGCAGACGACACTAAGCTGGCAGGAATAGCCAACACTCCAGAAGACAAGCTTAGGATACAGGAGGATCTGGACAGACTTGAACACTGGGCGCTATCTAACAAAATGAAATTCAATGGTGAAAAAAGCAAGGTTCTACATTTAAGAAGAAAAAACAAATGTACAGGTATAGTATAAGGGGTACCTTGCTCAATAGTAGTAACTGTGAGAAGGATCTCGGAGTCCCAGTGGACAATCTTTTGAATATGAGCCAGCAGAGTGCTGCAGCTGCCAAAAAAGCCAACACAGTGCTAGGCTGTATTAACAGAGGGATAGAATCAAGATCATGTGAAATATTAATACCACTTTACAATGCCTTGGTAAGGCCACACTTGGAATACTGTATCCAGTTTTGGTCACTACGATGTAAAAAAGATGTTGAGACTCTAGAAAGAGTACAGAGAAGAGCAACAAAGATAATTAGAGGACTGGAGGCTAAAACACATAAGGAACGGTTGCTGGAATTGGGTATGTCTAGTTTAATGAAGAGAAGGACGAGGGGGACATGATAGCAGTGTTCCAATATCTCAGGGGCTGCCACAAAGAAGAGGGAGTCAAGCTATTTTCCAGAGTGCCTGAAGGCAGGACAAGAAGCAACGGGTAGAAACTAACCAAAGAGAGAAGCAACCTAGAACTAAGGAGAAACTTCCTGACAGTTAGAATAATTAACCAGTGGAACAACCTGCCTCCAGAAGTGGTGAATGCTCCAACACTGGAAGTTTTTAAGAAGACACTGGACAGCCATTTGTCCGAAATGGTATAGGATTTCCTGCCTGAGCAGGGGGTTGGGCTAGATGACCTCCAAGGTCCCTTCCAACTTTATCATTATTATTATTATTATTACTATAACTGAAGATGCTGCACTTCAGAGTAAAGATATTTTTGGATACAAATAAATGACTGTAACTGAACTATAGCCCAGAGGTCCCCAACCTGTTTGGCACCAGGGACCAGTTCCGTGGAGAGAGTTTTTTCCACGGAATGGAGGGAACGTGGTTTTGTGTGCTGTCTGCATCCTGTGGATGGGGCTTTGCCTTGTTTACATGGCCTGGTTTCTGGCATGCCGCGGCCCGGTGCTGGTCCATGGACCGGGAATTGGGGACCCCTGCTATAGCCTAACAGCAATAGCATTTCTGCAGAAAGTATAGTATAACTATACAATCTTAGTACAAAGTAAAGAAATGCATGTTGATTGCAATAAATGGGAAGTTTTAAAGATGTTACAAGACTGCAATGATTTTAAATTCAGTTAAATTATGCTATTTACTCATAAATGTGTTGGTATTATTTTTTAGAAAATGATGAAGAATTGCAAAAGGGCTGACAAGAATAGAAGAATGGTTTTAAAAAGATAAGAAGTGCCATGAAATATTTGAGAATTTATTTCAGGCATTAGGTCTGTTATAATTTGTTTCTAATATGTATTGTCATTTCTTTTTACTGTTTTCAGTCTGTGTATTGGAACTGTTAATTTACTGTATGCATTTGATCTTAAATGGCTAAGTGTACATTATTGAATGTTCATTAGGAAAAAGTTAAATTGAAGTATTTCTGTTTATTTGAGTAGTTGAGGGAGGTGACAGCTTTTTGGAGCAAGGAGCTATGCCAGTTTCAGGATTTAGTGATATAGTGTGAGCCTTTAATGAGCACTTGACTGCCTGGTAGTTGTTTGGTTTGTCTTTTGTTTGTTTCTTTATTGCTGATTGCAAGGTGAAGGGTTTATTTGGATCTCTGTCATATGATAAACTGATTGTTGTAATTCATTTCTTAATTAATTTGATTTTCTCTTTTTGGTTTTAATTCATCCTCAATCACCTGGAGTCATAATAACAAGAAGGGCAGCCATAAATTGTTTAAACAGCAAACAAACATAAAACCTTTTTTATGGAATAGGATTGCTATATGACCCTCAAGGACTATCTATCTTTATATTTGTGTGGCTGTTAAATTTTCTTAGTAAAGCTTTATTTGCTCTTACTGGCTCAAGTTTGATTCATCCTTCCATCCTTCTGAAGTCGATAAAATGAGGATCCAGATTGTTGGGGGCAATATGCTGACATTGTAAGCCTTTCAGACAGGACTTCAAAGCTCTGTGAACTGATATGTAAGTCTAAGTGCTATTGCTATTGTTACATTTAAAAGCTTGATGAATGGCAATAATACTTTTTTATTATGATGATTAGTTCTAGAATGGCCTTTTCAGGAATGTATGCTGGGATCATATCCTGATCATTTTAAACTGGTGCCCAAACTTATCTAATGAAATGGATTCAACTGAGCCATACTGATCCTACGTTCAAACAGAACTCTAAGTATGAATCCATGATTTGTTAACCAATCTATTATAATTAAGTTCATCTTTAGGCTAACTTAAATGGCAGGATATACTAAATGATAGGACAGTTCCAAGAATGATTAATACTAGTTCCAATCCTTTATTTGCACATTTTACTTCTTTTTGTTACTGTTACAGTTCTTTGACAGGTGGTCATTATTTTATTTTTTCCTGCATTCTTTTATTGTTTCCTGCAAATTTATTCAGTTAGGTTCAGTCAAAGTTTTTGCATTCATTTTTTTAATTGGAAGTCTCCTTGTGAAGAGGTGGGAAATAATTGTTTTAAATTAAAAGGGTACTATAGTAGTTTATGTCGTTAAAAACCAAAATGCAATGTTCTTGAAGACTTCATAATGTAAAAGGGAGAATATTGCATTATAAATTGAACATTGATTTTCAATTAAGCATAACAAATTATTGCAAAGTAATTATTAATTTCACCAGGTTATGTAATTATTTATTAGTTTGGTTCTGTATTAAAGCAACAGTAACATATGATTAGCAACAGTGTTTCTATTGAAATACTTTTTAAAGTTATTAAACATTAAATACTTTTTAAAGTTATTAAACATTAAAGCTTATGGAGGAAAGTCCTAAGTTTGTTGGTTAATAACTGCCAACATATTTCTTTCAGATTATGTATATATAAATAGTAAGATTCTGGAAAGGAGAAAACACATTTTCAGAATAGTTTCAGTTAAGGTAAAGATTGTTTTCCTGGTCTTATGTTTAACTGCAGTTCTTGGGTCTAAATTCTTGCATATTTTAGAAATTTGTAACATATGACTGCAGAAAGAATATGTACAGGTTATGATTTATGGGAATAAATATTAAAATTACTGCCATGTTTCTAAATAAATCACTCATGACATTTATATTTCTCCAGGCTTTTGGGCCAGGTAGGTACATGAATTCTGTTATTTTTATGGGGTTTTTTTTCTTTTTTTTCTGAGATTTTTTTCTTTTTTCTGGGTTATGTTATAACTTTGGGTGTGAGGGGCTTATGTATTTTAATCTCAAAATCACTTACATGAAATAGGCAGCTATTTCTAAATAAATATTTATCAAAAGTAGGTTAGTCATCACAGAATAGGTTCTTATCGACTATGGAGTGATGTATATTTTAGCTATTACACCTATATAGCATGTATTCACAGAACAAATAAGTTGCAAGTAACAAAATACTGCTGATTAAATAAGTCCACTTGCTGCTCACTTTTCTGCCCATATCATTGCTCAAAACTGAAGCGTTAACTATGACCAGTAATTGTCAGTTTCACCTTAGCTTCATGCAATTTTCTTATTCAATTTTTTTAAAAAAGCTAGAATGGTTCTCTCTTGTTAAGTTGTAATTGCTATGTAAAATATGCATGGCATCCTCTTCTCTACCAAATATAAAGTTATGAAGGGAAAAGAACAAGAAGATTCAGGAAAATGCCTTAGGGATATCTTCAGGTACAATAACTGGAATAGGTGTGAAGGTACCATTTATTTGGGGGGGGGAGATTAAACTAGGTACTCTGTCAGTTCTTACTGTATGAAGGAGACCTGTTCAGTCTTGAAGATTTACTTTGTTCAGCAAAGAAAAGGCTTTCTACCACATGAATTGTCAACCAGAAGCTGTAGCCATGGTTACTTCACTACTTAGCTAAGAGAATCACTCAAGAGCACCCTCCTCTAGACTCTGCCATTTGCTGTGACACTAGTTATGACTTAGAATGAATTAAATTTTCATTCAATCTGTAAATCTAGTCAGGGTTTTTTTGAACTGTAATAAGTGTAAGACTGAGCAGTTAGGACCTATCATACCAGAGCTGATGGGTTGGAAGTATGAGATAGTCATCACAGATAGTATGTTTTAATATGTAATAGAGTGAACCATGCTGGGACAGTTTCAGGCAAGTTACAACATCATGAGTCATTTGAGAAGATGAATACTGTATCTTGCTCTTTAGAAAAGTTTAGAACATAAAGAAAAACATGGGGACAGTTAGTTGTCTATATCTTGGCTGACAAAAGAATAGAGATGAGCTTTTTAAGGAATGTGATTATATGCCATCCGTAAGAATGTTCTATCTTTTAAAAAGATTACATTGTTTTTGCTTACTCTTTGTACAGGTAGTCCTCAACTTATGATTGTTTGTTTAATGGCAGTTCAAGGGTACAAATGGCCTCAGAAAAAGTCATTTATGACCATCCTCAAAATTATGATCATCACACAACCATTATGGTCACATGATCGCAATTTGAGCACTTGACAGTTGGTTCACATTTACAATTGTAGCATCTTGTGATCATGTGATCACGATTTGAGACTTCCCAGTCATCTTCTGACAAACATTAGGGAAGCAAGATTCATTTAACGACTGCGTGATTTACTTAACAACTGTGGTGATTCACTTAATGAAGTGGTAAAAATGGTTGTAAAATTGGGTTCAATTACTTAAGGACTCACTTAACATCTGCTTCACATAGCCACTTAAATTCTGATCCCAACTGTGGTTGTAAGTCAAGAATTATCTGTAAAAAAAAGTTTAAGGACTATTTAGCATATTTCAGACATGATATTAAATTATTTTTGTCTTAATTTTATTCTTCAAATAAACATGGTCAATTCTGTGTAAGGTATGACCCATTGGCTACAACAGGAAGTGATCCCACAAAGTAATTGGGAGCTTTCAGTTAAAAGTGCAACACCTTAAGTAAGCCTTGTAACAAAGGACACTCAATTATTAAATAATATAATTGTTTGGATTTTTTCACCTATAATAATAAATAGTGATAAATTTGTTATGAAGATAATCCTTGATTTTTTTCATCTCTTCTCTGATTTTTAAAATATTGTAACTGCTCTGTAAGAAACCAGCAGTATGCAGAGTATGGTTAAAAGAAGCTTGGTTTTGGAATTCTATTTTTTATTATGATTATTATTTTGATGTTCCGGGTTTTTATCGTTGCTTGTTGTTACTTTAAAATAATACATTATTGGTACATTTTTAATGCTTTTACTTAGGTGATTTGCTTTGAATTTTCACTGTTGAAAACTAAATCCTATGAATAATTTAATGAGGTGTTTTATAATAAAATTGAACTAGCTATACTTTAAACACTTACAGTTGCATTTTTTTCTCATTTGGACACATTTGTTGTTTGTTGCAATTAAGTATGCTAAATTGATTATAAAAAAGCAACTTATCTGCTTCATCTACAATTTGTGATAGTATCAGTTACTTTAAACTTGCTTAAAATATACTTGCTTAAAAATATTTGTCATGCAGGGTATATGGTAAGTAAAATATTGACTGAAATCAAAGCTTATTGGTTGTTTCTCCCCCCCACACACACACTTTATAGCATTTATAATTTCCAAA
Source organism: Crotalus tigris (assembly GCF_016545835.1). Classification (NCBI taxonomy): domain Eukaryota; kingdom Metazoa; phylum Chordata; class Lepidosauria; order Squamata; family Viperidae; genus Crotalus; species Crotalus tigris. The sequence goes on along the minus strand of NW_024097783.1, from coordinate 2,155,489 downwards.
ACAAACATACAAGGCTTATAAAATAAAATGAACAGTGCAACTTTTCTTGTATGCTTTAGTGTCAAAACTATTTTTTCCTCTTGTGATGAATCATATTGATTTGAAAGGTTTTTTTCCACTTAAAGAACAGAAAACATATTTTGATGAAATTGATCCAGATTGTTTAGTCCAGTGGTTCTCAACCTGTGGGTCGGGACCCCATTTGGGGTCGAACGACCATTTCACGGGGATTGCCAAACAACGCAGTCCGCCATTTTTTTCCCCTTTTCCTTAGCTGTGCTACTCCCTTTTATTCTATTGGCTTTTGAAAGCCAATAGAATAGACTCTCTTGAATAGAGTCTAATTCTATTGGCTTTCAAAAGCCAATAGGAATTGTCCAGGCTTTCTCTGCTCTGCTGAGCCCGCCAAAAGTCCCATTCTGCAAACGGTGCTGCACCAGTTGAGTAGTCCTCGGCTTACGACTGGTTGAGTAGTCCTCGACTTACAGCCAGTTGGGGGTCGCGGCATTAAAAAGGTTGAGAACCACTGGTTTAGTCAGATTGGTGTCTGCAATATTAATGTGCTTTTGCATTTTCAAGAGAAAGGTACAGATTTTGTTGGGCTATATTCCTATAGCAAAGAGAGAGTTTGGTGCAGATTATCAAACAGATTTACTGATTGCTTAACATCTTACAAAAAAGAATAGAGCCCTGTATAAAGAGTGAAGTCCTATATGATCAAGAAGTTTTCATGAGACCTGTCTAAAATAATTGAACGTAGGACATAGCTCATTAGAGCACACAAGTTCTCCAGTCATCTCAAGGTAATGCCTTATTTGAAGTCAAGGTGGTTCCTCACTGGGGATTGTTATTATCAAGTGTGGGTAATCTGCAATTGGATTCACAGTTTAAGACAGTCAGGTCCCAATCAAGGACCTAAGAATTAAGAGAGCATCTAAGAATATAGTCTGTTATAAGGAGTGTAGAGTTGTTGTTAGGTTGTTTTTTGTTTTTTGTTTTTTTGTTTTGTTTTTTTGTAAAATTATGGTGTTCAGGTCTGATAAATTCAATATTGCCAGATATTGAAGGACCATTAGGTGTCACCTCAAGGACTTCAATTATGATTGGTATAACAATGGATTAAATTTTCCATAACCATTTTTATTATTATTATACGTTCACAACAATTTGAAGTCCCAGCTGCCAATTTTTTTAGCTTGTGTTAGTCTTCATATGTATCAAGTTCTTCCCAAGAATTCGGGATGTCATAATGTATTGGTGTAGCATACATGCAGATACAAGTGGTGTGGCCTTTTCCAATTAACAGATAAAAATTCTGTCAATGTACAGATTTTCTAAGCGCCATCCAAGAATTTTTGATATGGTATCCTGTGTGCTGGTAATCACTGGAACTATTACAGCCGGGTATACCATAATATTTCAATTTCCAGATCTTGATACCTAGTGACGTTTTCCATTTTTTTGTCTTCTACTGTACTCTGGTATTGCCACATCAATTGCATGTAGTACTTGACTTACGACCCCAATTGAGCTCAAAATTTCTGTTGCTAAGTGAGACCTTTGTTAAGTGAACTTTGCCCCATTTTACAATCTTTTTTCCCACAATTGTTAAGTGAATCACTGCAGTTGTTAAGTTAGGAACACAGTTATTTTGTAAATCTGGCTTCCCCATTGACTTCTCTTGTCAGAAGTTCACAAAGGGTGATCACATGATCCTAGGCTACTGCAACTATCCTAAATATGAGTCAGTTGCCAAACATCTGAATTTTGATCACATGACCATGGGAATCCTGCAATGGTCATAAGTGTGGAAAATGGTCATAAGTCCCTTTTTTCAGTTCCAATGTAATTTTGAACAGTCAATGAATGAACTGTTATAAGTTGAGGACTACCTGTATTAATGTTTTGTTTCAACGTGCATCAATGATTGTTCTTGGTTGTCTTTTAGTCAATGCATGCTTTTCTTCTTCAACAGTTTGACTTGAAATAAACCTCTCTCTTCATTTATGCAAGGCAGAGATAACCTATCAATGTCACTAAACAGATATAATGAAAGTGAATAGTAATTAGCTTTCTGTTTTTCAGTCTGAACTGTGAGGCCAGCTTGTGTCCAGTTAATAATTCCAGGAATGCATCATATCACATCTATGGCCCATGTATTGATGATCTTGATTGTGTTTTCACCATTATCTTTAGCGTTTTTCTCACTCTTTGGATGTATTCTTTATTAATCATATTTTTAACTTGTTCATCTTGATGTTATCCAGTTTGAAAGGTCCAAATTTTTAAAGGCTTTATCCTGATAGTATCTGATGATTTCACCCTTTGGCATTTCAATGCCATTACTCTTTGTGATTTTCCTCCAGTTTATTGCTACTTTTGCACTTTTGTCTCAGCCAAACTCCACTGTGATATCTGTGTTAGAAGTTAATAATAATAATAATAATAATAATAATAATAATAATAATAATAATAGTAGTAGTAGTAGTAGTAGTAGTAAAGTTGGAAGGGACCTTGGAGGTCATCTAGTTCAACCCCCTGCTCGGGCAGGAAACCCTACACCATTTCGGACAAAATGGCTGTCCAGTCTCTTCTTAAAAACTTCCAGTGTTGGAGCATTTACTGCTTCTGGAGGCAAGCTGTTCCACTGATTAATTGTTCTCACTGTCAGGAAGTTTCTCCTTAGTTCTAGGTTGCTTCTCTCCTTGATTAGTTTCCACCCGTTGCTTCTTGTCCTGCCTTCAGGTGCTTTGGAAAATAGCTTAATTCCCTCTTCTTTATGGCAGCCCCTGAGATATTGGAATACTGCTATCATGTCCCCCCTTGTCCTTCTCTTCGTTAAACTAGACATACCCAATTCTAGCAACCGTTCCTTATATGTTTTAGCCTCCAGTCCCCTAATCATCTTTGTTGCTCTTCTCTGTACTCTTTCTAGAGTCTCAACATCTTTTTTACATCGTGATGACCAAAACTGGATGCAGTATTCCAAGTGTGGCCTTACCAAGGCATTGAAGAGTGGTATTAATACGTCACGTGATCTTGATTCTATCCCTCTGTTAATGCAGCCTAGCACTGTGTTGGCCTTTTTGGCAGCTGCAGCACACTGCTGGCTCATATTTAGGTGATTGTCTACTAGGACTCCGAGGTCCCTCTCACAGTTACTACTATTGAGCATGGTGCCACTATGCTGTACTTGTGCATTTGGTTTTTCTTGCCTAAATGTAGAACCTTGCTTTTTTCACCATTGAATTTCATTTTGTTAGTTAGTGCCCAGTGTTCAAGTCTGTCCAGATCCTTCTGTATCTTAAGCCTGTCTTCTGGAGTGTTGGCTATTCCTGCCAGCTTGGTGTCTCTGCAAATTTGATGAGTTCCCCATCTATCCCCTCATCCAAATCGTTGATGAAGATGTTGAAGAGCACTGGGCCCAGAACAGAGCCCTGGGGTACCCCACTACACATTTCCCTCCATATAGATGCAGTTCCATTGAGGACCACTCGCTGAGTACAGCCGGTCAGCCAGCTACGGATCCATCTGGTGGTGGTTCTGTCTACCCCACATTTTTCTATCTTGTCAAGTAGTAGGTTGTGATCTATTTTATCAAATGCCTTACTGAAGTCCAAGTAAATTATATCCACAGCATTCCTCTGATCCACTAATTTTGTCACTTGGTCAAAGAATGCAATAAGATTTGTCTGGCATGATCTATTTTTGACAAACCCATGTTGGCTTTTAGTAATGACTTTGTTTGCCTCTAGGTGTTCGTTGATTCGTTGTTTGATTATCTTTTCCAGGATCTTCCCAGGTATTGAGGTCAGGCTGATAGGTCTGTAATTTCCTGGATCCATTTTTTTTCCTTTTTTGAGGATGGGAACTACATCAGCTCTTTTCCAGTCCTCTGGTAGTTCCCCTGTGTTCCAGGATCTTTGAAAAATATAGTTCAGTGGCTCCGATATCACATCTGCCAGTTCCTTGAGAACTCTGGGGTGTAATCCATCTGGTCCTGGCGATTTGAACTCATCTAGGCTGGACAGGTGCTCACTAACCATTTTCTTGCCTATCTTAATTTGTGTTTCTGTTTTGTTTTTTATGGCACTATTTTTGATAGGTTGGTCTGTTTTTTCCCTTTGTGTAAAGACAGATGCAAAAAATGAGTTAAATAGTTCTGCTTTCTCCCTGTTGCTTGTCACCTTCTTGCCACTTCCACCCACTAATGGACCAATCATTTCCTTCACTTTTTTCTTGTTTTTTACATGTTGAAAGAAGCTTTTTTGTTATTTTTGACTTTGGTCGCAAGCCTTAGTTCATTTTGAGCCTTGGCTTTCTTCACTTCATCTTTGCAGGCTCGGGTTATTTGCTGATATTCTGACTTAGTTATGTTCCCATCTTTCCACTTTCTATACTTGTCCTTTTTATCTTTCAATTTGTCAGAGAGTTCTTTATGCAGCCATGCTGGTTTCTTTTGGGAGCTGTTGTTTTTCCTCTTTGTTGGTATTGTGCTAGACTGTGCTTTTATTATCTCATTTTTCAAAATTTCCCAAGCTTCTTGACTTGTTTTCCCCTTGAGGATTCTCATCCATGGAATCCTTCCCAAGCCCTCTCTAAGTTTATTGAAATTAGCTCTCTTGAAGTCCAACACTCTAGTTTGACTGTGTTGTATTGCTTGTGCTTCTATAATGTTGAATTCTAATATTGCGTGATCACTTCCTCCCAGGGTTCCTATGGCTTCAACACCGTCTATCATTTCATCTCTGTTAGTGAGAATTAGATCCAAAATGGCTAATCCCCTAGTTTCCTTCTCTACTTTTTGGGAGACAAAGTTGTCTGCTAGGTTTGCCAGGAACCTGTTTGATCTTCCACTTGGTGCGGAGTTTGTCTCCCAGTTGATGTCAGGGTAGTTAAAGTCCCCCATTACTATTGTGATGTGCTTCCTACATACCTTAGTTAGCTGACTAGCAAAAAGATCGTCTTATTTCCTCTGTTTGGTTGGGTGGTCTGTAGTATACACCTATGGCAATGTCATTTCCCCCCCCCTTTTATATTGACCCAAATGCATTCAAGACAGTTTTTATCATTGTTGTGCTCTATTTCTAGTTCTTATAATATTTCTAGTTCTTATAGTATTGGTCAATGGCTGGATTTCAATTTCTCATTTTCTATTCAGATCATCCATATAAAGCAAATTTGAGATTTTGATAACATATTTTGCTGTTTTGTAGCCAAGATTTGTTTTGTTCACTTGAGAGTTGGATCATAGCAATGACAAAAGATAAGCGTGATAATGAGTCACCTATAAGATACCTAATGTTGACAAGCCCATGTTTTTCACTTTCAATCGACAATTCTGTTTTCCAGTGCTTTCTAATTTGCTCCATAAACGTTCTAATGTTTTCTATTGTCATCACTTGTCTCCAAACATTTGATGATGCAACTGTGGGGTAATGAATCAAACACTTTTTTATAATCAATCCATATCACATGTAAATTGTTTTCTCAGTATTTGTTATTCTCCAGATCATTTTATCAGTTGATCTTTTTTTATAGATATTTTATTGGTTTTTAACTATAACAATCTTCAGTGCCTGGTGTACAGCATGTTGTCTTGGTTTACATTTTAACAAGAAAAAAAGGACAGTAATAATTAACAGTCGATAATGATTAAATTTGATAATTCCATAATGAATATATTAATTAATAATACATTTCTTTGATCTTCTCTTCTCCCATTTGTATTTTCCTTCTTCAACCTTAGCCAAAATATAATTCTTAGTATTTTCAATATATAAATGATTAGTTATAGGCATTTTTTATATTTATATAAATAATAATAATTTATCTATATAATTTTTTTCAGCTTATATTGTTCTCATAACCATCATCTCATTAGTTCAGCATACATCCTATTTTTATAATTTTTGTTCGCTTAGGTTCTCTTATAGTCAATCCAATTCATATCAGTTATAATTTCTTCATATTAGTCATCTCACTGTCTAAATTTTCCCATTTAGGTACATCATCCCAATATTTTATGTCATGCATTATAAAAATACTATTCTTTTTATCTGTCTTATAGTATCTAGATATAACATCCTTTTTAATCAGTTTATATTTTACTTGTATACTAATAAAAGTTACATCAACCTACTATTTTAACATTTAATATATTATAAAACATACTATATTACTTAAATCTCATTATCCTTTATGTTATAAGTCCCCTTTATGTTCAAAATTCTCTGTTCTTTTAGCTATATTCAAACAAATGTTTATTCACGTAATAGTCCATCTGGTAGAGTGAATCAAATCTCTTGTATCTGTCTCTGATCTTTTTCTTTTGCCAAGTAATTTCCCAAGTTGATGTAATCTGCTTACCCAACAGTTCCTGTATTTTTACAAATGTTGTTGCGATTACAAAAGATGAAGTAAGTAAGATAAATTCTTTCTGTCCCCCAAACTTTAATAGTTCTCCTAATAATTTCATTTTTCTTGTTGTATCAGAACCTTGTAGACTTTTTCCTGTTTGTGTCAAATTGTAATTCTTTGCCTTTGTTATTTCATCAATTTGATCATACTCTTCTAGTTTATAATTTGTCTGATTTATTTGTTCCTTTATTGTTATTTCCTGTGTATTTTTTAATTGTATATTTAGATTGGAAATACGCTTATTTAAATCCTCAAAGCTGTTTCAAATTTCGTCGTGGTTTGAATCAATTGTCATTTGTATTTGTCCTAATATTACATATATTTACTCCAGGAAAGTATTTATCTTGCCTTGAAGTATTGCTTCTGGAGGCCCTTGATTTTCCAGGCTAAGTCCTTCAGGAGAAAACATTGAATATAACATCCTGTCATTTTTTGATACGTATGTGATATCCATGGTGCCCCCCCTTCAAATAAACTTTCATCAATGTTTTAATTCAAAAGTCAACTTATCAGTCAGTCAAAATTACAGATTTAGTATATTAATTAGTAAATTAAGATTTAGTATATTAAATCCTTCCATCAAATTCTCCTTTAAAGGATTAGCCAAAAAGTCAATGTTTTTTTTCCATAAACAGTTTTTAGGTTTAAGCAACAGTCCACATGTTTGTTTTTTCTTTCAAACACGTTTAAATCTTCTAGCTGGCTCTTCCTTTGTTCTCAGTTTAAGTTCGTGCTCTGGGATTTCGACTGCAAGCAGCTTGGGCTAGACGCTGATCTCATGCTAGGTTGTCAGGTTCGGAGGGCTTTCCCCAAATCAAACAAAGCAATTGCCATTGCTCTGTGATCGACGGGATGCCCCTCCTTCACAGTCACCTTGCCGGGGTAAATTCAGACCCATCTAGGGTCCCCCAAGCAAGAAGAAACTAGCCATGGGGAGCAGAGGTCCACTGTTGCGTGGCCATTCTCTGCAGATGCAAAAACTGGAAGTCAGAGATTGATCTTTTGTATCTCTACTTTTCCTTTTATTTCCTTTCTATTATTATTTATTTATTTTATTCCACCTTTATTATTTTTACTAATAATTCAAGGCGGTAAATATATCCAACACATCTTCCTCCTCCTATTTTCCCCATAATTCCCCTTTGAATTTGGTTGGGCTGAGAGAGAATGACTGGCCCAATGTCAGCCAGCTAGCTTTCATGGCCAAGGTGGGACTTTAGTTCATGGTCTCTTGTTTTCTACCTGATGCCTAATCATTAACCAAGCTGACTTTCTTTTATTGAAAGTATATTATTTTTTTATAAATAATCTTGGATGTTGTCCACTGTGATGCTTGTGAGTAATTTAAACACTGTAGGGAAGCATTTTATTGACCTATAGCAGTGGTGGCGAACCTATGGCACAGGTGCCAGAGGTGGCACTCGGAGCCCTTTCTATGGGCACACATGCTCTTGCCCCAGCCTTGCCTTCCCCTGGCCCCCCTCCTCACCAGCAGCCCCCCTGGAGGAGAGTCACCCCCGAGCGTGGCCCACACGGAGCAGCGCAGCCAAGGACATGGCAGCCAGGCAGCGTAGACAAGACTCTGCCCTCATGCCCCATCACGCACAGTTGATGCTGTGGGGCATGGGCAGAGGGTGTGGCCTCCATGGTGCTGTTGGGCTGCCTGGGCGATGTGCGACAGGCCCTGGAGGCGATGAGTGGCCCTGTGGGCAGGTGGGGTCGGGACAGAGTGGGGGTAGGGCAGGGGATGGAGCAGGGGTTGGGGCAGTTTTTGGGCACTCGGTCTCTAAAAGGTTCGCCATCACTGACCTATAGCTTCCTGGTGTTGTCCCTTTTGCTGTTCTTTCTGCTGGATCTTTTTGAATCGGGTAGGTTTGCCAGTTAATAACCAGTTGCAGATGTCTCCTTTATGCAATGCGTCATTAACTGATTAAATCACCTAAGATGAAATCAAATGTATTATTGGAAAGTTCTTATAAGAGCTATAGCCACTGCTGGAATATTTTTAAAGAAACCAAAATTGAAGCATCTAATTAAGTAATTTCAGACAACAGTTACCTACACTTCAAATCTAGAACTGACTTTTGCCTACCGTTCATGGAACTATCATAATTTTCCAGATGGATACAATTTATATATGGCTTATATATTTTTTCTTTTCAGCAAGATTCAAGGTAGTTTTAAATTTTTTAGATACTATGTTTATGAAACTTCAGGATGGCTTTTTTTGAAGTCTTCCCACTATTTACAATTTGCAGTTGAAGTTTTCTCTGTATGCCTGTGCCATTTGTTTTGTGTGTGACTTTCAATTAAATATATTTCACATTTGATGCACTTAGTTTGTCATTCAGTTCATAAAGAAATTTCTAGTGAAGTTATTCAGTTTTGTAGGCCCCTGCTCACCGTGATTCTATTTTTGGAACTTTTAGCTGGTCTTGTGCTTGATTTTATGTTGCATTTATATCTTAGTTTATATTAAAAGGAGTAATAATATTTTAAATATTATTTTTTTGCATTGACTGCAATCTCACTGTTAATAAAATTCAAACTACTTGAGTGTCATCCAACTATATACGTGAATTGTATATGTCCTAAAAACTATATATGAATGGAATATGAAGGCGTGATTGCTCATAGGAGCCACTTCCATGAATGAGAAATACTATTCAAGAAAGTGAGATGAGAAAGAAGCTATAGTTACAGAGGTCAGTTACAGCAGAAAAATAAAATAATGTTGAAAGAGATGTGGTAATGATCAGGATGGTTTGTTCAAAGATTTTTTTAAAAAAGAAAAATAAATTTCAAAGTGATGTACAATACAAAGAAGAGCCAGTATGAAACCTTCAAATGTAATAGCAAAGCTAAAATGAAAAAGAAAGGGAAAAAAAGCATTATTTTACTAAGAAATTTTGATTTGCTTGAAAAGATAAGAAACTGGGAATATGCTGAGGAGACTATAGTGATCAAAATGAGAAGTGACTCTAGCAAGAGATAGAATACCGGCTTCATAGTACAGGTATTATACAGGAAATCTATTGTTATACTTGTAGACCCATGACGGAAATGGAAAATACATTTGATTTAATACACATGTTCAAGACTTCATTCAAAGTTAATTCAGAGTAAATAATTTTGGAATTAAATCACATGATACTTATTAATTTTTTTAACCAAGGAAAATATTGTGAAAACCTTCATCACATTACCTTTTTTCTGTAAGTTGACAAATGTATCTGATCACAATTTATAAAATTCTCAGTTGGTATGGGTCTTGAACATGTTGGCTGGAAAACCTGAGAACTATGTCTAATACATAAAATACATATTATCATATTTTTCTAAGATACAACATATAACAAGACAGCTGGAATAATTAAATCAAATTAAAACTCTAGTAACAATTTCTGAAAAATGAAAAAGGCAAGAAATGAAAAGATTATATTTCTCAACATATTGTTAAGTTGGCATGTGGAATCATTTGTGTTGTTTTTCTGATGCTGATTTAAAGTCTAGTCAGTTTTTCAAATTATATAAATCCTTTTTAGCTAACCTGGTTTAGGCCATTTAAGGTTTCAAGGTTAATATCAATATTTCAAATTGCAGTTAAAAAATAGCCAGTACAAATCATAATATGATCATGAAAAAAGGGGCTGATACAATGTTGTTGCCTTAATTTCTTTTTTGTTTTCCAGCATAATCCAAACGTATAAGTTTTATGTATTCAAAAGACAGATTATTAAGAATATTGGTATTTGTAGCTAGACTGTAACTGTCCAGATAGTGCCTTTAATAACAGTGCTTGGTACAAAACAAACCTGTATGCTTTGTCTTGGTCCTTAGGAGAAAAGATAAACACAAGCAAATGAAGCAAACATCTATAGCAGGGGTGTCAAACTCAATTTCATTGAGGGCCGCATCAGCATTGCGGTTGCCCTTGGGGGACTGGGTGAGTGTGGCCAGGGTGGGTGTGACTACTGGGTGGGCATGGCCAACTCTACATCATTCATGTCAAGGGTGCCTGTGGGGGCCTGGGCAGGAGTGGGACAGATCTGAGGGTCTCTGGCAAAAGGGGGTGGGACCAGGGCAAATGCCAAGGCATGGTTCACTGGAGGAGCCTCACTGTTCCTCTCAGGCCATGCGGGGGGGCTGGATGGTTGTACGGGCTGCCCGGAGCCCTCGAGCACCCGCAGCACCAAGCCCAGCCCCACTTCCCCAAGGGGTCACCCAGCTGCACTTACCTCCTCCTCAAGGCTGCTGCTGCTGTGCTTGCATTCCTTAGCCAGGTTGCTCATGATGGGTACGAGGGCAAAGTCAGAGGGAGGCCCATTCCCTCTCCATGGGAGGAGACCCAGCTTTGTATCCAAAGCTTCCTTAGCAATTGGATGGGAGACCCCCAGGATAGGCCAGGAGGAGGCAAGGGGATGGTGAAAGGGCAGCAGGACAGGACTAAGACAGGACTTTCCTCAGACCCTCCCTCTCCGTTCCTTCCTTCCTTCCTTCCTTCTTTCCTTCCTTCCTTCCTGGCCGGCCAGGGCCAAGGCGAGGAGACTGTTCACTCACTGTTTCCAGGATGGCTTCTCGGGCCACATGAAACCACTTCGTGGGCTGCATCCAGCCCCCAGGCCTTGTGTTTGACATGTCTGATCTATAGGAAACATGGCCAGTGGTGAGGGTTGCTGGGAATTTTAAGTACATTACACTTAGAGAAAGATGGCAGATCTTCAAAGTTCTGTTTGAAAACTTAAGAAAAAAAGGCATGTGTCTTAAATACATAGTCAGATGGGTTTTATTTGGGAAGTAATTGAACGTGCTTTGTTATACAACCTTGTGCCACTGGTAGCATTTATATGTATCGGATATTAGCCACTGTGATTCTCCAACCACCCAATGATACTGAAGTCAAACAATTTTTGGGAAATCAGCCTTAGAGAATAAAGAAATGGGAGAAATATCCATGAGTTACTAAAAATTGCTATTTACTTAGCGGGACATATTTTTTGTACAGAGTTTTATAAGTGCATTGCTTAGCTTATTAGAAGCTTTTTGCTGTGCATTTTACCAGCATAACTGTCCCGTTTCCTCCTTTTTGCTTTTTCTCTTTGCAAAATACATTCTGGGTATTTTGAAGAAAAATCTTTTAAATACATTGTTTTCAGAATGTAACTGCAAATTGACTAGATTAAAAAACAACAATCTGTTTACAAAAAGTGTCTTCTACTCTTTGTAGGTTAACCTAGCAAAAAAATTTAAAAGGCAAGTTTTTGAATTTTTGGGGAAAGAATTGTGCTAATTTTCATTTGATGTGCGCTTAAAAGAATCTTTATGTAAGGGCACCAAATAGTTATTACTATAAAAACCGCTTTTCAGAAGACAGCCTGTTGCAAGTATATATATGAAATTATGCCCTTTTCTTAGCAATGGTAATTGCTGTGGGAGCTAGTAACAAAACAGTAATGAGCTGGTGTTTGCATTAAAAAGGCTTCTAAAAGACTATTAGGGGGAAAATGCACCATTATTTTGCAGAGAAAATTGAAGCCTGACTGAATTTGCTTTCACTGACAGTGTTCTAGCATTTGATAATCATATCACTGTATTAACAGCTAATGGTCACCATTTAAAATGCTTCTTTTTAGTAGAAAACTAGCATTTACATGAAAAATCCTATTTGCTCTTCTTTTCTATGAAGAAAATAGATGCTAGAAAATGAAGAGCTTTCCCCCTCTGTTAACCTGAAATACTATCCAAATATGCTTCTGTTGACAGGGAAATTGCTGTTCCCATTTACAGACCCTGCTTGCCTCTATTGACTCTATTTATGTTGTGTCATGCTTGTTTAAATAAGTTGAATTTACCATTTAAATTCCCATTTATAGGCAGATGTTTATGTTTTTTGGAAAGTCATTTGTGTTTCTTGTTACTGTTATGATTATTTTAAATCAGGCTATGTTGCTTTAAATTTTTAAATATTTTTTACTGATTTGGAGGTTATATACATTCCAGGGTCCACCAGAATTAGGCAGCCATAAAAATGTAAGTACAGAAGGTAAGTAAACAACTTTAGTTTGAGAAACTTACTTTTGAGTTTTTATTGCCCCTTTTTATTTCAACTATCCTAAATATCACTTATGAATCTGTTAAAAAAACTCAGCTCTAAGGCAAGACCTTCTGACCATTTATTCCTAGCTTATTTTTTCTATTACTCAATGAGTTTCCAAATCATAAAAATAGAATTTGGACTTGGAATAGGAATATTACACATATTGTTAACTATCAATACTTCAAATATCTTGAGTTTTGCTAAGTTAGTTTCACATTTACTGAAAGAGGGCTAGTTTGTTTATGTTATGCTATTCTGTAAGCAAAATTAATTAGTAGGTAATTACTTTTGATTATGGATTGGTTTTGTTTCTCCTGCTCTAAATAAACTTCTTCATTAATAGCAGTGTATAATTGATAGAATGCCTAAGTCATCCAAAAGGTAGATGAGGATTCAGACTCAAACTTTATTTGACATATTTTATGAATATATTTCTATATTCTGCATATATCATAGTATGAATTCGGCAGGAAAACACTTGCACTATACGTCACAAGATTTTATTGAATCTCAGAACTGGGTACCAGTTAATTGGTTTCCACTTGTTTTTCATGAATATTTTTCTTCTGAAAAAGGTTGTGTGTGTGTGTGTGTGTGTGTGTGTGTTTGTGTAGATTAATGCTCCTGCCTCCTATTTTCCCCATAATAATCTTGTGAAGTGGGGGAGAGAGAGAAAGAGAGAGACCTAAAGTCACCATCTGGCTTTTATGCTGAAGGGAGGCTAGAACTCACCAACTCCTGTTTTTTTGGCCAGTACCTTAACCCCTATACCCAACAGGTATTTACACACTCACTTTATATAGTTTTTAAAATACTTTCAAATATCTATTTACACTAGGTAACCTTTAAAGGAAGGGAACATTTCAAAAGGTAACAAACAGATCAACAAATATCAACCCATTTAGTTTAACTTTTAAATTTGGCATTTTTTGTCTAAAACATACAGTGTGTTTTACTAAAAGGCTGTATCAGCCATAATTGTGCCAAAGTATCAGAGTCTTCATGTTTCTTCTTGCAGGGAGGTATGTGTTACTTTTTAATAACTAATCTCTAAAATGTTTTATTCTGTATGCTTCCTTGATTCAGTTTGACTGTATGCTGCAACAAATTGTTCTTTTTGTACCATTGAAATCAATAAAGAACAAGAGAAACTAAAACCTGAATAAATGAATAAGTTTGAAGGAATAAAGGAAAAAGTGAAATTGTGGCATACCTATAATTTTTATCAAAAATATGCTCATATAGCTTTAACAGATCAGCACATTGTTAGGTTGCTGCTGTTTTAGCTGAGAATTATTCCTAGAGATTTTCAAATATAGTACAGCATAATATAATACCCAATAGTTGTGTGAGAGAGTTTGAAGACTTGGTATCAGGAATGGGAAGTATGAGCAAACTCTTAGGGGGGGATTTTCCTAAAAGATTACAGAGTCCTGCGAAAGTGGAATGCAGGAGAAAGAAATTCAAAACAATCCTACTTTGATTTTGTTTACTCTGAGATAAGACAGAAAGAACAGGCTTTCCGTCTTTTGTTATTCTGCTTTACTTCAAACTGTAAAGAGCATTCTAGAATACCTTCCATATCTTTTTTTTTTTACGGTCAAAGGACTGACAGAGAGGGGAAAGAATAAATATTGCTGTAGAACCCTACAAGGACAGATCTATAATAGTACAGATTCAGTACTTTAGGTTAATACTATTTGATCAAGTGTATAAAATACAACATTATAAAAATCTCCCAGTGATAATCGTAAGCTGTAAATAAAGCCAATTGGTAGGAGATTATAGGAGTTGTAGTACTCTACATTTAAGGAAAGTTGTATAAAACAAAGGGGAAATGCTACTTATCATTGGGATAATTGAAATTGAAAATGAACTATTCTTACACTATATTACAGTATATGAATTAATGTGCATGTGGACTTGATGTCAAACCCTACGAGATCTATTCTGTTTTTATATTCCCTGAGATCAATGTTATATTTTAATTTCCAGCTCCCTGTTGAGCCAGACAAAATCCAAGTGGTTAATTAGAAATATTGGATTCTGTGAATACAAAAACCATGGCCTTGAGGACATGGCCATATAGACACAAATATTTTAATTACACAAGGTCTTATAAATCAGAGTATGGCATCAACATAGTATTGGATCTAGTCATAAACATGCTTATTGTAGCTGCTTTAAATATTAATTGAGCAAAATTTACATGATTCATTTGAGACACACAAATTAAGCATAGATCACAACAATAATGCACAGATAGCTTTTGCAATTCCTCAAATAATACTGAATAGTATTAATAATAATAATAATAATAATAATAATAATAATAATAATAATAATAATAATAATAATAATAGTAATAAAGTTGGATGGGACCTTGGAGGTCATCCAGTCCAACCCCCTGCTCAGGCAGGAAACCCTATATCATTTCAGACAAATGGCTGTCCAGTCTCTTCTTAAAAACTTCCAGTGTTGGAGCATTCACTGCTTGTCGAGGCAGGTTGTTCCACTGGTTAATTGTTCTAACTGTCAGGAAGTTTCTCCTTAGTTCTAGGTTGCTTCTCCTTGATTAGTTTCCACCCGTTGCTTCTTGTCCTGCCTTCAGACGCCTTGGAAAATAGCTTGACTCCCTCTTCTTTATGGCAGCCCCTGAGATATTGGAACACTGCTATCATGTCCCCCCTCGTCCTTCTCTTCATTAAACTAGACATACCCAATTCCAGCAGCCTTTCCTTATATGCTTTAGCCTCCAGTCCTCTAATCATCTTTGTTGCTCTTCTCTGTACTCTTTCTAGAGTCTCAACTTCTTTTTTTACATCGTGGTGACCAAAACTGGATGCAATATTCCAAGTGTGGCCTTACCAAGGCATTGTAAAGTGATATTAATACTTCATGTGATCTTGATTCTATCCCTCTGTTAATACAGCTCAGCACTGTGTTGGCCTTTTTGGCAGCTGCAGAACACATTTTACTGTAATAAGCACTATATTTTTCAAACAACTCTTAATGTACCAATAAAATGCAGATATTTTGAATGAATTCACCAGCACTCTAGAGTAGAAATGGGAGTTGAAAATGATTCAATGAGTCAATCAGACATATCAGGTAGAATTCATTCTTTGCAAGAGCTCAATAATTGCCCAGTCATTCCAAGGAAGAAAAATCATTATAGCTATATGATTACAAATGCAAGAAAGATCACCCACTGATTTAATTGAAAGGATATTTTCAAGTTTTTTCCTTGCCTAAATATTTATATGTATAATAAATTCTGCTTTGTAGTGGTGAATATTCAGTTCTCCAGTACAGGAGATAGAGAATCCACCAATGGGTTTTCTCTGTCTGCCTCCTCTTGAGACCAAGTAGCCAAACTTGACACGCCCCCTCTTGCTAGAGATCCAGACTTAACTTGGTCTCAGCTCTTGAAGACATATCAGGTTTGGCTCTCAACAGATAGCAGGTTAGAAATCTATTGGTGAATTCTTCTTTTTCCTCTAAATTGACGAAATATTATATGGAATCCCCCCTTTATTCTAAATTCTAATTTGAAATCCTCCCTTAAAGTCTTTTAATAACACTGGGATCAGTGCTACTTTTAATTGACAGAATTGGGGAATGGAAGGTGGGGGAGGCTTCTGCAGTTTGCCTTTCTTGTTTTCCCCAGGGCTCTGGGGAAATACTTTGGGCAGGTTTGCTTGGAATATTCCTCGTTCTCTCCCCTGTTTCTTTAAACCGTGCAGGATCTCGTGCTGCAGGCTTGGAATTTTTTAGTTCAATTCGGGCCCTCCAGATCATCCCCGACAGCCGGGGACACCCACGGGCACCATTTTGGTTGCTGTCGAAGGCAACAAACTCAAACTGACTGGTTTTTGCCTGCCGTTCGGAGGCTTCCCTTCTGAGCTCGATTTCGGCGCTGCGCTTAGCGCTGCCATCGTGTCTGCCCCCAGCACCTGAATATTCATTTTTGAAGCCTCCAGTGCTGTTCCCAATGGGGAGCAATTTGCAGCCGCCATTTGGGGGCCGCTGCCCAGTGAACAGAGTAAAGAAACACTTGAAATTTCACTCATTTGGGGCCTTTTCTTGAGTTCTTGGGAAAGACCTTTGGTGTTCTGGGGGTTATGGTCTGTAGGTCCCACTGCAGCCCCGTGAATTTAACAGCATTTTCACGGACTGCTCAACCAGGATGGAGGACTCAATGATGCCTCAACCCATGAGCACCACCTCCCCATCCTCAAGTTATGGCCGCCACAAATCCCCTGAACAGGAGGTGGCAGGCAAGCCCAAATCTAAGGCTAAGACCACTCTTAAGAAGCCTTCTAAGTTGGTGGAAAAGCAAGCTATCCGTAGGCACCAGGCTCTGGAGAAAGAGTTCTCCAGAGTGCAGAAACATACCGGATTGGAGACGGATCAGACAGACAACAACGGTCTCAGTCACAGCCCCAGAGGCAACCTTTACTCCTACGGCCGCAGGACTCAGGAGTCTGGACATCAGAGACATTTTCTCCAATGGCCATCTTGAGGCCTTACTATCTAAGGTTGTGGACTGCGCCCTAGCGGAAAGGTCCCTTCCTCCATCTGGGCATGGGGCTTCCACATCGACCATGCCACTGTAGGTTCCCTCACGGTGTTTCCTATTCCTCAGGAACCCACATTTCCTGCACACTCCTCCATGAGCGGATACTCATCTCTGCAAGGTGAGGAGCACCCGGAATTTAATCTATCTGAGGAGGAGGAACTTCCACCTGAACCCTCCCCATCGGGAGGTCTGTTCAATCCAGCCCTTTTTCTCCCTCTACTTCGCAAGGCCACATCAACGGCAAACGTAGGATCCAACCAGTTCCCTCAGCCACAGGCAACTTCGGAGTCCAATCCAAATCCAATATTTTTTGAAATGGTGGCAGCCCAACATCACATTCCATGTCCCTCTCAAGGGGATCAAAAAACAGTGGGCCTCCTCTTCCTCCTTCCCTTCCATAAGCGGGTCTGACAAAAAGATTTTCAGCATCTCCACAGCCTCACTGATGCCCTGGAGGTCCCCAAGGTTGATGAAGCCTGGACCCCCCTGGTATCTCAGACTGCGGGCTCTGGAGACATGTCAGAAATGCTTAAAGCGGATGACAAAAAGTGGGACCAGACTTTCCGGAAGACCCATCAATCAGCAGCATGGGCAATTAAAACGGCCACTTGTGCTTCATTTTTTGTGCGTACCACCCTTTTATGGCTGTGTCAGCTTCAGGCCAGGGTCCCTGCTGAGGACATTAGGACCCATCAGGACCTAAGCAAAATGATGGCGGCCACTGAGTATGCTGCAGACGCAATGCTTCAGTCGGCCAACTTTGCTTCTAGGTCTCTGGCATCCAACATTACAGCCAGGAGAATGCTTTGGCTGAAACACTGGCAGGCTGATGCCAAAGCAAAATAGCGTCTCACGTCTTCTCCATATCTGGGCAATAATCTTTTTGGGGAGGCCCTGGCCCCGTACCTTGTGGAGAACAAGGACAAGCGGAAGGTCATGGCCCACTTAAACAAACGGGCTGACAAACATCCTGCTCCCTATTTCCGCAGGCAGTTCTTTCGGCCAATGGCAGGCCCATCAGTCTCTCAACCTTCCCGCTCATACACTCCCAGACAGGATAGGCCATACGACCGTCCATATGACAGACCGGGCTTTCGGTCCAGACAGCAGAGCCAGTGTAAGCGGCCATTTCGAGGGGCAGGACGCCCCTACAGGAGGTCCAAGTGACTTTTACACTACACTTCCCATCGGGGGAAGACTGGCCCACTTCTTCCATCAGTGGGAACTCACTTCCACAGACACCTGGGTCTTACAAACCATCCAGTTTGATCTGTTCCTGGAATTTCTGGCAAGCCCCCCAGACCGATTCATTACCTGTTCTGTTTCCTGGGATCCACCCAAACAAGGACTCATGCAGGAGGCCATTCAACATCTCCTAGAGATTCAGGCCACAGAACCGGTACCGCTGGACCACAAGGGACGGGGATTCTACTCCATCCTCTTTGTGGTCCCCAAGGCCTCAGGGGGATAGAGAGCGATTCTGGACCTCAAGGGTCTAAATTATTACATCACTTACAAAAAGTTCAAGATGCAATCACTCCAGTCCATCCAGGGGAGCATCAGACAAGGAGACTTCCTGGCATCAATAGACCTCACGGAAGCGTATCTCCACATCCCCATCCATCCAGCTCACCGACGGTTCCTCAGGTTCTGCTACAGGGCAGACATTTCCAGTACAAGGCCCTTCGGCCTTTCTTCAGCACCCAGGGTGTTCACCAAAATCCTGGCTGTGCTAGCCGCCCAGCTGAGGAAGATACCAATACGCATCCAGTGTTACCTGGATGACATCCTGATTCAGGCGTCATCCTTCCAGGCAGCTCAGGCGGACCTGACACTCACCATTCAGGTCCTCCAAAAACATGGTTTCTCTGTCAATTTCCCAAAAAAGCCAGACGGTTCCCTCATCCAGGCTTCTGCACCTGGGAGCCATCATAGACACCACAAACTGCATGGTCTATCTCTCCCAGGAGCGCTTGGTCAGCATCAGGAATCTGGCTTGTCAGGTATACAGGTTCCGTACCGTTCCACTGGTCTTACTCTCCCAGACATTAAAAGGGTTTTGCGGCTCCCATTGTTTTGTTTTTGGTGGGAAATGTGTCCAAGTGGCTCTTTGAGTGTTTTGGGTTGCCTATCCCTGGTTTAGCCAGAAAGCTGTCTGTCTGTCTGTCCATCCGTCCGTCCGTCCATCCATCCAGTTATCCAGCCAGCCAGTTATTCATTCATTTATTCATTCAGCTAATCAGCCAGCCAGCTATATGTATTTATTTATTTAGCTAGTTAACCAGCCAGTTTTCTAGCCAACCAACGAGCCATAATTATTTATTTATTTAGCTAGTTAGCCATTCATTCATTCATTCATTTTCATTCATTTATTTAGCTAGTTAGCCAGCCAGCAGCCAGCCAGCCAGCCTTATTTATTAGTCAGTTAGTTAGTCAGTCAGCCAGCCTTATTTATTTATTTATTTATTTAGCTAGTAAGCCAGCCAGCCATATTTAGTTAGCTAGTTAACCATTCATTCATTCATTCAACTAATTAGTCATCCAGCCTGCCTGCCTGCCTGCCTGCCTTAGTCATTCTGTGTTTTTGGTTTAAAAAGAAAGTAATAGGTCATAAGTAACTTAACATAAACTTAGTTTCTACTTAAATTGTTATTTGTTTTTAATTCTTAAAATTTATATTAAACATTACATAACACAGATGCAGCTTTAAGACGGCTTTTTACTTTTCAAGGATCATAGTGAAATATATCTTCTGAATAATCTGATTTCTGTGTTATTAAAAAAAAATGTGGAGGAGGAAAAGAGCCACTGGAAAATGTGGCATATGAAGTTCTTATATCAACTGTGAAGCCCTTTCCTTTTTCTTGAGTTAATCTAGCACATTAAACTTGAGTTAAAATTTCTAATGCTGATTGATTTTATTAGTCTTATAAATGGAGCGGAAAAAAGAGGGAGACATATCATCTCAACCTTCACTTGACTTTGACTTTTTAAATGGCTGAATTGCCTCTTTTATCAGAAAGACGGGTTTGTCCAATGCAAATGAATTAAACAATGGTCAAGAGTTACACTGAAAGTTTTTTTTAATTTATCTTTTTCTGGACATAACTAAGTAGTTATAACAAGAAATATAATTATTGTTTGATTATTATATGATGCATAAATAATTTACATGCCGGCGTATAAGGCGACTTCCGCGAGCGCTGAAATTGGTGCCAAAGACGGGGGTCGTCTTATACGCTGAGTTGTCTTATACGCCGGAAATACTGGTAGTTTCCGGCGTATAAGACAACGTTCTAGGAATGCGGCCTGGCGATAAAGACGGGAGTCGTCTTATACGCCGGGTCGCCTTGTACGCCGGCATATACGGTATATTTTATTTTTCTGATTTCAGCCATACTCTCTGAAATTGATCTGAAGATCATAAAGAAATATGGAAATACAGATAATAGGAAATAAATGTATTGTGCAGGAAATAATATTCTGAGATAATAAAATACCTACTTTTCATAAAAATATATAATTCACTCTTTATTACAAAGCTTTATTACACAGGATACATATCCCTATTTCATCAGGTAAATAAAGAAAATTATTTCAAGCAAGTCTGATGCTTTGGAAGAATATTTGGGTGCAGTGTCCCGTAAACCTGCTTCTATTTCATAAAGCAGAACTTATCCCAAAGGTGCTTTTTTCACAGGCCAACTGGACTTACTTGTTTTTCTTGAAGACATTTCACTTCTTGTCCAAGAAGTTTCTTCATTTCTGACTGGTTGGTGAAGAATGGTAGGATTTATACCCCTTGCAGACAGCTGGTCATTTACATTCTTTTAGCAAATCATTGAAGGGCAATTTCAATACTTTCTAATTGGACAAAGTATGGATGTGTTGGCTTGCAATCTCTGGATAGCAGTCCTATGTTGCATAAAATAGCACAAACATCCTTCAACTAAATTCAGCATTGACTGTAATTATGGCCCACTTATCATAGTGTGTCCAGATTGACCAGTACTTATGAACTAGTAAGGTGACCAACTTTTTTACAATGAAAAGGAGGACGCAAATAAATTGAAGAAAAAAATATTGTAAAAGCTGGCCCGGCCCATGGAAGATCAACTACCTGCCACGCCCCCACCCGCAGCCGCCTCGCCAGCACTGCTGCCCCGCCATGTAGAGTGGGTCCTGTGGCTTCCAAAGCACCAGCCGTGCCGGCTCTGGCCCCAGAGAGCAGCCCACTGTTGACACACCCTGTTTGCAGCCACCCCGCCAGCACCACCGCCTACCCTGCACAACCCCATGTGGAGAGAGCCCCATGGCTCCCACAGCACGGGGGGGCAGCCAGCCCCTCACACCCCCACCCGCAGCACCCCCGCCGCTCCTGCCTCTTGCGCCCGCACCCATTATTGCCCTCGCAGAGCCGAAGATCAAGAGAAACTTACCGCTCCAGTCTCCTCCAGGTATCTTCGGAACTAACTAGGAGATGGTGTAGTTGGGTAGCAGGGAGGGGTGCAAAGTTCCTGCCAGTTCGCCTTTGCTGCAGACAACTTGCATGTGCAAAGTTTGCCAGCCGGGTGTTTTGGCGCGCTCAGCAGCAATTCCTGTTGGCTTTCGAAAGCCAATAGGGGGAGTAGCACAGCTCATGCAAAAGTTGAAAAAAACCATTAAAAAAAGATGCCGGAACGCCGTTCTAAGCATTCTATGAAAAAAAAAAGCCCTGCAGATTAGTCTTCAAATAGCAAAAAGGAGGACATGTAGGAGGACACTTTTCGAGGGAGGACAGACCTTACAAAAGGAGGACTGTCCTCCCTAAAGGAGGACGGTTGGTCACCTTAGAACTAGGAATGCTATGTGATATACAGGCATGATTAAGGCTAATGACCTAGTCTATCATTTTTTTTTATTTTACCTTAATATGAAAGCCTTAATTAAGAAATGGATGGAGACAAGAAAAATAGCAACACTGTGTCTGAAAACCGAAGGAGGAATGAATGTAGTCTAATCTTGTAGAATAAAATTGAAGAATACATGCAAATAAGTGAAATTATGATTAATTGAAGAACTAAAATTTATGATTTATATCATGGTAGTTATGTAATATGAATTGTTGCTATCTAGGTTGTTGTGGGTGTTGTGGTTAGGAATAATATTATTGCTAGTCACATGTTAACTTTAGTAAATTGAGAAAATGGAAGAAGCGAAGATGTGTTTGGGGGAGAATTAAGCAACATTCTAAATGAATATGTGTACTGATAATCAGGTAGATAATCAGGTAGATTACATAAATGTATGGCAGAGAAATGAAAGAGGTAATTCCCTAAAGAATGAATAGAAATGTTAAGTATTTGGTGAGTATTTGATTAGGAAAAAGGTGGTTTTGCTTTTAATATTTGGTTTGAGCTTATATTGTATTATATATTCTATTGTATTCTGTTATGTTAAATTCTCAAAATTATTCTAAATAAAAAATATGCACTCTAGGGTGTTTTCATAAGAATAATAATTAGAAGAACTTTGGATATTAGAAATTTTTTCCACATTAGATATATTGCATCTAAAATACTACAAACACATGGACTAATTTGAAGTTGACTATGCATCTTTTATGTTCTAATTAAGACAGTAGCAATGAAGCATTAAACCAAAGAACTAGGATTATAATTTAGAAGTACCCTGATTTTGCTGTAGAATTACAAATTAGTAATAACCATATCCTCTCTATTTGTTGCACTTAGTGTCTGCAAAATATTTGCTGATACTAGGGAAAAACAAATCAGTCAGTTATCTTAGCAATGCTAAGTAGCTTGTTGAACAGTGAATCTTTAAATAGTTTGCAAGAGAACTCATTTCCTGTATAGCATTAGAGATTATCTTGTTTGACCCTAGCAGTACTTTTCTGTCAGCATTTTCACTAGAAACTTTCAGTAAACAACAGATTGAATATAAAAAAATTACTTTGTTTAGAGATTACAGACAAAAAAAAACCACTTTGATTTTTTTCCAACAAAGTAAGAAAAGACATTTTTAAAACAGTAAAATTGTTTTCATATTGACTGATTATTATGTGCCATCATAGGTACTGTCATGCTAAACCTGCATCACAATGCCCATTGTCTACAGTGACAATGTCCTGCTTAGGAAGGGAAGAATCTGTGTCCAGACATAGCTCTGTGTCCAGACGTAGAATGAGTTGACTTAACCAATTTGGGTTTTGCCGCAATATCATGAAAACTAAATAGGTAGAGTCTCCTGATGCTGGTAGAGTCCAAAGGATGACTGAGGTTGCAAGTTACATGGGGTGGCCATATTTAGGTCAATACATTTAATGTGGTTGTAATTAGTTATAATGAAATTATGATCTATTGTTTTATAAATTTCATGGAATGGAAAAAATTATACATATGTAAAGTTAGTAATTATGTAGCTTGCAAAACCCTGAGAAACATGTAGTCTAGCAGAAGCTAAGTTGTTTAAAGCAACATGATTTTTACAAAGCAAGACAGATTTAAACCATGGATTAGTTGCCCTATCCAGCATCTGAGATGTTCTTCTGAACCATGTTTCCATTTCTTATGCTAACTTGTTCTCATTAATGATGATACACACTTGCATACTGATGGACCATTATTTTTGCCTGGATTCATGATGATGACATGGTCAGCCATATAAATTTAATCAATCAATGTTGTTGTGTAGAATATGTAATACTCAGAGATTCTTTATTAAATACATTTGGAAACCATAATGTTGTTTACGGTCTTTGGAATATACAAATATACAATATTTCTATTCCATAACATTTTATTTTGATCTTGTCTCTTTTTTCCTGAAATTTTCAAGAGTTTATTGAACTAAAAATGATTAACTGTTTTTGTTGTTGTTTGACGTGAAGAATAATTTTGAATATGTATTTACTTTACTTAAGACCAACAGTTAATAAGTTAGAATAAATGGGCAATTGCAATTACTAAATAGTGTGGCTTATAGGCAGTCAACAGAAAATAAAAACTGGATTTTTTTGCTATAATATTTTTCATCATGAAACATAAACATAAATTATGATAGGCATAAGGCTGTTTTTCAAGTAAATAACTTAATCTCTCTCCCTCCCTCCCTCCCTCCCTCCCTCCCTCTCTCTCTTTCTCTCTATCTCATATGAATTCTAAGTAGGCCTTGCACAGTCTTTGTGTTTTCTGAAAATTAACTATACCCCAATGCCTTATCTGATCATATACACTCAAAACATTGTGCCTTCACTAATTTTTGCTGTAGCCTTAATGTTTAAAGGACATTGCTAATTAATTTACACTTTCCATTTTCTAAACTGTATTTTTCAGTACTTCCTGTTAGCTTGCAAAGAAAGCTTTGACAGGTAGGATTGATTGCAAGGGCCTTCTTCAGTCATGCTACAGTGGTAATTTCTCCCTTTGGAAGCTGAAGTCAATCATTGCTTCAGGTGCTTCACAAAGGTTAAGATTACAGTCTTAGCAAACATTCAGTTGAGAGGTACTTCATAGAAATATTATCATGGTGAGAAAGAAAAAGCCTTTTAATCTTTGCTTTATGCAGGTAATTATCTCTGGAATGGCATCGCTGAGTTAGTCTTTACTAGTTTTGCTTTGATGTCTGTTCTCAGTTTTTAATGCTCTCTTCTTTTTTAAAAAAATATATTTTATTGATTTTTTAATATAGTCACCTTAATATTTGGTAAACAGCGTGTTGTCTGGGTTTATATTTTAAAACAATCAATAACAGTTAATTTCTGTAATTCCTTAATCCACATAGTAGCTTTCTTTGATTTTCTCTTCTTCCAATAATATTCTCTTTTACCAACCTTGAATTAGTACATTTCTTAGTATTTTGATAGAATATAATTTTTTTTCTAGTATTTAACAACCACATCAATATAAAACTTCTTTTCTAATTAATCATCTTAATTACCTCGTCATAGATTCTGTTTTCAGAATTCTTATTTAGATTTGTTTCCCCCCACAATATTCAAAACAATACTTACTGATTAAGATTTTCTCAGAGTTAATTACACTTAAGTATTTACATTGTTTACCTCATACAAGCCATCCCAATAATTTTACATTTCTCATATCTTAAAAAAAAAGAGAAGAAAAAAGAAGGAATTAGTATACTACTTGAGAAACATGTCCCTCTTAAACTAAGATACATTTATATCCAGAATTTTTCTATTCTTTTTAACCATGTTCAAACAAATGTTTAATCTTTAAATATTCCATCTAATAAATCCAATCATCTAATCTTTTGAATCTATTCAGAATATTTTTATCAGTTGAGATTTTCATAAGATCAATTACACGTAAGTATCTAAAACATTTCCCTCATATAAACCATCCCAACATTTTTATATTTTTCATATCACAAAAAATACTATGTTACTTAGAGGGTCCATCCCTCTTAAACTAAAATACATTTATATCCAGAATTTTTCTATTTTTTTAACCATATTTAAACAAGTGTTTAATCTTTAGATATTTCATTTGAAAAATTCCATCATCTAATTTCTTAATTCTAACTTTAGCCTCTTTTTTTGCCAAATAATCTGTATCTTTCATAATCTGTATACTCCACTAGACCAGAAGGTCTTCCCACAATCTTGTAGATGTAGTAAGTACAAGAGACAAATCCAGTAAGATGTTTTGTGGGATGGTTTCGCCCCTTCGTATTCATTGAAAATATTTTTCTTTCTCTCTCTTAATTTCTCTTATCATTTTTTGTCTCTCAAGTTCTTGTAGTTCTCCTGACAGCTCCATAATCCATTTTGTCAAATCTTTTTTCTTGTCCTCAGACTTATTTTGCAATCTTGAAGCGTAGGTTATCTTTTCCATGTCTGATATTTCCTGCAAGTTTTTCTCCACCTGCATTAAATCATAATTCCTTCCATTGTTGGGTTCCATCTTTAAATCTCTTTTCTCTAGTTTATGTTTAGTTGTCTGCTTTATCTGATCACTCTCTATTTTTATTTTCTGAAAGTTTTTTTTATTATAAGGGTAAATTGAAGAAGTGTTCATTTATATTTTCAAAGTTTTTAATTTCCTTGTGGTTTGAAATCATTGTTGTTTGAATTAGTTGCAACTTAGCATACATTTCCTCCTGGAAAGTATGTTCTTTCTGCAGATCTCTGATGTTCCATGATAGCTAAAAACCAAAGTTTTCCTTTCTCTGCAAACAGCTTTAGAGTCACAATTCAATAAGTATTTATAATCCAGAAAGATCATTTTTTTTTCTTAAGGTTTATAGTTCTCACCTTGTAGATAGCCCAAAATGTTTTCTTTTCTTTGTTGCAGCTGTTCTCTGTTTAGTTAAGATATTGAAGGTCACAAAACAAGTTATCTTTTTCTGGGCTTTTTACCAATTCCTGTATTAGAGCAACTACAGTTGTATATTTTCATCCACCACTAGATTTCAGCACCTGTTTGTTTTTAAAACAAGCAATTATTTTCTTCTGTTTTCATCAATAATCTTTTAAAAAGAAAATGTTAACAAATTCCACCAATTTCAAATTTATCCAGATTTAAGTCTTATATTCATTTCATTTCAATATATTTCTGTCCCTCATAAAAGTTTAATTCGCCGCTTCCTTCTGTGGGAGGGTGGGGCAAGAGACCCCCTCTTTCTCACTTTCAGAGGATTTTTGCTTCTTGTTTTTTTTTACAGGAAATAAATTATCAAGTAGAAGAAAGAGAATCGATATTCTTACCCAGTTCCAAACGTGTTGTTTACAATCAAGCTTAAATTAGTGCTTTTTGGCTTTAGCTTCTTGTAGCTTGGGCTAGACTCTGGAGTAAAGTTAGTTTTTATTCTGCTGGTTTCTGGAGGGTTTTCCATGAATGACTGGATTGACCGCCATCTCTCCACAGTCAGTGTGGCTCCCCTCCTCTTTTGTGGTCTCTCCGGGGTGACTGACGAACCACAGTCCTAGATCGTCCAGAATGAGGGTCAGGAACGCAGGAACTTGGTGCACGTTAGCAATTTTTTATTTACTAACTGATAAAGTCAGCACTGGGGATAACTTCTCCCCAGAGCTCTTTATAATGTGTCCACGCCCACATTCCCACCCTCCACCCACAAACCACCATCCAGTTAATTATCCTTATAACCCCACCCTCGTGCCCTAACCCCCCTCCCCGTGCAGCTCCACCCCCTATGGTCCAGCGTCCGCCCGCCTGCTGTTGCTGCCGCATGTTTGGTGTTTTCAGTTGCAACGGTAAGTTTATGTGCTCAGCTGCTGGCCAGTCCTTTCCAGCCATACCGACAGTACTGTGCGCCTCCTTCCCTTCTAGGGCCGCGCCGGGGTTGGTTTGTAGCTGGGGAGGGTGCTCCGGGTTGGCTGCGGGACCCTCCACTACCCCGGAGAGGGACTGCATGCCGCCCGACATGTCCGGCCACTCCCCGTCTCCCTGCTGGTTGGTAGCATTCACCGTTGGCTGGGAGGCCGTCGGCTGTTCCTGCGCTCCCAGCTGGCCGGCGGGGTGTTGCAAGCCGGTTCCGGCACCCTCCGCCGCGCTGGGAAGAAGGCCCACGCTACCCGCCGGTGCCGGTGCCTTCCCCCCTCTCAGCTGGGCAGCAGGACGCCTTGCCGCCGCGGCGCCTTCTCTGGTGACTGGAGCCGGCCGGGAGGCGGCGGGCCGCTCCCCTGCAGCCAGTGCCTTCCCCCCTCTCAGCTGGGCAGCAGGATGCCTTGCCGCCGCGGCGCCTTCTCTGGCGGCTGGGGCCGGTCGGGAGGCGGCAGGCTGCTTCCCCGCTGCCGGTCCCTCCCCGCGTCTCAGCTGGGTGGTCACGGCTTTGAGGACTGGCCGGGAGGCAGTAGGTTGTTTCCCTCCTCCCGGCACGCAGTTGCGGCGGTGCGGGCTGGCTTCGGCTCGGCGTGTTGGTGGGGGTGGGGTTGTTCGCTCCCCCCCCACCGAATGGCAAGCCCCTTGGGGCTTGACATGCGGCTTCTCCTACCATGTCCTCACCTGCAAGAAAATGACACGAGAGTGAGTTTCCTTGGTTGTGTTGTGCCTGGCCCGGTTTCTCCGGCCAGCGCTTGTAAAGCCCGTACGAGTCGTGGGGCATGCACATCCCTCTCCCTCACCCAGGATGCTTCCGACAGGGAATATCCCTTCCATTTGACAAGGTACTGCAATTGGCCACGTCTCATTCGGGAGTCGATTATCTCCTGTACCTCATACTCTTCCCCAATGACTGGTCCAGGCCCCTTAGCACCCACCGCGGGTCCTTGTACTAACTTTAACAAGCTAGTTAAATGACTGGATTGACCGCCATCTCTCCACAGTCAGTGTGGCTCCCCTCCTCTTTTGTGGTCTCTCCGGGGTGACTTTAGTCCCATTTAGGGTTCCCTAACAAAAAAAAATGGGCTGTCAGGTAGAAGCCCTTCAATCCCTCGGCTGCTGCACTACTGCGCAAAACCGGAAGCCTGTTTTAAATGCTATTTAGGTCCATGTAGGAGCAAAAGTTTTCCTGCAGAAAGAAAGAAAATGAACTATTCACTGGAGAATTGGACTGTAGCAAGATTTAGCCATAATTTCTGCCAGTGAATATCTCAAAATAGACTAAACAGCCAAAGGAAACCTGGCTGAAGTAAAAATTGTTTGGATAAATTGTACCCATAGTATATTAACACAGATCACAAAAAGCTAGTTGCTATGTATTCTAAAGTGCTTCAAAGCAAAATAGGAATAAGCAAATTCAGGGCTTCTTGTAACTTATGCATTAATTGGTTTATTAGAAATAAACTGTAAGTGAAATTTCAAATAATGACATGCTGGATACTAGCATAATAATAATAATAATAATAATAATAATAATAATAATAATAATAAAAATAAACAACAACAACAACAATAATAAAGTTGGAAGGGACCTTGGAGGTCATCAGGTCCAACCCCCTGCTCAGGCAGGTATCCCTATACCATTTTGGACAAATGGCTGTCCAGTTTCTTCTTAAAAACTTCCAGTGTTGGAGCATTCATCACTTCTGGAGGCAGGTTGTTCCACTGGTTAATTGTTCTAACTGTCAGGAAGTTTCTCTTTAATTCTAGGTTGCTTCTCTGTTTGGTTAGTTTCTATCCATTGCTTCTTGTCCTGCCTTCAGGCGCTTTGGAAAATAGTTTAACTCCCTCTTCTTTGTGGCAACCCCTGAGATACTGGAACACTGCTATCATGTCTCCCCTCCCTTCATTAAACTAGACATACCCAATTCCAGCAGCCGTTCCTTATATGCTTTAGCCTCCAGTCCCCTAATCATCTTTGTTGCTCTTCTCTGTACTCTTTCTAGAGTCTCAACATCTTTTTTACATCGTGGTGACCAAAATTGGATGCAGTATTCCAAGTGTGGCCTTACCAAGGCATTGTAAAGTGGTATTAATACTTCATGTGATCTTGATTCTATCCCTCTGGTTAATGCAGCCTAGCACTATGTTGGCTTTTTTGGCAGCTGCAGCACACTGCTGGCTCATATTTAGATATTGTATGAGTCTAAGGCTTTCTGACACGGAGGATGTATAGCTGCAACACATTTGAAAATTTGAAAAAGTATCCTGAATCCTATTAATAATTAACTATTGTAAAAGGTAGAGCATATCACAAAATATCAAAAATAACTCTGTCTTATCTCTTTTTACATTAGAGATAACATATTCTCTTCTCTCTCCCCTTCCCACTAATGCTTTTTAGTCTTCCTCCCCAGCTGTTTTTTTTTAAAGAAATGTCATTTCTGATTTTTCCTCTCCTTTTTGTCTGTTACTTTCAGATTTGTTTTCTTATTCAGCATGATCTTCCTGCAGTGCTGTTTCCTGTGCTGCTGCCTAGATTCTCCTGGGAGAAAAAAACTTTATTTTGTAAATATCTTTTAACCAAAAGAATATTTATCAGATGATTGGTGGACATTTACACAAATTCAATCTAAATATACAGAGAACAAAAATTATATGAAATCCAAAAAGAGCCGCAAGAATTGGATAAAATTATACATGGAACAGAAATAAAATTAATTAGTAATTTATACAAATACCTATTGAGATATAAAATGGAAGACGAGGTTGTCAAAGACACAATGATTAGATGGGCAAAAAATTTCGGATATAATATAGAATTGGAGAAATGGGAAAAAATATGGGAAATAAATATAAAATTGACTATGTCGGCGGCATTCAAGGAAAACCAGTTGAAAATGTTTTACAGATGGCATCTTCCACCTGCAAAGCTTGCCAAGATGTTCCAGAATAATTCGCCAACGTGTTGGAAATGTAAAAAAGTACATGGAACATATTATCATCTATGGTAGACATGCCCAGTTGCAAAAAAATACTGCTCTACAATAAGAAAATGGATCCAAGAAATAATAGACCAACCTGTAGACTGGAAACCAGAGATCTTTTTGTTGGGTATTTTAAATAGAAAATATAGTAAAGAAATATGGTACTTAATTTTACATATAATAACAGCAGCAAGAATAGCATATGCACAGTGCTGGAAAAATGAGAATATACCATCAGAGGAAGAAGTAATAAGAAAAATCCTGGACTGTGCTGAGATGGACAAATTAACAAAAGAGATAAAAGAAAAGGAAGACACAGAGTATTATATAGTATGGAACAAGGTGTATGTCTGGTTGGAGACTAGAAATAATAGAGGAGAATAAATATGGAAAGGTCAAAGTGAAAATATGTGTACAATAATGTATAATAATAATATGAATTATTCTTAGTAAAAAATAGAACATGAAGGAAGAAAAATGTAAATAAGAAATAATGGGGCTATAAGGACAAATATTTAAAGAAGAATAAGGGGGAAATGTAAATATTAGATTACTGTTACATAATTGCTGTAAAAAAAGGAGTATATATTGTCTGTGTATGTGTGTTATGTTTTGCTTTGTTTTGTTTTGTCTTGTTGGTTAAAAATAAAAATTAAAAAAAAATATTTATCAGAAGAAAGCTAGTAGATTGGTAATATGGCAACTTAGAGCAATAGAAGTCACCTATCTTAGAGTGGTTTTTATTTTATTTTTTTTAATTAGAAAAAGAGATAAGCAAGACAATAAACCTTTGGACAGCAATATTCAGAAAGAGAAACCAGGAATGCACAGTGGGAATAAGAGTGATAGAGACATTGCTGATATATACAGATGTTGATAAATTTGATATTAAATCATTCCTTCATTAACTGTTGAAGAATCAATAGATGAGTTTCTTTTTGTATATTATTATGAAAGAAAGTGAATTTTATTTTATTTCCATTTAATTTAAACTTAATTAGATTTACATAGTTAATTCTTTCCAATTTGTGAACCAGAATGCGATTGTATTTCAGGTTTCTCATATTTTTGAACTTTGCAGACAATTCCAAAAATAAATGCTATATGTGTGTGTGTGTGTGTGTGTGTGTGTGTGTGTGTGTGTGTGTGTATCTAAGGAGAAATGTATAGAAAAATATGCAAAAAGGTTACATTATGAAATACTAATTTATATTGCTAGTGAATATTGCTAGTTCATGTATGATATGCCATAAAATAAATAAATAAAATGTATGTTACGTAAATAATTAATCTCTTAGTTTCACTTGATGTGCCACTTGATGAATCATTCAGCCACATTGGATTAACTATGCTTATTCTTTCCTCAGTTCCCACATTCTTTTCTTCCTTGATGAAAAGTTTAATCAAACTACTAATTTTCTGTAGTCACACACAATGGTGGCTAAAGCCGAAGAAAACTAGAAACTGGAAATCATTGAAATTATCAGTATCATAGGGAGACTGAGATGTTTTCTGATGAAATGTTTTCCGATTTTGTTCTGTAAATTTATATGCTTTTTTATTGTGAAAACTCTTGATATTTTCTTTACAAAAATAATCAATAAATTGATTAAATTAAGACAAATTATTTTTAAAAAACACTATGATCAACAATTAAATGTTTTTATATTCATTTGTTTTATAATGTCAAATATTTACTGAACTATGTTTAATTGTGTAAATTTCATTCTAAAAACATGAGTGTAGGAGAATCACATCTAATTTAATAACACTAGGTACAATATTCTTCTTGGATTTATAGGTCTGGAAAAGAAATGAAACAAAATTGCTTCTGTGCTTAATCTGATGGATTATCTACTTACTTTTGTACACTTTACACTTTGGGATAGTAGCCAAAGGCTATCTATCCAAGTGAATTGTATTATGCTGCAGAGTTTAACACTATCAGTCTGTAGATGCTGAAGCTTCAAGACCTTGTGGAAAGGAATTATTGCACTAAATTAGTTTTCCACTTACCTATTACTTATATATCAGATGATCATGATAGAAAAGTTCTTGTGCCTAAAAATACTTATCTTTAACTCTGCAAGTTCAATAGCTCTTTAACACGGAAAGATAATTTGCGTTGATATGGCAAAGCTATTTCACCTTGATCTACAACAAAAATATCTTTTATTTTGTCAAAGGGGGCACAAGATCTTTGATTAAAGAATTTCCTCACTTTCAAATTCTTCTTGAGTTACTCAGCTGAAAATCTCTTCCTCCAAATCCAAATATTTCAAAATATTAACATATGTTATATATGTTAATTGAACTACCAGTTCCATAGGGTGTTTAATATTGTTATGCATTGTGTTTGAGGATGATGTCTTGGATCAGAGCTTTGTTTACTGCAATGGCTTTCATATATAGGAGAATAAAACAGATATGCCAGATGTTTAGTCTGGATTTGACATTTTTATCCACATATCAAATCACTCCTAAGGACCAAGAATAGGGAGATTTGTTGTTATTATTATATAATCTAGTGGGAAATAGCTTTTTGTTATGTATTTATTGTTGAGTCCTTGGCGGAAAGCAGACACGAGAAGCAGTTGAAGTTCTCAGTTTTCTTTATTCTGCGTTCAGCTTACAAGTAGATGGCTTCAGCAGCTCCCAAAACCTCCCAGCTTCTTATATAGACATTTCCTGGGTGAATGTGATACTTTTCCCGCGCCAGCACCCGCGCATGCGCACGGTGCTGGCGACAGCCTGTCTGGTCCTGGGCAGCTTTGCACCTGCCCGGGACTGCCTGCAAACGCCCGAGCCGTTTGCAAGGCTCGGGACACAACACCCCTTTCCCCCGGGCTAAAACTACTACCAACATATAATCATTTATTTTATGCAGTGTTCTGCTTCTCAGTGCTCCTATCGTTACCTGGCTTTTGTTTAGCCAGCAATGTTATGTAATCCTCTAAGTATTTAGGAGACTTCCTTGCTCTCTGTGACCTTCTCAGCTCTGGGTTTCTGACAGGTGTTCCCTGACTGAGGGGTGACAAGAGCCTGTTCCCCTTATCATG
This sequence comes from Crotalus tigris, assembly GCF_016545835.1. Taxonomy (NCBI): domain Eukaryota; kingdom Metazoa; phylum Chordata; class Lepidosauria; order Squamata; family Viperidae; genus Crotalus; species Crotalus tigris. The sequence goes on along the minus strand of NW_024097783.1, from coordinate 2,122,043 downwards.
CCTTGGTGCCTTCCAAGGACTTTGCCCCGATGCCTGGCCTGCTTGCTCGCCCACCGGGCTCGTCAGGCCAGGGCTTCTGTCACTTTGTGACCTGGTTGACCTGCCTAGCTGTAGACCCTCGGGCCCCTTGAAGTGATAGCCACTGCTGGGCGTCTCTGTTGAACCTCCTAGGTCCGTCCAAGACCTGTCAGGAGGCTGTCCATTCCCTGAACCCCGTTCTGTGTCCGGGCTTGTGTGGGTTTCTGTACTTTCCCAAAACTCAGTTACTCCCTGATTTGGGCTAGAGGTGTTGTAGTCGGGACTTGGTTCCTCGACCACCTCCCTGTATGTTTGACCCCCTGTAGGATTTGGGGTAAGGTCAGGCCAACCTTAGGGATTGTGTGCAAGCTCTCTTGCGGGGAATGATTTGTTGGGATGCCCCCGGGTATCCTCCGTGACTGGAGTGCTGTGTGATGTGTGTGGAAAGTGAGTATGCCCCCGGGGTGACTCCCTGGCTGGAGTAGGCATGGATGCCTGGTAGTTAGGTAGGCTCATAGAATTCTTGTTCGGAGCTCTCGCGGAACCCTGGGATGGGCCGTTTGTGGCTCCATCAGTGGAGATGGGCAGCAGCTCGTGCCCTTCCCTTTGCTCCAAAGGGTCCCCCTCCCCCCTGGAAAAGACCCAGGAGTCTCATCTGAAAAGTCCTGCCTAGGGCGGAGTTGGTCGATGTGCCGACGCAGGACACGACCGTTGTCCAGGGCTACCTCGTAGGAGAGAGGACCTGTGACCCTGGAAATAGAAGCGGGGACCCATGTATGACCAGGCCCGTAATTGCGAGCCCAAACCGGGGCACCCACAAGTAGTTGTCTAGGTGCCCTAGGATGTGAGGTAGATGAAGGCAGTCTGTCCGGATGCAACCGGTCAAGTTTAGTAGTAAGTTGACGCCCCCAACGAAGTTCAGCTGGGCTTCTCCCTGTAGAAGTGGACGGTGTGGTGCGATAAGAAAGGAGAAAGTCAGCCAACCTGTGATGCCAGTCCCCGTAGGTGAGTCTTTTCAATGCGTCCTTTGTGATGCGCACCATACGTTCAGCCATACCGTTGGTGGACGGGTGGAAGGGTGCAGACGTGGCATGACGAATCATGTTTGCCTGTAAGAAAGCTTGGAATTCGGAGGAAGTGAATTGAGGGCCGTTGTCGGACACAATGACATCTGGCAGCCCGTGTGAAGCAAAAATCCCCCTCAGTACCTGAATAGTCTTTGCAGTGGTGGTGGATGAGACAGGTACAACCTCAAGCCATTTCGAATGGCTGTCAACAAGGACCAAGAAGAACTGGCCCTGAAAGGGTCCAGCGTAGTCAATGTGCACCCTAGACCATGGGGACTGTGTTTCCTCCCATCTATGCACGGGAGCTTGGGGCATCTCTGGGCGAGATCGTTGGCACAGGTGGCATGCATGCACCTTAGCCTCAATATCTTTATCTAACCAGGCCACCACAAGTGGCTGCGCGCAAGAGCCTTCATACGAACAATGCCAGGATGACCCTCGTGGAGGGATTCTAAGACCCTAGTCCTCATTGAGGTGGGAATGACAACTCTGTTTCCCCAAAGCAGACAACCCTGAGAAAGGGACAGCTCGTTCCTTTTGGACCAGAAACTCTGAAACTCAGGACTAGGGCAGTGCTCAGGCCAACCAGACAAAACCCAGGAACGGACACGTGAAAGTGTGTGATCTGTACCTGTTTCAGCGGCAACATCCCTGGCACTAAGAGGGAGCTCGGGCAAGGCTTGGATTGATAGAATGTTGACAGCTGGCGCAGGGTCAGCTTCTACTACTGGCAGAGGCAATCTACTGAGGCCATCAGCATGGCCCATTTCTTTTCCAGGCTTGTGGAGTAAAGAAAAATCATATGCAGACAAAAAAATAGACCACCTAAGCATTCTAGGGGAAATGATTTGGGGAGTCTGCTTACGTGTGGTAAACAGTCCCAGCAGAGGCTTATGGTCAGTGAAGACCGTGAAGTGCCTGCCATATAGAAAGTCATGGAATTTTTTAATTCCAGCAACAACAGCCAGAGCCTCCCTGTCTATCTGAGCGTAGTTGCGCTCAGCAGAAGACAATGTTCTGGAGTAATATGCAACAGGAACCTGAGTTCCATCAGACCTGAGGTGGCTCAGGACAGCTCCAACCCCGTAAGGGGACGCATCACAAGCGATGCACACAGGAAGGGACTCGTTGAAATGTGCAAGTACACTGTTAGAAGTGAGCAAGGCCTTGACTTCGTTAAAGCAGGCCTCATGCGTCTGTGACCACCGCCACACTGCTTGCTTGTCTAGTAGCCTGTGAAGAGGCTCAGCTACACTAGCTTTATGTGGAAGAAAAGAATTGTAGAAATTCAGGAGGCCCAGAAGGCCTGAAGTTCGGCCTTGGACTTTGGCCTAGGTGCTTCTAAAATAGCAGTTAGTTTGGATTCAGCAGGATGAATCCCAGCAGCATCAATTTTGAATCCCAGAAATTCAGTAGAAGGCACCCCAATCTTGCATTTGTCTTTTTTGAGCTTGAGGCCTGATTTCCTGAATCTTAACAGAACAGCCCTTAGCCTTTCAGCTAGAATGTGTGTGGAGTCTCCTGCAATTAAGACATCATCAAAGTAGGGGCAAACCCCTGGTATACCCCGTAGTGTGTTTTCCATTACGCTTTGGAAAATCCCAGGAGCGACATTCACTCCAAACTGCAGCCTTTTTACCTTAAAGGCTCCCCTGTGGGTCACAATAGTCTGAGCTGTAGCAGTATCATCATCAACAGGCAGCTGTTGATACGCTTGAGCTAGGTCAAGCTTTGCAAAAACGCGCCCCCCCCCCTTGAGGGAGGCCAGAATATGACTGACCACAGGAATAGGATAGGCATGTTGCTGCAATGCCTTATTCAGAGTGCATTTGTAGTCAGCACAAATGCGAATGTCCCCATTTGCCTTTAGAGGCGTGACAATGGGGGTCTCCCAAGGACTGGAATCAACAGGTTCTAGGATTCCCTGTTGAATCAGTTTGTCTAACTCAGTGTCAATTTTACTCTTTAAAGCAAAAGGGACCCTTCTTGCTTTAATTCTAATGGGAGTGACAGTGGGGTCTAGCTTTAAGGACACAGGGGTCCTTTGAATGTGCCCAGCTGGGGGCTGAAAACATCTGCAAATTCTTTGCAGACTTCCTGTAGGTCGAGTGTTTGTAAGCTGTTGAGTCCTGTGACGTGTATCCCCAGGGCCTCAAACCAATCGAGTCCTATGAGACTCGTTCGTTCACCCCCTACTACTAATAAGTCTAGTGGACCTTCAAAACTCTTGTATTGCACGTTAAGGGTGGCCTCCCCCTTAACACACACTCTTGAATTTTGAAAATCTGTTAACACAATGTCAGAAGGCCTTAACTTGGCCTGAGTTCCACTACCGGAACAAATCTTCCTAAATGTATGCAAGGAGATAATTGAAAAGGCAGACCCTGTGTCTAGTTCCATAGATAATGGAACCCCTTGTAGCTTCACCTTGAGTGACAGCTTTTTCTTAATGGGCTTGTGTGTGCCTGTCCTAAGGATGCTTCTTCGCGAAGCGCAAAACCCTACCCTATTCTGGCTGGGGAATCTGGTACCTTTCAGGCGCAGTTCTTCCTGAGGTTGTACCTTTCGTCGGCCCAGACACACAGCTGCAATGTGTCCTTGTTTGCCGCATGCCCGGCAGGTAGCGGAGCGGAACTTGCAGTCGGTTCTCCTGTGGCGACCTCCACAGCCGATGCACTTGAGCGGAGCTGAAGAGCTTCCCTTCTGTTTTTCTTCCTTCGTGGGGTGGAGACGGTCGACTTCCTCGTCCGGATCCTCCTCGGAGTTTCTTTGGACGTCTTCCTGGTGCACGGATGCAACCTCTGGACTGTTTCTGATCGGCCGCATGTTCTTGACAGCGCCGCCTGCTGCTTCTTCTGCGGTGACTTCCCTTAAGGCATCTTGGTAGGACAATTCTTCTTTAGCGAAAAGTCTCTGTTGTAGATCTCGATGCCTTAACCCGCACACGAATCAGTCCCTCAGTCGTTCTTCGAGGTCTTTGAACTCGCAGTGCTTGGCGGCCTTCCGTAATGCGGCGATGAATTCTTTGGCCGACTCACCGGGCCGTTGATCCCTCTGCTCGAAGGTGTGGCGCCATGCGATGACGGACATCTTGGGGTGGAAGTGCTCCTTCAGTAGCTTCTTCAGATCTGCGTAGCTGACAGACTCTACTGGAACAGGTACTGCAAGGTTTTCTGCGATGTCGAAGGCGTCTTGACCGCAAACACAAAGCAGGGTGGCAGCCTTCAAGCTCTCTTCCCTGACTTGGTTTGCCTTGAAGTAGTTCTCCACCCTGGCTACGTATGACTCCCACCGCTCTGGATGTGAGACGTCGAATTCCGAAAGCCTTCCGATTTTCGCCATCTTCAGGAGACGGGTCTATCAGCCAGCCTACCCCCGAATGCGCACTGGATTGGCGGGTAGCTGCCGAGTCGACGCCGTTCCGCCGCTCAGGACTCACTTGGGTAAGCTTACACTTCTTCCTTTCCAGGCGGTGTAAGGCAATCCCACCTCGTCGCCAGTGTTGAGTCCTTGGCGGAAAGCAGACACGAGAAGCAGTTGAAGTTCTCAGTTTTCTTTATTCTGCGTTCAGCTTACAAGTAGATGGCTTCAGCAGCTCCCAAAACCTCCCAGCTTCTTATATAGACATTTCCCGGGTAAATGCGATACTTTTCCCGCGCCAGCACCCACGCATGCGCACGGAGCTGGCGACAGCCTGTCTGGTCCCGGGCAGCTTTGCACCTGCCCGGGACTGCCTGCAAACGCCCGAGCCGTTTGCAAGGCTCGGGACACAACATTTATGAATTGGTGATGTAGGAAAAAGAGAATATATAAAACCCACTGAAAGTTATAAAAGCCAAAATATATATTTGGGAATTTTGCAGTTGTGGAGAGTAATCAGTCAGAAGACGTAACAAGGTAATAATATTCTTAAAAATGAAAGATGGTTCTCCCATAAATTGGAGAAGGTGACAGCAGTCCAGTGGAAATGTAGCAAGAGGTACTGTATGTGAAGCGTGCGCAAGTCATCTTGTTGGTTATTATAAAAGTGTATTGAAACTATAGTCATTTGGAGTAATCAGTGTTGAATGAGGTTCACGCACACTGGTTTAATTCCTTTGGAACACACACTTAACCTGGCCAGCTAGAATTTTACCAGCTATACATAGTGTGTGAATGACCACACTTTTTGTTTTAGAAAGTGAATAATAAAGCTTATAAACTGCATCTGTTTTTACATGTCTGAGTCTTTGATTAAAAAATAAATAAATAGCACAGGAAGTGTCATAAATACTCTCTTTACTGGTCATAAAGTCCAATGTTCCCAAATTCAGAATTTATTAATACATAAATTGTGCAAAAGGTTTTAAGATAATGTCATAGTACCCTAGACTAAGACTTCAAAAAATAGCTTTATAAACTTTGGTGTTCCAGATAAGGTTCAGATTATACTAAAATGAGAGTGACATCATTTAGGGTACAACATACTTATTGAAACTTTTTTTGAGTAAATTCCACCGGCAGTAAATTAGATATAGAACCGTCTTGTCAGATGCTTAAAATTAGAATATTTATTTCATCATTGATGGCCTTCTAACTTTTCCTTTCGCTAGAAAAAGGCATTTTTTTCATGAATAAGCTATTTCTGAGCAGAATAATATTACATGAAACAGATATTTGCAAGATTTTGTACAAGCTCATTTTTTGATTACTTCTGATATTGTATTCCAATGTGCAGTGTAGAACTTTGGAATAAAAAGAGGTTTTCAAGGGATTTTAATACAGTTGACTGACCATTGACATGGAAATTTTCAATATTTTTATATGTGCTACAATATTTATATGTGTCAAATAATTTTACATAATCTGTCATATTTAAAGCTGAGTTCTTCCCTTTTGAACACTTTATATGTTGAGGTCTCTCACCCAATATATCTGGGCTAACTAAATAGCACCAGACTTGAATGTGAATCATCTTCTGTTACAAGTAAAAAAAAAAAAAATGAAAATCATATGAATTTGTAATTTATAGGTAGAAAAAAATACTTAAATCATGCAGTATTCTGTACAGACCTCATCTAAGAAAATCTGGAGTTTCTTTTTAATATATTTATCTGGATTGTACTAACATATTATTTTTAAATTTAAGAAAAAAATCTTGACCTTAATATTACCAGGATAAACATTCCAAATGAAAAAGTGTTTTCATTTATATATTTATTTAATATACTCATTCACCAAATGACTCTTAACAGTTTACAAAAAAGAATAAAACATAGGCATTTGGATCCTAAAAAGTTATCTTGTATGTATCCTAATTTACAGCCCAAATGTTGGAGATGTGGTAGTTCTGATGCAACTTATTTTCATATTTGGTGGATTTGTAAAAATATTAAGGCCTTTTGGATTATGATTTGGTGGAACATTCAAAATATTTTTAAAAGGAAGATAAAGTTTACTCCTCAACTATTTTTATTAGGGATTTTTGAGAATTTTGATGTTAAAGAAACTATTTTAATGTTGAATTTAATTACAGCAGCAAGGTTATTAATAGGTCAATATTGGAAGAAAGATTTGTTGCCTACATTAGAAGAATGGATATTTAAGGTTTCCAATTTGGCAGAAATGGCTAAAATTTCTGCTTATTTAAAGTATCATACACAAGAAAGATATATTATGGTATGGAGAAGATGGATAGATTATACTCAAATTAAATATGGAACTGAAAAGTTCCATTTATTTTATGATTAAAAAATAAGTATTATTAATAATAAGGTTTAAAGGGAGTTAAGGGTTAAGTATGATATTAATTGTTGTATAAATTGTTAAACTTGTTTAGCTTATGATTAATATATTTGTTAACTTAATTAGATTATGTTTAATATGTTTGATATATCCTGTATTTGGTTCCGGGAAGTGGGGGAGTGGGGGGTAGGGGGATGGGTTATTGGGTTTATTATGTAATTATTAATATAACTTTTTAATAAAAAAGAATAAAACATAAAAGTGAATCAAAAGATAAAAGAAAAATAAGTATATTCCCCATAACTATTTCTTTCATAGCTTCCAACAAACTAATAATGAAGGTGTCAATCTAAACTCGGAGGAGGGAGGGGAAATGGGCACTTTGTATGCAGAAAAGGTGTTCTTATAATTCAGTGTCAAGCAGTATAGGGTTTTATAGGTTAAAATTAACAGTTTGAATTATACCCACAAATGTTGATAATCAAATGCACAAAAACAGCTACTATATGATTATTGCTACTTTGGTGTGCTATTATAATAATTTTTCAGTATGTTATCTATCCAATAGTTTTATTAATTGCTCAACCCAAATAACTTTTCCCCAAGCTACAAGGCTTTAAATAAAATTGAAAAGCAAAGAAGGGGCAGAGCTTGTGAGTATAAGGACCATTTAGGGAACAGACTAGTACAAAAACTCAGGATTGTGAGCTATACTAAGAAGTGGGGAGAAAAAATTCAACAATACAAGCAATTGCTATTGATGTTAATAATTCTGTATTTAATGTGTCTATTAAATCATCAAGAGTAGAGTAATTTTTATTTATTAGATTTTCCTCCAATTTTGGGGCTGGCAGTATCTCATACAGATTAAAATGGGTACTTCTTTTTCTACCCCTTTCCTGTCCTGCCCAAAAGTACTTCAATACTTTTTTGGGGAGGGTACTTCAGCAAGAAACTTCCATTGTGTAATGGACGTCAATTTGGAATTCTGTGATATAGCTTCTTTCATTATGCAATAAAAATACATGAGTGTAATAGAGGATAGAATGTAGTATTGTTTTGCATAGGATATTTTAATTTTCATTGCCTTCTCCAACATCATGTTGCTTGTTCATCACATGCATCATTATGTTACTTTGTTATTATATCAACATTTCATTGTAATTTCAACTTCTGTTCCCTTTCCTCCCTGCATTAGAATTGCCAAAGTTGAATTTACTGCTTCTGAATGTTACTAATAAATAATTAAGACCAACTTGGGGAATTTATGGTCCTCTAGTCACAGAAGAATAACTTTCAACATACCATGTTGCTTAGGTCTCTTGGGATTGTAATTCAGCAACATGCAGAGAGTTTCTCATTCCCCCAACTGTGTTTCAGATTATAAATTAGGGAAGCCAACATGATGCCATTTACTATAGCTCCATCTAAATAATAAAATTTGTCAAGATACATTTACAATCAAAATAAAAAAGAGTTATTTTGAATTCTAGTTGTGTGTCAACACATTGTATTTGCAGCATTTTCTTTATGCTCAATAAAGTTGCACTGAATTTTACTATCTTCAAATCTAAATCAACAAGCACCATTTCTAGCAATATTTTTCCAACTTTTTCCATTTCTATTCATAATATTTGTATAAAAAGTACATTCCATATGTAGGTACCACTGGTATTATAGATAGTAATGTATTTGGTTAAATGCCATTATTTATTTCATTTAAATATGTAACAATGTTTTTTTCTCTGACTAATTATATTATAATCTGAATTGAGTAATAAGCAGAATAATATTACAATATGAAGAACTGATTTGATTTGGTTACCTGATGGTATTGCTGAGGGCAGGATCAGTGTGGCCAAAAGGGCAGAGATGAGGGGGGAATTGGCAGGTAAGGGAAGGCAGTCCCTTACCTTACTGAAGCTCAGGGTTGGGAAGGACCAAGCGTAGAATGGCTTGGATTGGGGGGGGGGGTACTTGCTTAACAAATCATGATTCTTGTTCAACAATGGCAATAGATAGTCCCAGGATCGCAGTTGCTAAGCAATGTGGTCATGTGACATTTCATCTTGCAACCACATAAATTAGTGATGGAAATTCCAGTCCCAATTGTGATTATAAATTGAGGACTATCTATATGTGCCTTATATACTGTTGTATATACCTAATACTTGTAAATACCTAAATTCCTGTAATATAAAAATAATTAGCAATAATCTTTGCAAAGATGAGTTTATGAATAAGTTTGGATTATACAATTTTCCATATATTCTCAATTATACATAATATCTTTCATGACTGCAGACTTAACTAAGAGGTTTCATTTTGCTAAAGGACATTATTCTGTCTACATTTAAAATTTGTAAATAAAGTATTCTTAAAATATCTTTGTTTATAAGAGTAGACAGATGTTATAAAATGAATCTTATGTAAGTTATGATGAATTTAAATACCAAATAGGTGAAACTATGAAGACAACAGTAAATTAAAATTAGGCTTTCAGTCTTAGTATTAAAAACAGTGTTTTTCCTTAACCATAAAATTACTTTTATTGTATATTGTCTATACAAAAATGCTATGGGATTTTTAAGTAAATCAGAGTATTGAGCTTTGTAGAATGTCTCAGCCATATTACATGACAATTGATAATAAATGTTTTCAAAGAAGATGTAGTGGCTCTCTTAAAATGATCAGTAATGTCTTAACATGCATGCTTGGTAGCACTTCTTGTAGGCCCTTGAAAAATTAACACAATTTAGAACAGATGTTTCATTTCAATTCAAAATTCAGATTCAGGATTTGCCTAAAGATAAACAATATCTGGTTATCAATAAACACAACATTTCCCATAACTGAGAAAGAAAATAAATGGGACAATACATGCCCCTTTAGACATCAAACATTTATATGTCTTATTGTGTATTTATATCTCCTTACAAAGGCATAAAATGAATGGGTGCATTTTAATCTTGTACAATCTAATCTTGTTAGTGAAGCCTTTAGGAGGAATGTTCAGAAATGTAACACGCCATTTGAAGAATCCAGTTGCATCAAACATGCAACTGAGTACTGTGAAAATAACAAATCAAAATGTCTATGGAATGAGATTTCAAATGCAGATCTGTTCTTCTATTCTTTGTACGTTCATCTTCAATTTCATTTTTGTTTGAATTTGAATTTTTTTCTTTGTCATTTATTATGTCATGATTTTATGATGTAGATTTAAAATATTTTATGTTTCTTGTTCTATTGATATTTTGATTAATTTTGCATATCACAGAAGAGACTTTGGATTGAGGTGGAATCCCAAAGTTACAAATGAAGTAAATAAATGAATTATAGTAAAGTCAATAAAAAGATAATGATCCTGAAATACATTGTTATTCAGAGATGACTGGCAACATGATATCTTAATTGTTTCTCCTGATTTGAATGTTACTTATTGAACAAAGAAGCTGTTTCCTTCTGCCCTCTAGAAACCCACTTCTCAGACACATAAAGATGTTTGATGACTCCATTATTGATGCAAATATTTTGTAGTCCACATTCAGTAGGGAAATCGGCCTGTAGTTCTTTATTTTCTGTGTTTCCGTTTCTTCCTTTGGTATGAGAGTAATAAGAGCTTCGGACCACGAATCTGGTAGCTTCAGAAAGAAGTTCATTATAAAGTTCCAACATTACATTACCTAGTACTTCCTGCAATGTCTTATATAGCTCTGCTGGTAGTCCAAATGTTTGATGACTCTAGTTCAATATATTCCTGCAAATACATTTAGTGCTGGGGTATCGTGAGTTATTTCCAGGGTGAAGGAGCAGTATACAATTCACCATATGACAACAGCTCCTTCCTAGTGAATGACTCTCTAGCATCTCTACTTTTTAAAAAATTCTGCATGACACCTATATAATTTGGCACCTACTTATCTTTTCTACTGTCTGGCACTTCTGTTATAAATTATCAATTGAAAAAAATTGCTTGGTAAATGAACTAAGTCAAGATAATACTTCACAAGATGTACACTCTTCATTTACTCTGGCAATTGGACTTTAATATCGTTTAATGTTTTATAATACAGAAATAAATGAACGGTATCATATTTTTATAAAAGCAATTAAATTCAAGCTATATATGTGCATTTATTGCAGCTGATCTATTCTGAAATCTTTAAAGGGGTGTCACGTGTCAATATGGATAGTAAAAGCTGTGTTAATGAGGGCACCATAGTGTTATTATTGAAATGAAATACAGCTTCATTATACCATGATGTGGAGGAGTATTTTAAGACATAAGTAGGTATGCTTATATCCTTAGCAATTTAAAAGAGTCTGAGTTGAACTTATCTTGTAGTAATTCCTAGGACCTCTATATCATTTTTTTTGCAATAGTATGTTAATGGTTTGTCACTACGTCATTCTAAGTTGTCAGTTGCTCAGTGTAATCTACTGTTGTTCTGTTAGTAGTAATCACCACTGATCCTTGTGCTTCTGAAATCTATCAGGTTTTGCCACCTGTTAAATCTATTTAAGAGTTTGCCATTTGCTGGTGAGATGGTAGTCATCAATATATCTTAAGATTAATTCAGTTCAATAAAATTAAGCATACTTTTCATAAGCTTGTTAGCATTTTAGTTAGTGTATCTGAAAATTAAAGACCTGTTATGTGTATGTCATGCTGTTACCTCAATCCTCAGAAGATTGAAGCAAAAGGGGGGGAAACAGTCCCAGCACCATTGTACTTCATTAACATAAGTAAGCTGTAGGCATTGCTGCTAGTCCAACTAGATAATTTCTTTCCATTTGGCACTTGAAGCTGATGGTTTACAATGTTCTACTGTTGCCAAACATCCACAATATTTTCTAAAGTACTGTTTAATTTAACATATCCCCTAACATTCTGTCATCATCATTCTGCATGCCTAGGACTAGAAAAAATGGGTGATCCAATTTTTTTCTCTTGGCCTTCCTTAGCAATGCCCACCCACACACTTTTCAAAATAAAGGATTTTTTTTTAATTATTCAAGCTTAATATCTAATGTATCAGGCAAAATTGCAGACTGTAGTATCTTGGTTATTGTTTTTGTTGCTTTTGACCCAGGCTTTTTGGTTTACTTCTAATTGTTATGCAGTAGTAACAGTTAGAAGATTGATTTTTCTTCCTTATAATGTATATTTCAGCTCATTGCCATTCAAGAAGCAAGATGCTTGCCTCACCAGCTCCATAGATCAGTGAGGAGTTGCTTAACTATAAAAAAGAACTCAGAGGAAGAGCCGGTAATTTGTATAGTATAAATCAAAAGGATTCAAATCTGACTCATAGCATTGTACTTTAAAACCAGTCCCTTTCTTTTTCTTTTACCTGTAATATTTTACTTTTAGTGAAATAATAGGTTTTGTCTCTAAGCAACTAAGACCTGGTGATGATTCTAATTAAGCATTATAATATATTTTGTGTATTTTGTCAAAGACCCATCTACCTGCAAATATCTCTTTGATGGAATACTTCCATTCTTATAGTCTGTCTGTCTGTCTGTCTGTCTGTCTGTCTGTCTCTCTCTCTCTCTCTCTCTCTTGGAATAAGTGCAGATTATATTTGATGTAACTTGACCCCTTTTAAACAATCCAGCTTTTTCAGTCTTCTGGAAAAAACCTATCACTTTTTCAGAAGATTTGATTATTGTGTTATAATGATAATATAATTGCATCCTAACAATGAAGGTAGCAGAAAACATTTATATTTACCATTCATCAAAACACCTAGTGAATTCTTTGAATAAATCAAATCTCTTCATTTTTAGAATGTATCTGATTCATTTTCAAAATATCCACAATAATTTAAGGATCAGATTGATCTAAAACCTCCTTCTTTTCTTTTTAATGGCCTTTGTGGCATTTGAATTTTCTCTGTATTACAGTTTGAGACAATTTTGCGTGGCAAAATTTCATTAATATTAGTAAGGTTTTTTTAATACTTGTATCTGACTTTTCATTGTTTTAAGTACATTACAGCTAATAATTGGATTACTAGAGTAAGTTTTGGTTTTAAAAGGGGTCCCAGATTTCCTGTACAAACTGATAGAAGATGTGGAACCAAGGAAATGTGGTGCATTGTGATTTCAGATGCATGTGTTCTGATGCATGCCCACAAGTACATAACTCATGCAATTTGTGCTGTGATATTGTAATGGGTATTGTCAACACTGCTAATATTGGATGTTCTTACTTTGACAACATATGAAGATGCAGCCTTTTTCTTTCTTATGCTTTACTCTTAGAATTAGATGGTGCTGGGGGAGAAGGCGGAATGTGGTGGGAGTTAGACATAACAATATTGTACTAATGTATGAAATAAGAGATGATAAGAATTGGCCAGTAGTAGAACAGGAGGGAAAGCCTGCACTTCAAACTAATTGGACAATGTGATTTATGACTGTTAATTGAAGGAGGGAATTGTGCTTTGATACTATGTGCTCAGGGGAGGGGAATCCAGTTTTGGCTTCAACTATGTTAGTGCCGAAGCTATGCTACTCCCATAAAGATTCTTTAAGGTAAACAATGCCTCAAAGTTCTTTGAAGAGTTTCATCTGTCGGAACTATGACAGGTGTTTGGTCATTTGCCCTGCTTGCCTCCATCTCTGAACATCCTTAGTGATGATATGATTAAAAACATAATGACATTCATGAAGCAACGAACTACAAAGCCAGTTTTGTGGAGTGGCTAAGATGCTGGACTAGAAACCAGGAGATGGTCACTTAGGTATGAAAGCTGTCTAATTTCTTTTGATTCAGCTTTGCCATCGTGACATTAACTAGAATTTGGCTGTTATTAATTAGAAATCAGTTTATACTTAAAATATATATGTTTATGACCAACCTAAATAAAAGAGTGATTTCAAAAAGACAGATATTTCAAAAAGACTTAGTAGTTTAAAGCAGTAAAAGAAAAATACAGAGGTGACTTTGTTTCAATTATTGCATTTAGATTAACAGTACAATGGCAAATATCTAGTAATATTTCTAGAAATTCACTGTCCCAAAATCGGTGTGTGATTTTCCTGCTGCTACTTGCCTCCCTTTCAAAACAGTTTAATTCTCAGCAATGACATAGTTGTGCTACAAATGTCTTATTTTAAGATAAGTTATTTTAAATATAGAAGAAATGTTGGATTCTGCTGAAAAAGTAAATGTAGAAGAGAATCAGAAACAATATCTTTCTGCCATCATAGCAATTTGGCATGCTATGAAATTAGACATTTCTACTTTCTTCTGTTTTTTTATTTTTTTCCTGATCCCTGATAACATTTTTAAAATTTCTTTTAAGCAGTTACATAGTGCCCTCTACCCTTGAGGCAATTTTCTAATTTCTCTAGAGATTTTTAATTTTCATCTTTTACTTCCTAATTTAATATTCAGCTTGAGGCTGTTGCATCTTGACAAAGGCCACATCAGTTTGATAATTGGTTGATAATAGCAGAAAATGAAATAAAATAAGCTTTGTGCCTCTGGGTGACTAAAATACTATAATTTTCCAACTCTAAGAAAATCATACACTTCATTTTGGCAACTATTCTGTTTTCTTTTTTCTCTTACAGAGTTTTCTTACAGTAATGATATTGCAGTTGGTTGGAAACACCAGCAGTCTAGTAGCAAATCAAATTGATTTCTATGCTGGTAATGTGAAGAAGCCGGCGGGGGTTCTGAAATAATAAGAGCAATTGTCATGCAAAATTCACTTATGATGTTTATGATAAAAAGGCAAGCTCACTTTACCTCCTGCTGATGACATGGACACATCCATGCACTTTTCTTAGCAAAGGTATTAGAAATTGTTTGTCTTCGCTTTCTTCTGGGATGTCTTCTCCTCCTCCTATTTCTCTACACACACACCCTTCCCAGTCACTTCTTCCATTTCTTCTTTCCCAGTAAGTAAAATGTATATAACCATATGCACTAAAATCTACTTATATAATTTTGAGCTGGGCATGATCAGCCTAATTCTGCCTCTTGTTGATAAGTACTGGAATCTATTGTACCAAATATGTTTTCCTGTATCTTAACATCTTATGGTTTACACCAAAAAAGTCATTTTTTTTAAAATCAACCAGCTTATTGCAAAACTGGCATAGATGAGTGTTGAGAGAGAGTGCCTGTCTCATGATCACTTACCTGATTTCATAACCAGGGTCTCACCATTTATTCCAGCATCTTAATCACTGTGCCATCCTGGATCTCTATAATTATGAAAAATAAATAAATATGTAGATGTGCTTTCTTTGACATCGGTGCATGCAGTGTTTCATCTAAACAAGGAAATTAGGAGTCATTTGGTAGAACAGTTTGTTTCCAGGTCCAATTCAAGATGGTGGTTTTAACTTTTAAAACCGCTCACGGCATGGGACAAAGATCTCTGAGCCACGGTGGCACAGTGGTTAGAATGCATTATTGCAGGCTAACTCTGCCCAGTGCCAAGAGATTGATCCTGACTGGCTCAAGGTTGACTCAGCCTTCCATCCTTCCGAGGTCAGTAAAATGTTGGGAGTAATATGCTAACTCTGTAAACCACTTGGACAGTGTTGTAAAGCAGTATTAAGTGGTACTGTGTATAAGTCTTAAGTACTACTGCTATTGCTATTGCTGTTATTTGAGGGACTCTCTTGATTACATCAGCCCGTCCCATTAGTTCTGGCAGAGAGGGAATACTATGGGTCCCATCTGTAACGAGCCTTGATTGATTGGTCCCAGGCCTTCTGTGCTGTGGTATCTGCCTTATGGTACATTTTCCACCTGAAATTAAGTTAGGTTCTATCCCTGTTAATTTTCAGGAAGATCCTCAAAACATGGTTATATCACCAGGAAGGTCATAGGTACATTTTAAAAATGACACCTCCATTGTGGTTAATATGTAATTGCTATACCCCTCTGAGTCTGTGGTTTGCATATTCTAATTTTAATGATTTTTAAAATTATTAGTAATTATTGTCTGTATTTTTATAATTATTTGATTTTTGTATGCTGCTCCTGTATCCTACACATCTGGTGAGATAGGAAGCCATACAAATTTGATAAAAAAAATTATAAAAATTAAAAAAACTATGTTTCCATCTTATGCCTCTTAAAAAATACACCATACATTTTATGTCATTGACACTCAGTTTCCAGGATTGTAATTTAACATTATATCCTATTCTTATGAAAGCATATTTTTATCAAGTTTATAACACTCCTCTGCAAAAGTTGGTAACCTTGATCTTTATTAAATAAAAAATCATTTTTTTTCACTTAGGAATAAATAACCCATTATACTGTGCAAAGAGATATGGCTGGAAATTTCCTCTTGACTGATTATGTGCCATCCACTTGGTGTCAGCTCTTAACATGTAGATAGATTTTCTCCAATGACAATCTGAACTTTCTAGAACTGATGGTGCTTGATGCCTTAAGCATCATACCAAACTGGCTCTTTGATGTAGTATTGCTTGGTCCATCTAAAGAATTGCTTGGTCTACATAAAATCACAAATTGCTATGAGAAGTTAATATCTTATTCAGTAGTATGTTCCAAAAGTTGGCCAAAAGTTTCTGTTGTGTAAAAAATATTTCTTCTGCTATTCTCCATAATTCTTGT
The DNA here is from genome assembly GCF_016545835.1 of Crotalus tigris. Lineage (NCBI taxonomy): Eukaryota > Metazoa > Chordata > Lepidosauria > Squamata > Viperidae > Crotalus > Crotalus tigris. The sequence goes on along the minus strand of NW_024097783.1, from coordinate 2,105,612 downwards.
AAAAGTTGAAATGTGTATTAATGTTGTTGTAGTAGTTGGTTATGTTCATTAAAGTTTATTATTTTACAAGGAAAAGGTGATTGTTGATTTTTTTCCCTCCTGTTATATATCACTCGATCACTGTATACTTAGTTACAGTATCTTTCTATATAAATCACTTGGAATTTAATTGAAATGTCAAAAGCGAGAAGGCTATGCAACTGCTGAAAAGATAGCCATTCAATTAATACCAGGATCATCTCATAACTAAGGCAGGTACAAATGTGTACCTTTCTCTTTACTCATGAGGATTATGCTAGATGTTTTAACCTGTACTGGGGTTCCTCACTTGTACATAACCAGATATTTGATTAAATGTTATATAACTTGTAGCTAGGAATGTGCTCAATATAGCAGCTATATCTTTTCCCCCAAGAGCTTAAGAGAAAATAAATTTTATCATTGTGATAACTACCTCGAACAATGATGCAGGGATTTTTGTGTTTTTTTGGGGGGGGGTGGATTTGTAGAGAAAATGGGTTCAGGGATAGGAAGATTTTTAAGGACAGAAAACATGTTTTGAAGATGGACAAGTTTTTTGTGTGTGTGTGTGTGTGTGTGTGTGCGCGCGCGCGCGTGTGTGTGTGTTGCCCAAGGGCCTGTGTGATTGTTTTGGCTCTCTTGAATTCTGCAGCCCACTGATTTGGATATGCTAAAAAGAACCTGTAACAATCAAGATGTGCACATTTCTCCTGTCACATACACAAAAGACATTTTCACACATTCATATAACCTTTGATTTATTCCAGAGCAGGATGCCATTATTATTCTTTCAAGAATTACTTTTTCCCATATACTAAAGATAACCAGATACATACACCAAGTGTATATATGTAAATATACATCTGTATAAGGAGTTCCTGGGGTTTCAGATGGGAAAATAAGAGAAAGATTTCCTGTTTCTGTTCACAGCAGTATCTGTACCGAACAATAAAATATTTATAACAAATACGGTAAGCAAGACAGCCTTTTCCTCAGCTTAATTAGTTCTGAAGAATGTGAACATATGTATGTGAACATTCTGATTAAAACAATAGTAATGTTGCACTATTAGTAAGTAAATGTTTTAGATAAGTTAATGTGCAAAAACATTGGTTAATTTATTTTTAATATGACTGTTCATATGCAAGGTACTCATAATTCAATAGGAAGAAGAGATTACAATTAAAAAAGAAAAATATACAATTTTCAGCCAGAAATAGCAAACTACTTATGCCTCAGAAGAAAAAATAGTTTCTGGTTTGCTTAATATACACAAATGAAATAGTATTGATATGTTTAAAAGATTTTTTTAAGAAACCCTGAGATGTAATGTTTTGATTTTTTAAAAGCTTTTATTAGACAAGTCATAATTTTACACAGCTCATTTTAGCAAATGTTACTTCTGTATGTCTCTCTCACACACACATTCTTAGACACATATGCAAACACAACTTGAATGAGGTATGATATGTATTATGGATGGTAACTTTTACAATAAAAGCTTTTCAAAGTAGTCACTGTAATGCTATATTAGGTCCAGACAACTATATTAGTTTATTTACCTTAATTTGGCTTCAAGAGAATATGTTGCTGCCAGAAAACTATTTAAATAATATGTAATATTAAACATCTAAAGCAGGGGTGTCAAACTCAGTTTCATTGAGGGCCACATCAGCACTGCTGTTGCCCTCAGGGGGCCGGGTGGGTGGGGGCCAGGTGGGGGCAGCCTACTGGGTGGGCGTGGATGGAGTGGGTGTGGCCTACTGGGTGGGTGTGGCCAGCTCTACATCGTTCGCGTCAAGGGTGCCTGTGGAAGCCTGGGCAGGAGTGGGACAGATCTGAGAGTCTCTGGCAGAAGGGGGTGAGACCGGGGCAAGTGCCAAGGCATAATCCACTGGAGGAGCCTCACTGTTCCTCTCAGGCCATGCGGGGGGGGGGGGCTTATGGAGCTAAGACTGAATGCGTTTCAGCATAGATGGCCACCACAAAATTGTACATTGGCTCCCAGCTGTCCTGGGCCAGGGCCAAGGCAGAGGGGGCCATTCCCTCACTGTTTCCAGGATGGCTTCATGGGCCACATGAAACCACTTTGCGAGCCGTATCTGGCCCCTGGGCCTTGTGTTTGACATGTCTGGTCTAAAGTATTGGAGCACAGGTATAAGAACTGATCCAGATAGCTGTTGTCTATACTGAATTATTGTTCTGTAGAGTTTGAAATGTAATATAACAATGCTAAAAACTACCGTAAAGTTAAGAAATGTATTTTGGGCTGAAATTTGTATTTTTAAGAAAGATCATTTGATCAAGTAGTTATACAAGCTATGTAAAAATGTTCCCTGTCCTGTCATCAGCACTTCATAGAATGATTGATGAAAAAAAATCCATGCAGAAAGGCAAATCAGCAGGCAAGGAAAAAGGAAAGAAAGTTGCCCTAGAGCTTGCTGTTTTGTTGTTTTTTTAATAAATATCAAAATTTTAAATAAAGGTGGAGAGACAGCTTCACAGATGTCATGAAAATATTTCCCTTTTCCCTCTCCTCCCATCCCCCCTATCAGATTTTAAGGTAGTGTGAGAAATCTAGTTTCCAACTGTAGGAGGATGTTACCTTCAGGGCTTCTATGAGGGGACATGTTGAGAGGGGGAGATTGCAGTCATGTGGAAGAGCAAGAAAAAAGAAGGTTACAAGTGAAAGAGCTGGAAACACCATGGCAAAAACAATTTGGTGCATTGTGTAGTAGGAGGTTGGTGGCATGGGGAAAGTGGTACAGAAATCAAGTGCCCAGCAGCCAAAAGCTGAGAAGAGGGACGACAACTTCTCCAGAAATTCCAGCAGCCAGCTTTTTTTTCCCAGTCCAAAACTATGAGTCTCTTCAATAATTCAGGATGCAGCAACCAGTTCCTCTCTTAAAATACTATAATGCCAGCCAGCAAGAAAGCCAGCTCAATACAAGGTGACTAATGGGTGGCTCTAAGAGATGGCCATTTTTAGGTTTCCTCCACAGTCTATAGCTGGGCGAGCAGCCAGCTAAGCTCTCTAAATAAGCCTGTTTCTTTACACAGAGTTACAGTTCAACTGCCTGTAAAGGTAAGGGGGAAAATAAAATTGTTGAATATCATAATATCCATAGATAAGAATTCTTAGAAGTAGCCACAGCACATCTAGAGACAGGTACATTGATAAATAGCCACCAGTAGAAGTCAGAAGATATAAACTTAGATCACGTTTTGTCCAGTCCTTCCCAAGAACCTGCGATAGGCAGATGTTGTTTAATAATAATAACTTTAAAAGATTGTAAGGTGTTCCAAGTAAACATGTTACATCATTATGCAACTGATCCGCTTTCCTTAGTTATGTCTTCACAATATTACAACATTTTTCTCAGTAATGAAACAAAGTAACAAATGTTTGTTTGTGTAGGAGTGGGGCACAACTGTGATGGGCTATTTATACTTTTTCTGTAAATTCTGTTAAAATAATAGATTCCTGAGAATTGTGGGCTTTTAACAGCATAATGTAATATTTTTCTTTTTCATACCTAATTCAGGTTAGTTGTGTTAAGAATAATAAAGACTCCTAATGTCATATATTGTACTTCTGTCGCTTAACATTTTATGGCATACATTTTCAAAGAGTAGCACCTACAACAGCTTCTCTCAACCTTATGTTTTTCAGAAGGCATTTTTATCTGGGGATGATTATAATGTCTTAATTAGGTATATCTTAAATGATCTGGAGAGTTATTCAGTAAACTATGTATAGTTGCAGTTATATTTGTATATATTATATGATTTGCATATGACCTGATATCATTGATGTTAAAATGCTAGCAGGAATTATTTCTGTAATTAGATATTTATTGTTTCAGATTGTTGCTTGGGCAAGTATGGAGTCCAGCATCACTGGTATGCTGTTTTACTTGATGTTGACTTAGAGGTAGTGGGGAAGGGATTAGATAGATAGATAGATAGATAGATAGATAGATAGATAGATAGATAGATAGATAGATAGATAGATAGATAGAGTAGATTCACATGTGAGATATTATGTCTGATATATTACTGGAACTTTTGAAAAGTCGCATTAATGATGTCATATGTCTTTTAAAGAAGTATTAAACTTTTTTCTTTTAATTCTAAAGTGTTTATTTTATATTCTCTTACTTTTTTTAAAAAAAGTACTTTTTACATGGACACATCTTAGAGTACCATGGATAGTTTAGCAAAGTTTAGCTTAAAACTATTTTTTAAAGAACCACAGGACTCTTATTTTTTTATTTCAATATATTTATTTTCAGTATCTTAACATAATGGCTATATTTAATGTAAGGAGACTATCAAATAGTTGCAAACTATTTACTTTTATGCACTTTTGCTCTGCCATATTTTATTATGTTTATATGCATAGCAAAAATCCGAAGGAAACTTTTATTTTTGTGAATGAGGTTGTAGACTGCATATTGTCAGCCCTGGATTCCACCATCCACCCAACCCAGCAATTCTATTTACACTGCCAAAGTGATGTGTTGACTGATACTGTGCATTTGTTACTATAGCAACTTGGAGGGGTTAAAATGCATTGTTTTAAAGTAAAGAGAAAAGATCAACAATGAAACTCACACAGGAACATTCTTTTATAATGACACTTAGTGTACTTTAGCAGAAAAGCAAATACTTACCCTCCTTTTTATCAGGTGTAAAAATAAGTTCTGTCTGTGGTCTCAATTCAACCTAGTGAAAAATGTCAGATTTTTTCCGTGTTCTGACACAGCTCATAGATTTCAAATAAAAGGTGGCTTTTCATTCTTTCATGGTCTAGTTTATAGGTGTTTGGATTATGGGTAGGTTTCTTTGTGAATTTATATTTCTCATTAATCTATAAATGTTAGCACATGTTAAGTCATCAAAAAAGTTTATATTTCCTTAGCACCATCTAGTGGTCAGACTGCTATATTCATTAAATGATAAAACAGAGTGTTTACAATTTTGATTTTGGTGTGGCAGAAGATTCCTGAGAATACCATGGAATAAAATAAGTGGACGATAAAACAAATCATTCCAGACTTCTCTGGAGGGAGGGAAATGTAGAAAAAAAGAGAAACAGACAATGAAAACTGCAAGGTGGATGAACTGAATTACAGTGCATCACTGGAAAAACCTTAAGGACCAGATGGGGGTCAGATCAATCTGAAGAAAAACCATTTATATTGTTTCTAAATATTGACAGGACTTGATGACACATAATCATCAAGCATCTTAGATCATCATAAGGCCTAAGACTAGAGCAGGCATGTCAAACTCATGATGTCACATGACATCGCACGATATATCGTGACTTTTTCGCCACTGCCACCAATGAAGTGAGCATGGTTTTGGTATGATGCATCTGGCCCGTGGGCTGGTAGTTTGACCTGCCTGGACTAGAGCTGTGCCTGGCTATTATTTGTGTTGTAAATAATTTCTTCTGTGTAACCTTTTAATATTTTTTGTAGAAAATATAAATGATAGAGGATCATATTATCCAAAGATATCACAGTAGAAAAAAACTACAGTGTACTACAAAATTAAGATTTGCTATTATATTTTAAATAAATATGAACTAAGAACACTTTTTTGTAAGAAAAGAATGATCACATGACCCCAGGACATTGCAATTGTCATAATACATGCCAGTTGCTAAGCATCCCAATTTTAATCATGTGATCACAGGGATGCTGCAATGACTGTAAATGTGAAAAATGGTTATAAGTCACTTTTTCCAATGCCATTATAACTTCAAACACTAACTAAATAAATGGCTGTAAGTTAAGCACTACCTATACTCAGGTATTATAAGGTATTATAAAACATGGATTCCTGGGATGGTAAAAACAAACAGAAAAATCTATTACAGAATAATTACATCAATACAGAGAAGTAATGCAATCTTTTTGATGTATTTAGCAGCACTGAGTAACATTTTTTTCTTCAAAATATTTAGTTCATCTCTATATTATCTATGAACAAACATTTGATAGAAAATAGTATAAAAGCTGAAAAATAATGTTACAGTATAAACCTGTATTTTACCCACATTAGCACAGCCTAAAGCAATTGATCAGCACTTTTAAATAGCAGATGAACAGTGATGCACTCAGCTATAATATTTTGCTTCATTCTTTAGATTAAATTTGGTCAATCCTATCTAGAAGCTGAAATTTAGAGAAACGGCTATTCTATTTTAGAGTCCAACTTTTACTTGAATAGAGTATCAGAGGAAAATTGCATAATTCTGATATTAGAAAGTACAAACACAGCCTAGTACCTGAATATCTTTTCCAACATTTTTGCTACTCTTCTAAGTGCTGGTATGTAGTTTATTTCCTGATTACTAATTCCTTAACATGGATAATTGATCCTAAATGGCAGAAATTATCCATCACTTTGGAGCCATGGTGGCACAATAGTTAGAATGCAATATTGCAGGCTAACTCTGCCGATTGCTAGAAGTTTGATCCTGACTGACTCAAGGTTGATTCATCCTTCCACCCTTCCAAGGTCAATAAAATGGGGACTCAGATTGTTGGGGGAAATATGATGAACTCTGTAAATTGTTTAGAGAGGGATGTAAAGCACTATGAAGTGGTACATAAGTCTAAGTGCTATTGTTATTACTATCTGTTCTGTATCTTCATTGTCAATTCTAAGACTGGTGGCTATACTTGTTATTATTAGTTTGGTCTTTATATTTAATCTTAGTTTCATTTTTGTGTTCCTTGACTTTCATACCAGTGCAGATCAGTTGCATTTCCTGGTGTTGAAGTACTGTGGTACCTTGATACTCTTATTAATCGGTTTCGGAAGACACAATGAATATTATAAATGACAAATACCAAACCACATGACTTACCTGTAACCCTTTGTTTTGACTGGGAAGGACTTCCTTTTCCTATGTCAGTGACTTCCCCAGCATGGCTGACTTCCTCTGCATTCTCTGCAGCTGACTCCCTCTTCCTATCACAGTGTGTTCAGTATCAAAGAAGCAACGACTACCAGGACAACATTTTCATATCAAAATGTGTTGAATACCAAATTCAATGGGTTTTGAAGCATTTGAAAACCAAGGTACCACTATAGTATTATCAGAGTAGATCAGGTCGCTGATGTCTCTTCCACTAATATTAAAACCATACTCATCTTTAAATCCTTCAATATACAGTATGTTCATCATATAAGTTGAATAAATAATAAATGATGATATAGTATGTAGCTATTGATTCCTTTTCCAACCTCGAGAGAGGCTGTATTATCATTTTCAATCTGCATTGTGGGTAATTTAATTTTAATTTAATTTAATTGCCACTTATCTTACTTCAGGGTAACTCTGGGCAGCTTACAACCATTAAAAAACTGTAAAAGCATAAATAAAATACTACACACCGCCAAATACAGCAGCCCAAATAAAAGATGGGAATGGTGGGAGCAGACTGGGAGGTGGTGATATCTGTTCTTAATCAATCCATCATCTCCACTGCGATGCTCCCCCATTGCAGCACCAGCCAACTGGTCTTACGCTCTTATGGAAAGTCAGGAGGGTTGGAGCCAACCTCACTCCAGGAGGTAAGATGTTCCACAGGGCAGGCACAACAGCAGAGAAGATCCCATCAGTGGGAATACTCAGACCAACAGGGTCCACAGCATGTCTCCTCTGCCTTCTTGGATTAGACGGGCCAATCCCAGTAGAATGAGACGATCCGTCAAGTACCTATACTATATTTCTGTATATTCTGATGATGCTCATGCGTGTTGGCGTATTGTTGGAATACTGTTATTGATGAAAAAAATAATTGGATTGGTAAAAAGTGATAGTCAATCTCTTGCTTTATTTCAGTTTCTAGACCAGTGGTTCTCAACGTTTGTATGATGGCGACCCCCGTCACACAAACGTTCTGCGCATGTGCGGCGCCGCGCGCATGGGGCGGGGTGGTGCATGTGCGGCGTGCATGCGTGGCGGCGGCCCCATGCGCAGCGCGCATGCGCGGCAGCGCCCCCTGGGGGGGAAATGGCGGATCGCCTTCTTTGGCGACCCCCGAAAAATGGTCGATCGACCCCAAATGGGGTCGCGACCCATAGGTTGAGAACCGCTGTTCTAGACTAAACAGTCCAACTATATCTTTCGCAATATTCCAGCTTTGGCATTTCAGTCTCCACTATTAGCAGCACATCTTTATTGCGGTTCAAAACTGATCTGAGACATAACAGTACATGATGTTTCAGGAAAGAAAGGGTGTTTACAGTATAGCAAAAAGCTCCAAGCAAAGGAAAAGGAAGATCAAATACAACAAGCTAATTTTACATAAAAAACAGAAATGCACCAAATAGGCTTGTACATTTGGAAAATACGCTGTTACTAAATGACTTACTAGGGTCTTCATGTACTTCTAACCAACCTTCCCAGGCCATTGCTTCCAGATCCATTGTACAACCATTAGTATAATAATGAAAGACATTCAAAGGCTATCTGTTATGGAAAGACATTTCCAGAGTATGGAATTGCTGCAGCACTATGCTAATATTTATTGTACTTTGTAGCCTATCTACATAATTATTCTTCTTAATCAACTACAAAATTTGGTCTTGTTCACAAATATTTTTACATGATCTGAAAATTATGCAAAATGTCACATTGAACTGTAGCCATCATGCTGAGATAAAGTCTCCATTTGACCAACTACTTTATCTTGTGTTCTACTTTAGATATAAGAGTTTAAAAAAATCAAATTGTTTAAAAAAGTTATTTAATACTGATAAATGATTACGCTCCCTGAAACAATTAATGACCATTTGTTTTGAGTACAAACTGATCAAGTTATTGTGTGGTATCTATTTTAAATGAACAGATTGCATATCATATGCTGTACCAGGAAGTAAATGTTAGCATGAAAAAATTACAGAGTTTAGAGTTACTACTTAGGCTGAGTAAGAATATGGGTGCTGTTATTATTAGAAGTCACAATTTCGCTTTCAGGGATAAAGGTTGGATTCAGATTTATTTGTTATTAAAGAAAATAATTGATATGATTAATCTTAGATGCAAAAATCTAGTTTTCAAGGCTATCAAAATATTTTATAACTTTGTAATGGTTCTTTATTTTGACACACTGCATCATAGAAGATAACTGTATGCAATACTTATTTGTGGTGCACATCTTCCCCAACAATAAGTTGGTGCCCTGGGTTAATTCCACCCTCTTAGTCTTTGCAAATTGAAATAGCCATAAACAAGTCTTTGATGCTTTATCCCTGCATTTTAAAATTTGCAAACACCCCTTGAGTCTCTCCAAAAGTTCTTATAATTGTTGGAATTAGGTATTGCCTGAGTGTGGTTGCTTTTATTTTGGTTGCTACCAAACTCCAGGCCAAGTTTCAAGCTTTTAAGCAGTGTTGCTCTTGAGCACTCCAGCTGAACTTTCAAGCCAAGCTTCAGGCAGGAATCAAGACATGCTCCTTATCATAGTTTGTGGTCCTGGTCATTGATTGACAGCCATCTTGCTTGCCTGTAATAGTTGTAATTACCAGATGTTACCCCTACTTCTCATTTGCTTGCTACCATCTCCTTATTGCCTTTTCTCTTACACAGCCAAACCCACACTGTTTTAGCTTTCCTTTTTATAGACTAAGGACATAAGTGGGGTAAAGCTGTTTATGGACTTTGGCAGATTCCTAAAACCCCGGAGTGTGGCTCCCATCTCCTCTCAGGTTTCCAAAGCTATAAACTTTTATAGCTTTTTTGGAGAAGAAGGTAAGCTGAGCCTGGCTGTGGGAAATTATAGATGCAGCCTATCTATGCAAGCACTGACAGAGCAATCTTAGCTTCACTTCCACACATACAGTATCTCACAATCCCTTTTGAGAATCCAAGCTATTATTTTTCAAATTACTTAAAACTTTCAAGATCCTACCATACCACTGGGATTAATTTAGGTCACTGGTAATGCTGAACTTCCAAGGAATCCAGAATTCACCGGGAAATGTGTATACTAGTATTGAAACTTTTTCTCATCTGTGGAAATTGTTTAATTCACAAATAATATAGAGTAATAATACTTTAGAAGAGGGGTCTCCAACCTCTCAGCCATGGCCCACTAATGGGCCATGAGCTGTTTGCAACCAGGCTGCAGGAATGGTGAGCAAGTGCGCAAACACGCCCATCGCCATGCAAATGGAGCTGTGCACACACACTTGCCAACCACGCGCAGGGAACCATCCCCTCTCCCCTCCCTCCGTCGGTCCACGAAGCCAGAAAGGTTGGGGAACTCTGCTTTAGAACGATCTATTGTTCCACTGACTAATACGAAAGAATTTTGCACTACCACAGCATGTCATACAGCTAGATATAGTGCTCTGCAGTGTCTGCGAAGGCATGCATGTTCACTGAGGTGGAAAAAGAAAGGGCAAATCATGAAATGTGTATGAATATATAATTATGCAAATACTGCAAATTACAGACTTATGTTGGATATTCCACAAGTGTGGAACTCAATGTTGTTCTAAAATTGCTGTCATAGAGTTTTTGACAACTTTGTTTCACAGTTTCATTTGGAATGGTGATGAATTAAAGACAACACATATTTAATGTGAAGTAATTTTTAACGAATCATTTAATGAATTTTGCAAATCTAAAATTTCATTTTAGTTAAAACTTAGAAAATTCCAATATTATCTGATTAAAAGTTGTTTCTTACTGTTTTTAATAGGACTTGGATTATATACAGTAAACACAGTATATGGAGATACCATTGTTTTGCCTTGCCATTTAGAAGTTCCTAACGGTCTTTTGTTTGCAAAATGGAAATATGTAAGTATGAATTATGTTAAATTATTTCCATTATTGCAATGTAGAGGGAATTTTGTGGGACTAATGAACGTATTATTCAAAAGCAGCCTTTAAAATTTTGTGTTAAATGTGTGGAATAAATAAGTCTTTTAATATTTTTATGCAGAAGCTTATTAGCAATATGCCACTTCTCTTAGCATTCATTAGGATAAAAGAACTATAATAATTTGTTCACTCATTTTGAAACCGATTACATAATTGTTAAGACAAAGTGTTTTACTGTGGTAAAAAGCCTATTGCTATATTTTTATTATGCTCACATTGTTTCATACATACAGTTTTTCATGCTCACTATAGCAACATGAAGCAAGTTCATAGAATCAATAGTTGTGTGTCATACTTTGTCTGAAAGTGCACTGCCTGCATAAAGGAGACCAAATACATAAAAATTGCTGGGGTTGCTCCCTCTTCTCATAGCATATTGAAACCACTACAGAATAAATAGCCCATTCTAACAACAACCAATAATACCAGCTGTAGTTTGTAACAAAGAAAGAAAGGCTTTCTAAGTTTTTTTTTTTTTCTGTATTAGGCTTTTGTGTTGTTTTGGCAAGAAAATATTCTGAGGTGAATTACTCAGCGTGAGTGTGTGTTTATCTGAGTCGATGTAGCAAGCCTGTGTGCACTGCACAGAGGCTTGGGAAAAAAGCTCCACTTTTACTCAATAGTACAAGAAAGTGCTGGAATGCCAAGAGATAAATATACTGACAAACGTGACCTGAAGCAAGCTTCTTTTGAGTATTCCAACCAATTCTTCAGCCTTCTTTAGGACTCTTCTATCTGAAAGTGCATGTACATATATCTTCCATAGGCACAGAGAGTTTTCTATTACAATCACCACCTAATGGCCTTTTGTTTACAGAATGGGAATAAATCAAATTCTAAGTTATTGAATATAACAGTTCCGATTGAATTATTTCAGGGAGGAAGAATAATGATAACTAAACTTCCTTTTTTTTTCACTTACTTGTTCTTCTGCAAAATTCGGGTTTTTACAAGCTTTGAATATTTCTCCTTAGTACTTTTTTCAGCTATTTTAACAATATTGTCAACTATACAAAGCAAGAGAAAAGATGGAATAGCACAAATTCAGTAGTACAATGATCTCTGTAGGCTTTACTAGAAATAAACCATGGTGTTTATTCCAGAGAGGTCTTTTTCAGCCTGAGATTCTCAAGATAAATTAGTTCAGTACATCTCAAGCTTATCAAATTAAAGGCTTCTCCAGATGCTTCATGATTTTAATTTTTTAATAACTGGATATTTCCTGATGATTTTTTGCTCCTATGATCCAATCTGTTGAATCAAATATTTTCTTACAGTAGTGTTGAATAAAATATTTGTGGGAACCACAAGAAAAATATGAGTTCATTAACTTTATTCACTTATATTTTCCTAACACATATTGAGCAGCAATTTGCCTTTGATGCTGCAGGTAGTATCATATTTAGTATGTAATTAATCTCTGGAAATGTGCCTAATTCTGGTGATCCAACTTGGCATACAAGCTTATTTTGTGGAGATAATACTGCAGAGTTAATCTGTGATTTGATTCTCATATATCTCTGCTTTTCCCCAAAATCTTTTGCTGAAATATAATTTCCAACCTGACTTAAACAGTGTAAATTTGCACACAAAGAAGATGAGCACACACACTCACATACACACATACATAGACTGAGTTTTATTCTACTCGTGATTTGCTAACATACGTCCACATAGGAATGCTGAAAGAATGAAAACTAGAAATTATTTTCTTCTAGAGTAGGAAAAATAAACTCAGAGTTTTAAATAGGAACCGAGAACATTTCTCTTACTGTATTTCTAGAACTCTGTTCTGTAATGAGAAATAATCAGGCACAACATATCAGAGTAGATATTATTCAAGACTGGGGAAAGGGTTAAAAATGTCAGACTGTTTAAGAACTATTGATTTATTGTGCTCTACAGGTTTTTTAAAAAATATTTTAAATGACATGCTTTATTGTCAATGCCTCACAAACACATAAGCTTTGTAATTTGTGAAGTTGGTCAACAATCTAAGCCAGTGTGGGCTATTGCTGAGAAATCTGGAAATTGGCCTGTAATCGGGTTGAAAAAAATTGATTCCCCAGTGGCCAAATCTTTAAAATCTACTTTCAGTAATTACCTGGGTTGTAATATATTTAAATAAATGATTGGATTCAGAAGCCTTAAAAAAACTGAATGTATTTTAATTGTTCATGTGTATTGTATAAATATAAAATAGGTATTATATATAAAGAGCTCTGAATTATTAAAGTGACATAAAACGAGAGAGAGAGAGAGAGAGAGAGAGAGAGAGAGAGAGAGAGAGAGAGAGAGAGAGAGAACTTGTGTGAGATAAGCAGCAGTATAAATTTGATAAATACATATTTTCCCCCTTCTAGGAAATTGCAAACAAGCCTTCAGAGTCCATTGCATTGCGATCTGCAAAAAAGCCAAGTGCGCAATATGACAATGTACCAGAATACAAAGACCGAATAAATCTTTCTGAAAATTATACCCTGTCCATTAATAATGCAAGAATTGGAGATGAAAAGAAATTTGTATGCATGCTTGTAACTGAAGACGATGTATTTGAACAGGCTACACTTGTCAAAGTTTTCAGTAAGTACCGCTTAATTCCTCTAACAGAAGGATGATGTCAAGGCCAATGAATGTTTTCAAGAGTTCTGTTCAAAAATTGCCAATGAATTGTAAATTGTCCTGTGACATACATTAAAAATTACATGGAAAATAATCCTAATGCTTGTATTTAAGTTAATTTTAAATCAAATTGAATTTTTGTCCCAGCTACTTTGTTCTAGCCTGTGATATTGTTGAACTGTAATTCTGTTTCTCACTTCATGGAACATTTTTCCTGCAGTTGCCACGTTTGTCCAAAATGGTGCCTTCTAAAGTAAAGTAAGGGGATAAACATTCCCTGAAAAAATGGTCAGTTGCAACTCTGAAATTTTTAGTACTCCCCATCTGGAGAACATCAACCTGGGAAAAGATGGTCTAATACAGGGATAGGCAACCTTGGCTCTTTTATGGCTGGCTCAGGAATTCTGGGAGTTGAAGTCCAACCGTCATAAAAGAGCCAAAGTTGCCTACCCCTGGTCTAATACAATGTGTCTCAATCTTGCCAATTTTAAGATTCTGGGAGCCAATTTTAAGATTCTGGGAGTCTGTGTGTCTTAAAAGTTGCCAAAGTTCTAAAAAAATCAGTAATTAAAACTGAAGAGATCTGAGGAGAAAAGTACACAAACTGCAACCAATCACTTCTTCAACATAAGAGTTCCTCATTGAGCATTCACTTTTTGAGCAATAGTTTGAAAAGATTCAGCATATCTGTCAGAACAAATTTAAGTTTTTATTCCCTCAACTTGAAACTTAATTGTGGAATTTTTACAAGTTTGAAAACACTTGTAAATATCTAAAACTCAAAATTAGAATAAATGCAAATATTTATCCACATCTTATGCACTATAATACATAACTTCAGTGGGACTTGCGTTGGAGAGGCACACATGCATAAAAGAGCAGTATAGAGATTGTTTTTATACTCTTCAAGAAAGTTTTTCTTTAAGAACAAGGTGGAACAATAATAGCTTCATATATTGTTTGCTCTATTTATATGGTAAGAAGGAGTGCTTTTTTATAGCAAAGCATTGAAAAACTAAAATCTCTGATCTATGAAGCAAGTTGGGGAGGATGACTGGGAGAAATCTTTTTAAAGAATAAATCTTACTGTCAATTTAATGGGAGAGTGTTATAGTGTTATAATTGTTCCATTAATCTCCAACCTGCTTTTAGTTTTTCTGTGGTTAATTGACCATGAGAATATAAGAATAGTCCTACCAGTTTTAATTGAGCACTTTTCTCAAAATTTGCCAAACAGATGACTAGGCTTTTCACACCACGAAATGGAACTCTGTCTCTCATATTATTTTCTTTCAACTGGTATTGTAGACATGCTGCTCCTAATCAGAGATAACACTGACTGTTCAAGAGAGTTGATAAAACTATCCTCCATTAATTTATTCAATGCCTCTTTAATGTCATCCAAGTCAGTGGATATTATCATTTCCTGTGGCAATGAATTTCAGAGGTTAATAATGTTCTGCATGCAAAAGTATTTCCTTTCTCTGTTCAAAATCTCCTTCCAGTCAGTTTCTTTGGACGGCCCATGGGCCTAATATTGTCAGAAAAAGAGAAAAACTTATTTTGGTGCTTTTCACAAATTCATAAACTTTACCTTAATCATACCAGCACCCCCCTCCCCTCATGCTCTCATTATCTTACTTCCAAGCCTAAAATGACCAAACCTTGTAGCTTTTTCTTATAAAGATGTCATTTGAGTACTCAAATAATTTTTGTTACCTTTCTATACCTTATTTAGATCTATTATATCCTTTTAGAAATGTGGTCATTAGAATTTTGCAGTATCTCAAATGCAGTCTAACTAGGTTTGTATAAATGCATTGTAATGTTGACAATTTAATTTTTAAGTCATTTCTTCATGATTTCTAGCGCTGAATTTGCTTTTTTTCCTTAGCTATCAACTGAGTCAACATATTTTTTATTATTATTATTATACATTTTTACAATTTTACAATAAAAAACCCCTTCCCCAATCCCTCCCAGCCTTCCCCAAAACCCTCCCTCCTTCTTCCCAGAGCTGAATACAGGGTTAGCTAAAACTTAAAAGAAAAAACTTTTAAACTCAAATAAACCTCAAACAAATATAATTACATTCAATAAACGAATTATTAAGTACTTTAACTCCATTATGTATGAAAAACAGAAAGAGAAAAAGAAGAAAGAAAAAAAGAAAAAAAAGAAGAAAAAAAACCCTTCTTCCAATACTATCCTATTAACAACCATACCGCTGTAATTAAATTTAACATTAAAATAATTTCTTTGTCATTACAATCCTACCAATTTACCATTATAATTTATTTTATCTATAATTCACAACTTCTGTTTCTTTCACAATTAATAAACCAATCATCTCCCTAACTTAATAACATTACAAAATATCATATTTCATATAAAGTAAATTAATTGGAGTCTAGTCCACCATTAAGATATTATAAACTTTAAGTATAAATTATTCAAAAAGCTAAACAATATTTTCTAATATCATACTTATATTATATAAAGTTTATCCATCTTTCTTTGTCATCACAATCAAAAACACACATATAAGCATTACTTGTACCATTGAAATTCCCTTATACATATTTAAAACAAAATATTCCTTTAAATGCTCCTTAAGTTTCTAAACATACACTTCTTATCTAAAGTTTTCATTCAGTCTCCATAATCTTCTCTCCTCTTTTCCAATAACCAGTTCCATCCGCAATGGGCTATAATCTGTCAATAACCTTGAAACAATCTTTACATTCTTTACCCATCTCTCTTATCCAATAACCTCGAGAAAGCTGCTTGAAGATCTACCATTGAAGATTGCACCAAAGAACTCTTAGGTCTTGCTTCTCCCACAGACTCAGAAACAAATTCTTGTAAGACTTCTTTAACCTCCTTTTTCTGTTGTTCCTTTTCCTTGCATTTGTATGCTGCCCAAGTCATTCTCTGCTCCTTCATCTCAACTTGTTGAGACCCCTCAGTCTGTAGTTTTCCAACTTTCATCAATGCAGCTTCTTCAGACTGCTGTTCTACCTTCTTCTCTTCCAAAACTTTAAAATTATAGGTGGTGATGAGCGTGCTCCCAGGACCGAAGTATAAAACTCCTTTGCTTTAAAAACAGTATTAAGTCTATGACGTGTCCCCGCATAGCTCACCACTATTCCAATCGGAATATCCCATCTAAACGGCATCTGCCTCTTTTTAAGTTCATCTGCTAAAAAAGCAAACTCCGTTCTTCTTCTTAAAATTTTAGATGGGATCTCCTTTAAAATTATAACATCTTGTGCAGCAATCTGAAACCTCTTATTGTAAAAAGCTTGTATAATTTCATTGCGCAGGGATCTTTTCCCAAAGTAAATTACCACATCTCTTGGCAAATTTCTTTGCTTTGCAACCCAAGAGTTATCAACATATTTATTGATATTAACAATTTATAGATACTTTTTTCTGGTTAGTAACAGATGGCTTAGATCCATCAGTGCTGTTACAATAATTTGACATCCATATTATGAAAATCTTTGAAAAATTAGTGCTGGCCCACTTGAAAACCATCACGAATCTACTGATAGACCCCTTGCAGTTTGCCTACCAAGCAAATAATCAGCAGAGGATGCTGTTAATAAGACTCTGCACTACGTTCTACAACATCTTGAATCTCCAAAGATCTATGCAAGAGTCCTTTTTGTAGATTTCAGCTTGGCATTTAATACCATCATTCCAGATATTCATCTCACTAAACTAAATCAGCTAGCCGTGCCTGACCACACCTGAAAGTGGATCATAAGCTTTCTAATAGACAGGAAACAGCAAGTGAAGCTAGACAAAATCACACCAGACACCTGTACAATTAGCACAGGGTGCCCCCAGGGCTATGTGCTCTCTCCACTTCTCTTCTCTCTACATACAATGACTGTATCTCAAAAGATCCCTCTGTTAAAGTATTGAAGTTTGCAGATGATATAATAGTGATTGGCCTCATTCCAGACAACAAAAAATCAGATACAGACAGAAGGTTGAACAACTAGCCTTGTGGTGCAGCTGGAACAATCTTGAACTGAACACACTCAAAACTGTAGAAATGATAGTAGACTTTAGGAAAAACCCTACTATTCTTCAACCTCTTACAATATTAGACACATAGTATCAACAGTAGAGACCTTCAAGTTTCTAGGTTCTATAATATCTCAAGATTTAAAATGGATACTTAACATCAAAAATGTCATCAAAAAAGCACAACAAAGAATGTTTTTCCTGCACCAACTCAGAAAACTAGACTGCCCAAGGAGCTGCTAATACAGTTCTACAAAGGAATTATTGAGTCTGTCATTTTCACCTCTATAATTGTCTGTTTAGATCTGCAACCAAACAAGACAGACATAGACTTCAGCG
This sequence comes from Crotalus tigris, assembly GCF_016545835.1. NCBI lineage: Eukaryota > Metazoa > Chordata > Lepidosauria > Squamata > Viperidae > Crotalus > Crotalus tigris. Next base: position 2,087,674 of record NW_024097783.1, on the reverse strand, counting down.
TATAGTTAGAACTGCAGAAAAACAATTGCTACCAGCCTGCCTTCCATTGCGGACCTGTATACTGCAGAACTGAGAAAATATCTACAGACACCTCATATCCTGGACATAAAGTATTTCAACTTCTTCCCTTAAGACAACGCTATAGGGCATTGCACACCAGAACAACTAGACACAAGGACAGTTTTTTTCCCCATGCTGTCACTCTGCTTAAGAACTAATTCCTACAACACTATCAAAATACTTAATAAAGCTGTATTACTATGATACTCATCTTTCCTATTACCTATCCTTATGACTATAACTTTGCTGCTTTATCTTACAATTTATATTGCTTTTTTTAGTATTCTAGTATGATTTATGTTGTTTGCTTAGCTAGTACTCTGTGACTATCACTAAGTGTTGCATCTTATGATTTACGATGAAGTGTTGTATTTCATGATTTATGATGAATGTATTTTCATGTTGTATATGATCATGATTATCACTATTACTTGTATGTATACTAAGAGCTTATGCACTGGAGGCAAATTCCTTGTGTGTCCAATCACACTTGGCCAATAAAAAAATTCCTAGATTTGGGTTCTTTATATAAATAATATCAAAATATAGTTCTATTACAATCAAGTTTTCAGGTTCTCACCTGATTTGATTCCATCTATGCTGAGAAATCTGCATACAGGTAGTCCTCATTTAATGACTACAATTGGGCCCAGCAAATCTGTCACTAAGTGATTTATTGATAAGCCAGATATTGCATGGCTGTAACTAACTTAATGACCTTACTTCTTGGTGTTATTAAGAAATCACCTGAAGTCATTAATTGAGATATCATGTGAGTGTGATTTGTGATTTTATTGCTGGCTTTTCCATTGATTGTACTTGTTGGAAGCCAACTGTGAAGTGTGCAAATGGCAATCACTGTGAGACACTGCAAAGGCTATAAATGCCCACTTGTTGAGAAGCGCTCAATCTCAATTACAAGAGTTCAGGAATGCTGTGATTGTAGTAAGTGCAAGGAAGGACTGTAAAATTACTTTCTCAGTGCTGTAGTAACTTTGTATGGTGACAGGCAAACATTCATTGAGGACTCTCTGTATGTGACTCAGTCCCAAATATTTGAAAGTTGAAATATAACCCAAGTCTTTATCATTTTTTTTTCACTAAAAACAAAAAACAGAGCAGCCATCACAGCCTGAAATTGTAAATCAAGCAGAATTTCTAGAAACGGAAGAGCTAAAACTGGTAAGTGAACTTTTTTTTCTGTTAAATACCTTTAAGCTGATCTGTTATGTCTTGGAAAACAGAATAGAAAAGGGACCATGGCAAAAAGGGACACTTCAATCCACAAAAGAGGGGTGCAGATTCAGAGAAACTTCACTTTAATTATACTAGGGATACGTTCAATGGGGGAATTGATTCCATGGGCTTTCAGAATTCTGTTACAGAAATCTAGGTTGTCCTTGTTTCTTGTGTTTGCCAGCCTCACAGAACTTGACAACTGTCTTATTTTGCTGGGATTTTTTACATGAATTTAGTATGTTAAAGGCAAGGATTATATTAGGGTTTAAACAGAAAAGCATTAGCATTAGATCCTCCCATCCTACATAGCTCATCAGCCAGCAAACAGAAAACAATGTACTATAAATGCCGGCGTATAAGGCGACTTCCACGAGCGCTGAAATCGGCGCCAAAGACGGGGGTCGTCTTATACGCTGAGTCGTCTTATACGCCGGAAATACTGGTAGTTTCTGGCATATAAAATGACGTTCTAAGAATGCGGTCCGGCGATAAAGACGAGGGTCGTCTTATACGCCGGGTCGCCTTGTACGCCGGCATATATGGTAACCATAAAAAAGAAGCTTTTTAAAAAAATAAAAAAGGCTTTAAAGGCAGACTGCATTCTACATAAAATTGGCCACATTTTACAGATTGTAAATAAATACAGCTTTCTGCATAGTGAAACCTATTTATGGAATAAGTTGCTGCTAAACCTAAGGTAGCTCTTTCCTGTAAGGAAGATGCTCAAAATATATTTTATTAGGAAAACATTTCAAGTGGAATTATTTGCTACATTTTGCAATCAAAACCTTTATACAGATTCCATAGCTTTATTTGTGGAATTTATACATAGAAACAGTTGTGCTATCACCACCTTCCCTTCCTAGGTATAATAATAGGTAGTCCTCGACCTATGGCCATTCATTTAATAACAGTTCAAAGTTACAGGTGCCTTGGAAAAAGTGACCTATGACCCATCCTCAAAGTTGCAATCATCACACAGTCACATGATCACAATTTTGGCAACTGGCTCTTATTTACAGTGGTTGCAGTTTCTTGTGGTCAAAATTTGCTACCTACCCAGCCAACTTCCAAGAAGCAAAGTCAACTAGGGAAGCAGCACTTGCTTAACAACTATGTGATTTACTTAACAACCATGCAGTTTGCTTAACCACCATGGTGATTTGCCTATCAACTACAGTAAAAGGGAACATATAATTGAATTTAGTCATATGATGCATCACTTAATGACCAAAATTCCAGTCCCAATGTGGTCGTAGGTCAAGGACTACATGTATTATGGTTTAATAGATATCTTATGTATTTATTTTTTAATTTCATGCAGGATTTTCTTTATAGCCCAATGATATCTACCATACTTTTCGGCGTATAAGACGACTTTCGAAAGCATTGAAATCAGCACCGAAGTCGGAGGTCGTCTTATACACCGAGTCGTCTTATATGCCGGAAATAACAGTAGTTTCCGGCATATAAGATGACTTTCTAGGCATGCGACTCGGCGCCGAAGTTGGGGGTCGTCTTATACGCTGGGTCGCCTTATACACCGGAATATACGGTACATTTATTTGATTATTTCAAATAATTTATCCTTGTATCTAACATTCTTTAATTTCTTATATTTCTTTCATAGTGTATCCATGTTCTAGTAGCTACACTAAGGCTAAATAATGGGGTATACAACAATTGATTTAAAAGCTTAATGAAATGTAGACTTGCAAGACAAAAAATGTAACAGGAAAGTCTTCAGACATCCCATATGTAAGGCACAGCAGAGCAATTTAGTGTGAATCCTATACTAGTATATTGGAAATGTAACTGCAAGAAAAGCACATCATTTGCAGCACAGTTACTACCATCCCTCCTTGTGAGGAAAGCTTCTTTTATAATCATATTGTCATGGTTCCCAACAGATGAAACTCTTCAAAGAGTTCGAGGCATTGTTTACCTTAAAGAATCTTTATTCGAGACGCATAGCATCGGCACTTACATAGCCAAAGCCAAAATCTGAATTTCCCTCCCCTGAGCACATAATGTCAAAGCACAATTCCCTCCTCTAATTTACAGTCATAAATCACATTCCCCAATTAGTTTGAAATGCAGACTTTCCCTCCAGTTCTCCAACCCGCCAATTCTTATCATCTCTTATTTCAAAAACCTTAGTTCTCACACTAGATACAGTATTGTTATGTCTAACTAAACTCCCATGCACATTCATCCCCCCCCCAGCATCATCTAACTCTAAAAGTAAAATATAAGAAGAAAATGCATCTCTAACTATTGTCAAAGCAAAAACATCCCATGTTAGCAACGTTGACAAATGTACAAAAATAGATGTGTTGAAAATAATAACTTTAAGTATACAGGTAGTCCTTACTTGATGACCTAACTGGGACCAGAATTTCCACTATCGAGTGATGTAGTTGTTAGATGAAAAATGACGTGACCACATCATTTAGTGATGGCAATTTCAGCAGTCTTGGTTGCAGTTATTACGCTAGGACCTCCCACTTCTCCTTCCTTCACTCTGCTTTAAACTGTTCCCCACACATGCCTATCGCACTCACCCATCTCCGGCTTTTGGTTTAACTTGGATCCCCCTACTTCGCTGCCCTAAATGTTCTGGTCTCTGCTACCCCCAGCACTTTGTACTTTGCTGCTCCTGCCAACCCATCATCCTTAGTTTGTCACCCTGCCACAAATATATCTTTGATATCTTTTTCCTCCTCCTGCTGCTGAGATGGACCTGGACTGGCCCTTGGTGGCAAGAGTAGCAGAACGCAGGACATAGATGAAGAGATAGGTGGATGAGAAGTTGAAGCACATCCTTCTGTTGTAAATGCAAGTGGTCATTCTAATTTTGATCACATGGCCTTGGAGGTGCTCAATGGTCATAATTTCAAGGACTTGATATGTGCCTACCAATAGTTCAATGCTATCATAACTTTGAACAGTCACTGAAAAAACTTGGTTAAGTGAAGGCTATCTATTATGAACAAAAGAATATGCAATGTCCAGTAAGATGAAATCCATAACCAAATTGTGTATTTGAATTCTTAGCTTGGGGAATGTATTACAAGAGATGGTTATCCTGCAGGAAACATAACATGGTTTAAGAATGGAGCTATTTTGCAACATGCTGAAGAAGGTAAGATTTTGTATCTAGATGTTATTGCATACATGTTTGTTTATCTTCACCTATCAGTTTAAAGTTATTTTAAGCATGAACATCATTAGCCTTGTTAACAATGCTGCAATTAACATAGTAAACAATGATGGTTGGATTTTATTGTATTTTTATCAATTTTTAAAAATAATAATTATTGACACAATTTAAGGTAGTTCTTTAACTGTTATCTAGGAGCCAGTATGATATAGTCATTAAGTGCTGAATGAGAACCCTTTAATTTTAGGCCTCCTTAGGCCCAAAACTAACAAGCTGATTTGGGACCAATCACTCCCTCTCAGTCCAAACCAGCTTCAAATTCTTGTGATGAGCCAGCTGATAAGCCATACTTTTATTGCATCATGCATTCATAAACAAAGCAGTATAAAAAAAACAAGTGCAGTATAAAACTCAAATTGATCCTGAAACAACTATATATTGTTTATACATACTTTTATTTATTCTATAGTTCCAATTTTTTTCTAATGTGATTCTGATTCTAATTCTGTTCTATTCTATTTTAATTCTGTTCAAATTCTAATATATAATTCTATTCTAATTCTTATTCTTTTAATTTTAATTCTGTTTTATGCTTTCTAATTCTTTTATATTCTAATTCTGTTCAAATTCTAATTCTATAATTCTAATTATATTCTAATGTTATTCTAGCTATAATTCTATTCTTATTCTAAATCTATTTTAATCTAATTCTGTTCTATTCCAATTTTAATTTTGGTCTAATTCTATTTTATTCTAAATCTATACTATTCTAATTCTTTTCTAATTCTAATTATATTCTATTTCTATTCTAATTCAAATTCTATTCACATTCTAATTCTGTTCTGTTCAAATTCTGCTCTAATTCTACTTGAATTGTAATTCTTTCAAATTGTAATTCTATTTTTACTTTTAATTCGTTCTGTTCTAATTCTAAAACTATTCTAATTGTAGTCTAGTTCTTATTCTATTCTATTCCAATTTTCTTCTAATCTGTTTCAATTCTTCATTTGTTCTATTCTAATTCTAATTGTATTCTAATTCTTATTCTTTTTTGTTTTAATTCTCTTGTAATCTAATTCAATTCTACATTTATTCTACTGTAATTCTAACTCCTATCTTACCTGTCCTGTCCTATCCTGTCCTGTCCTATCCTATCCTATCCTATCCTATCCTATCCTATCCTATCCTATCCTATCCTATCCTATCCTATTCATTTATTTTTTAATTCTATTCTAATTCTAATCTAATTTTATTTCCCTGCCCTTGCCCCTACTGCTCTTCTCTACATCCCTCTCCTCCAAATTCCCCTGCTCATATCCCTGCTCGTCGCTGTCACACTGCCTTGCCCCTTCCTGTCCACCTCCACATCCCATTGTCCTTGCTTTCCCCCTCAGTTCTTCTATCCCTGCCTCACTTCTGCCTTCTCCTCTCTTCCCCTCCACCTATTTGTCTCCTTCTGCCTACTTATTCCCCTCCCCTACTGTCTCTGCCCCTTTCCTATCCATTTCCCTTATCCTCACTCTTCCTTGCTCGGTCACTACCTTTGATAATCTGCATGGATGAAATCATGAAAATATTACAATCCCCCCTCATTCACTCTTACTCATCTTTCTACTCTCTGTCCCATTCCTCTACTCTTCTCCCCTGCCCTCTTGCTATTCCACTCTGGCCCACTGTACCTCTTTGTCCTCCATCCATTCATCTTCCCTATCTCTCTCTCCCTCTCCTCCCCTCCTCCATTTTCCCTCTCCCTCCCTCTTTCTTAGCTCTTTCTTATCTGCCTCAATGAAGTAATAAAGGCATTATCATTTCTGCCTCCCTTCTCTTCCTGTCTGGTACCCCTCTCCTCCCATTTCCTATCAGGTCCATTCTTCTTCATTCTTCTCCCCTCCCTTCCCTCTCCTCTTTATCCTGTCCCCTTCCCCTCCTACCCATCTTGCTCTACCTCTTTGTCCCCCTCCCCTTCACCTGATCCTGACACTGACTCTCAACCTTACCAAAATTCTCAGCCTATTTCTCACCCTTTCATCATCATTCTCATCCCTGCCCTAATGCTCTCAGCCTCACTTCTACCTTAAATATAACCCAAATATTCAATGTCACTTACCTCTCTAAGAGTTGGCTCCAAATGAGGAAAGCTTCCCCAGAGTCCAGGAGCTCTGCTGAAGAGCAGCTCACCTCTAGGAAGGCATCTTCACTCTGATAACTGATAACTGAAAGTAACTGACACTTTAGTCTGCAGGGATGAAGTCATAAAGCCATTCCATTCTGAAGGAGATGACCCGCATTTCTTATCCTCCTATCAAAGTTCACCTGCTCCTCTATCTTTTATGACCTATACCCATGTCAAACAAATCTCTCTAGGAAGCTACCAAATGAATCACTAAAGCTGTCTATTTGTCTTTTTTTTTTTTTTTTTTTTTTGCATGGAAACCATAGCTCTTTGGATGTGGATTGGATGTGGTATAGAAGCTCCACTAAGTGCTTCAACATTGTGAGCAGCTTAATAGTCTGCTTTCTAAAGTCAAGGGTTGGAAGCAGACTTGACTGTGTTTAGCATAGACCTTAAAATAGATATGTCCCCATGAAATCAACAGGATTGAATCTAACAGATCTCACTGATTTTAATGGCACAGCTTTGAAAACTTTGAATCCAACCAATTGTCTGGAAAAACCAATAAATTTTAAACCAAAATTATTTCAACCTGTCACATTTAGACCCATTGCAATATATATTAGGCATTGTTTTCTGTTTGAGAAGGCGAAAAAAACTTTTAAATTTATTACTTTCTTCTCTATTTACTGTTTGAAGTCTCTGTCTTCCACATATATCTCTTGTCACTTTGTCTTATTTAATCAGAGAAATTCCTTCTGTTTTCCTCAGAGGCCAGGTGCTATAAACAGTGGAAATGGAATATGGAGAGCAAATTAAATTGCATGCAAACCTATCCTAAGGGATCAATCTGCTTGTGTACATTGGTGATAAGAGGGTCTCCTGCTTGAATAGGGGTTGGACTAGAAGACCTCCAACATTCCTTCCAACTCTATTATTATTTGGTTATTCCATTTAAATTAATAAATTTAGGATTAGACATACACAAACTTAGTATTAATTCCACTTGGATATCCTAAATAGAATCACTAGAATTTACACTTTTTGTTTGCAAATAACCTTGTGTAAATCATGCCTTTTCTTTTAAAAGCTGTTGTCATAGATGAACAAACTGATCTAGATAAAGCCAGTGGACTCTATACCATCAAATCTTCCCTAAAATATAAACCAACAAAGGATGACACTGGTGCACAGTTCACCTGCACTGTAACATATTTTGGACCAACTGGACCAGAGATAATACGATCAGAATCAGCAGTCCTTGACATTTACTGTAAGTTCACGAATGGTTTACTGCATTAAAAAACTAGCAATTTATTGTCAGATAAATAACTTCCTAACATAGATTTTGCACAAGTGATGCATTTCCAAAAATCAGACAAGCATAACATATTCATGTACATGCAGTTGTTTGCCATGTTTTGCCCTTCCCTTTTGAGAAAATTTATTCCTTTAAATTAAGAAGCAAGAATGAAATCTGCTGTAACATGTGGTTTCTAATATTTGACTTACAGCCCAAACTACCTACACAATGCAGTGGAATATTCTCTTATAAGCCTCTGAGTAGATTTTCCCCAAATGAGTACTCTGTGAATATATAACAGCAATGCTGAAAATTCTCAGCAATGTTCATGATGGTTGGCAAAACCTGAGACAAAGGCTATATATCATTTATCCTGTTCTAGGTTTTGTTCATTTATGTAACACATTCTCAACTGACTAAAGGAAAATCAGGTTGCCACCAAATATCTATGAATTTACAAACTTTTTAAAGAGGAGATTAACTTATAATGTGATTTATTTGATTTCTTTTTTGAAGATGTACCTTCAGGCAAAATATGCTGCACCAGGGTTTTATTTATATTTTTATATATATATATATATATATATATATATATATATATATATATATATATATATATATATATATATATATACTTTATTTTATATATTTTAGCTTCAGTGTCTTTAATCTAATGGTTAAGACACTCATTAGAAACCAGAAAACTGTGAGAACTAACCCTGCCTTAGGCATGAAACCAAGTTGGGCAATCTTGGTCTAATCATTTCTATCCTCCCTAGGCAGGAGGCAATGACAAACCACTTCTAAAAATTTTGTCAAGAAAACTGCAGGAACATGTCTAAGCAGTGGGCAGAGTAAACACTTGCTCAAAGGCACGCATGCACACACACACACACACACACAGAGAGAGAGAGAGAGAGGGAGGGAGAGAGAGACTGATTATTTAAGTCTTTCATTCCAAAATTCTGAACTGCAGTAAGGTTTTACAGTAGGGGTCTTCAAACTTGGCAACTTTAAAACTTGTGAACTTTAACTCCTAGAATTCCTCAGCAAACCATGCTGGCTGGGGAATTCTGGAAGATGAAGAACTGGAGAAGCAAAACATCTTCAAAGGAAAAAAAAAAACCAAGAAAGTCCAGTTGCCTTTTGAAAAGCACCTTTGGGATAACCATGACCTGGGTGATTGAGAATCTACAGAGATACAAATCTTGAAGGAACTGGCAGATGTGATATCGGAGCCACTGAACTATATTTTTCAAAGATCCTGGAACACAGGGGAACTACCAGAGGACTGGAAAAGAGCTGATGTAGTTCCCATCCTCAAAAAAGGAAAAAAAATGGATCCAGGAAATTACAGACCTATCAGCCTGACCTCACTACCTGGGAAGATCCTGGAAAAGATAATCAAACAACGAATCAACGAACACCTAGAGGCAAACAAAGTCATTACTAAAAGCCAACATGGGTTTGTCAAAAATAGATCATGCCAGACAAATCTTATTGCCTTCTTTGACCAAGTGACAAAATTAGTGGATCAGAGGAATGCTGTGGACATAATTTACTTGGACTTCAGTAAGGCATTTGATAAAGTAGGTCACAACCTACTACTTGACAAGATAGAAAAATGTGGGGTAGACAGAACCACCACCAGATGGATCCGTAGCTGGCTGACCGGCCGTACTCAGCGAGTGGTCCTCAGTGGAACTGCATCTATAGGGAGGGAAGTGTGTAGTGGGGTGCCCCAGGGCTCTGTTCTGGGCCCAGTACTCTTCAACATCTTCATCAACGATTTGGATGAAGGGATAGATGGGGAACTCATCAAATTTGCAGATGACACCAAGCTGGCAGGAATAGCCAACACTCCAGAAGACAGGCTTCAGGTACAGAAGGATCTGGACAGACTGGAACACTGGGCACTAACTAACAAAATGAAATTCAATGGTGAAAAAAGCAAGGTTCTACATTTAGGCAAGAAAAACCAAATGCACAAGTACAGCATAGGTGGCACCATGCTCAATAGTAGTAACTGTGAGAGGGACCTCGGAGTCCTAGTAGACAATCACTTAAATATGAGCCAGCAGTGTGCTGCAGCTGCCAAAAAGGCCAACACAGTGCTAGGCTGCATTAACCGAGGGATAGAATCAAGATCACGTGAAGTATTAATACCACTCTTCAATGCCTTGGTAAGGCCACACTTGGAATACTGCATCCAGTTTTGGTCACCACGATGTAAAAAAGATGTTGAGACTCTAGAAAGAGTACAGAGAAGAGCAACAAAGATGATTAGGGGACTGGAGGCTAGAACATATAAGGAACGGTTGCGAGAATTGGGTATGTCTAGTTTAACGAAGAGAAGGACAAGGGGGGACATGATAGCAGTATTCCAATATCTCAGGGGCTGCCATAAAGAAGGGGGAATTAAGCTATTTTCCAAAGCACCTGAAGGCAGGACAAGAAGCAACGGGTGGAAACTAATCAAGGAGAGAAGCAACCTAGAACTAAGGAGAAACTTCCTGACAGTGAGAACAATTAATCAGTGGAACAGCTTGCCGCCAGAAGCAGTAAATGCTCCAACACTGGAAGTTTTTAAGAAGAGACTGGACAGCCATTTGTCCGAAATGGTGTAGGGTTTCCTGCCCGAGCAGGGGGTTGGACTAGATGACCTCCAAGGTCCCTTCCAACTTTACTACTATTACTATACAAATTTGGAGACCCCCTTTTTACAGTCATGTTTCACATATATGAGCAGTGATGGTCAGTGGTTAGAATGCAGTATTGCAGGCTAGCTCTGCCCACAGTCAGGAATTCAATCCTGATTGGCTGCAGACTGACTCAGCCTTCCTTCTTGGAAGCAATATGCTGACATTTGTAAACACTCAGAGAGTGCTCTACAGCACTATGGAACGGTATGTAAGTCTAATTGCTATTGCTATATGCTGATTATGCAATTACTAAATGGGAAGGTGACATAAGTCTTGAGAGCACCATTTGGAGAGGAAGAGTAGAAGCTCTGAATCAAGATTGTCACACTGGTGATTTGCCAGCTAAGACAACCCGATTTTTTGTCAAGACAACCCCAGGCTAGCCCTAGCACTTTTATTTGGCATAAAGTTCTTGATTTATAGAGCTTCACTGCCTTTGATTCATACATGTTTATTTTACCTATCTTATGTATTTGCAAAAGTCAGATTATTAACCAATTTATGTTGCTTTACAGATCCCACTGAAAAGGTTCAGATTGAGATTCTTTCACAAAGGAAAACAATAAAGGAAGGTGATAACATTACCCTAAAATGTTCAGGAAATGGTAATCCTCCACCTCAAGAGTTCTTATTTTTCATCCCAGTAAGTATTGCTTATCTGTAAAACCTCTTAAATTTGGGAAAGACGCAATTTGGTTTAGACAAGAGGATCCCTTTCTCACACTATTCTGTTAATCAGCCTCACATCTTTCCATTCCTACCTTCCCGGTTATTTTTTTTGTTTTTTTCCTCTAAATTTCATTCAGTTTTATTTTTAAAATGTGTACACTACAACAGTATACACTAGTTCACTATGTGGTATCATCAAGTTTATATAAAATTTATCAAGAAGGCTGAAGCAAGAAACAATAGTACAAAAAAACCCTGAAAACATAAGTAAACTTCTGTAGAAGCTATACACAAAATCTTATTTTACTGTATTGAAAACTTTTATTTAACATTTTTTTAAAAGGGAGAGCTGGGACCAATTCGAAGTTCCAGTTTTCATGTGTTGACTGATGTAAGAAGAAATGCAACAGGCAAATACAGATGTTCTCTGACTGATGAAAGTTTGATAGATTCCACAACAATTACAGTACATTGTAAGTAATTTTTTTTCATTCTTTCTTGTAGTCGTACATCATTTTGTAATATATGCCAAGGCTTTTGTCTCTTGATTAAATTATACATGGATGTTTCTGTCATAGTTAAGCCAAGTTATTTTTTTTTAAAAAAATTCATATCTGAGATTTATTTTAAAAGTTCAGAGGTATGATTTTTTCCATTCATCTGTTTGTTTTTCTCTTTTTGCCTCTAATGTTCTGATTTTGTTTTTAACTGATATTCAGATTTCATGTGGAATATCAATATTTTCTTATTTTCTTATCTTTAACATTTGGACTGCTTAAAGCATAAAGAAAGAGAATATTGTATTATTCCACAGTTATAATATGGTGGTTTTGTTACTGGGAAGGTAGGGAGAGAGAGAGAAAGATATTCTAGAATTAAGGATTAGAGACTGCATTTGTATGTCACATAAGATGTATGGTTAGGATAGTCCATTGAAAGGGAGTGCCCTCAGTTATTATTTTCCTGCATTTTAGTGTTTCTGCATGTCAGAAAATATTGATATAGGTGCCCTTGCTTATGAATATAATCCTATTTTTCCTATTTGCATTCCTTTATCATAGGATAAAATACACTATCAAAAATTGTCATGAGGGTTTTTGGGTTTATAGGAAATAATTCATCATAAAGCACACAAAAACTCTCACTTCTTCAATTCATCTAGAGTGGAATGAGACTGTGGCAGAGATTTATTTCTGCTTGAGCTAATATATCTGAAGGTTTTCTCTCAGATAGACATTTTAGTTGCTTAATCAAAGGATTTACTTGATTTATTAATAAATCTGTCAGTATGCTCACCAATAATAGTGTGTTTCTGAAGGAAAAAAAACCCCGTTTTAGTATGTACATACTTGCATCAAACTAGGAACATTCTTAATGAAAGTTTTAAAATACAAAAAATAAATAATATCTTTGTAAGATGTGCTTCTTATTCTGCTTATTGTAATGCCACTTAATTCAGAACTGCAATTCTATTTTACATGAAGTTGATATTAATTTGGAAGTAGATTTATCATAGGAAAATAAGTGAAAATCTCAAGCTGTTATGTATGATTAAAAAGATGAAGATAAAAGGTACCGTATATGCTGGCGTACAAGGCGACCTGGCGTATAAGACAACACCCGTCTTTGTCGCCGAGCCGCATTCCTAGAACGTCGTCTTATACGCCAGAAACTACCAGTATTTCCGGCGTATAAGACGACTCGGCGTATAAGACGACCCCTGTCTTTGGCGCCGATTTTAGCGCTTGCAGAAGTCGCCTTATACGCTGGCATATACGATAAATGAAATTGTGTAATGCATTAAAAAAGTAACTAAAAAGGTAAACTTAGGAAAAATGTAGTTAATTTTAATCTTACTATTTTGATGGGTTTAATATTTTTATTTTTTTCTTAGAAAAAGTTTTAGTTTCAATCTTCTAATCAAAATATGAATATATTACATTTTACTTATCTCTGTATCTTAGATACATACTAAGAATACCTAGGCTGAGAGTTTGCATTATGGACTTCACTTTATTCCACAACCCACATTTAGAACAGGAAAAATACATATCTACGTATAGTCCTATTATCTGTAGAATAAGAGAGTTAGAAGGGACCTTGGAGGTCTTCTAGTCCAACCCCCTGCTTAGGCAGGAAACCTTATATCATTTCAGACAAATGGTTATCCAGTCTCTTCTTAAAAATTTCCAGTGTTGGAGCATTCACAATTTCTGAAAGCAAGTTGTTCCACTAATTAATTGTTCTTACGGCCAGGAAATTTCTTCTTAGTTCTAAGTTGCTTCTCTCCTTGATTAGTTTCCATCCATTGCTTCTTGTCCTGCCCTCAGGTGCTTTGGAGAATACCTTGACTCCCTTTTCTATGTAGCAGCCCCTGAGATATTGGAACACTGCTATCATGTCACCCCTTGTCCTTCTCTTCATTATATTAGACATTCCCAATTCCAGCAACCATTCCTTATATGCTTTAGCCTCTAGTCCCCTGATCATTTTTGTTGCTCTTCTCTCCACTCTTTCTAGAGTTTCAACATTTTTTTTACATCATGGTGACCAAAACTGGATACAGTATTCCAAGCGTTGCCTTACCAAGGCATTATAAAGTGGTATTAACACTTCACATGATCTTGATTCTATCCCTCTGTTAATGCAGCCTACCACTGTGTTGGCTTTTTTTTTTGCAGCTGTAGCACACTGCTGGTTCATATTTAAGTGATTGTCCACTAGGACTCCAAGATTCCTCTCACAGTTACTATTATTGAGCAAGATACCCCCTGGCCTATACTATACCTGTGCATTTGGTTTTTCTTGCCTAAATGTAGAACCTTAATTTTTTCACCATTGAATTTCATTTTATTAGATAGTGCCCAATGTTCAAGTCTGTCAAGATCCTTCTGTATCTTAAGCCTGTCTTCGGGAGTGTTGGCTATTCCTGCTAGCTTGGTGTCGTCTGCAAATTTGATGAGTTTCCCATCTATCCCTTCATCCAAATCATTGATGAAGATGTTGAAGAGCACTGGGCCCAGAACAGAGCCTTGGGGTAGGCTCTTACTATTATCCCTTCCTCAAGGTGTGCCCTCCTCCCCAGTAATCTTTGTTTTGGGGTAGGTGGCAGAAGGCTTTTATATGAGAGAAGAGGCTCCTAGAAAACCTCTGCTCAGTTCTTCACATTCTCACATGTAATTCTATCATATCAAGTCAAAATACATTTCAAGAGTTTAACAATAAATTTTGAATTGACATACAATAGCCTCACCCTTCTTTCTAGTTTTAAAAGCACTGATAAATAAGTTTAACTACTTTATATATTTATTTTACTTATGCTTTCATGTCTGTAGATAAGGTATCAATTCAGGAGGAGTCTAAATTGATAGAAAATTGATTTGAGTGTTACTCAATAAATTAAATAAATTAATAATTAATTAATTAATTAATTAAAATGTGGGTTTTAAATATAGCAACTTTGAGTATATTGATACTTAATGATCTAGAAATAACTTTAACATTTTCAAAAAACTATAGTATATAATTTTTAAATCACTGAAAAATATAGAAAGTAAGAAATCAACACAGCGCTGAAGAATGTATCAAAGCATCTGTCTTTATTTTCACATCTGAAAATGGGAAAAATCTTGCCATGTAATAGCATCGATGGTAAATACTGAGCATTTAGCACACTGGAGAAAAGAGTAATGCCATTATACAAGTTCATTTTCTTGTATAAGATAAAGGTGAAAAATATAATATGGATTCAAGGAAACATGTTTTTTATTATTTTTATATATTTTATTATTTGTTTGTTTGTTTGTTTTTGTTGGAAATAAACATATGTTACTGATTATTGACCCATTACCTCCATTGGAAGTAAGCTTCCACTACTCTTTCTGGGATGTAATACTTTCTAACATTACTTTTAAACTTCCATCCTGTCAGTTTGAGGTTATGTCCCCATGTTCTTGATTTTTGTTTTATACTGAAAATGCTGCCTTCTAGAACCTTATTCGCACCCTTCATATAGTTAAAGGTTTCAATCAAGTCCCCCCTTTCCTTTTACTGATTTCCTCCAGTCTCTCCTGTTTTGTCCTTCAGACCTTGCACCATTTTTGTTATGGTACAAATGATTTACAAAGCCAAAGACTTTTTATCTGTTCACCCATATGGAACTAGCATTTTTTAAAATGAGGAGTCCTTGGTGCTCTCTGAGCTTGATTATTTTCTTGCAGATGTTTCATTACCCAGACTAGTATCATCAATGCTAGTAAGGAGTGTGATTTGCTCTCAGTTTATTTTCTACTGGCTTTCCCTCTGATTATTGGTGGCGGTGGTCTTAGAGGTTCTTTGGTGGATTTATTTACTCTTGGCTTGTTTGGCAGTTCCTTGATTGGGCTATTGTTTGACCCGATGTTAATGTTGGAGTTAATCTATGCTCCTCTGAGTGCTGGTTGCTGAAGGGAAAGTGGTTTGGTCTTTTTGTTCCCATTTTGGCTTGTTGATTGTCTCTTTTGTATAATATGTAGATATTGTATATGTCTGTTTATCTGTTGATGGCTAATTTATCAGTTGTTTGAAACAACAGTAATGAATATTGGGTGGTCAGAAAACATAAGCTAAGATAGGACAAACAAATATGTGCCATGTGAACTAAAATTTACATAGTGTGTCAATGCCGAATGTTTTAAAAACAAACTAAATTTGATGGTGCTGGAAGTGTTTGGTGAATGAATTATAACTTTTGGATTTTTTCAATTAATTCTGAAACTGTTGTACTGCTGGTGCTAGAATGCATCATGGAAACAAGATTGAAGAAAGAAGTAATTGTATTGAAATGCTTCTTACTCTTCTAAATATTGTTTCTTTAAAGAAAAAAATATACAGATAGAGTACTTCTTACCATTTTCTCATTTTCATATTTTTCTTTACCGAAAAAGCTTTTAAAAATAAAAAATGAAGTGTTCCATTTTATGCTATCCATTGATTATACATATATGTATGTTTGTGTGTGTATATTCATTCACTCTTACAAACACACATGCAGTACATACACACATATAGTACTGTACATGCAAATATTTCTTCTTCAGAAATTTATTTTCTGTCCTTTTGTGAAAAGTAATTGTCTAATTGTTGTAGCTATAACTGAAATTACCAAACAATTCTGCCTTTTCTTTCTTTCTTTCTTTCTTTCTTTCTTTCTTTCTTTCTTTCTTTCTTTCTTTCTTTCTTTCTTTTTGCTTTTTTAAATCACAGTAAGCAATGTTTATGAATAACAATCCTGAATTTCTTCAACATAGATTTGGATTTGTCACTTACTCCCAGTGGAGAAGTTATTAAACAGATCGGAGAAGCATTGCCTGTATCTTGTACAATTTCTTCCAGTAAAAATGCTACTGTGTTCTGGCTGAAGGTAAGTATTCTTAACTCATTACTGTATCTGGAATGATGATCCTTAAAGTTCATCAGTCTAAGGCCAAAGACCAAATGCAGCCCTCTAAATATTGTGCACAGATATTAAAACTCTTCCAAAATTGTTTCCTAAATTGTAATGTTTAATATGCAGAAGGAAGAAATTATTAAACATGGGCAAAATACTACCTGCATTTAATGTATTGTTAAGTTTAATTTAAACTTGGAAAAAGCTTTCTAACTATTAAAACTACTTGACCCAGAACCAGTTAAAACTGTCAAATCCTCAAACAGCTGTTTTACTTTTCTGAAAATTTGAGTGATAATCTCCCATAAAATTGCTTCATGAAGCAATATGGCCCTTTCATTTTAAGCAGTGAAACCAAACAAGTGTGTTGTTTCTATTTGCTTAGCTACTCCTTAGCATAACACTTGCACAGAAACCTCTTCTGGTAAGTTCTGAAGAATGCTGAATAGTCCTCTCAAAAATTTCTGTTGGATCCAAAGCATACTGTAGTCCTTGTAAGAGTTATTTGAAAGAATTAAAAAAAATGCAAGTTGAAGCATATTTGCAATTGCCTCTTCAATTTGAGGAGAAAAATGAGGTTGTCTCTGTATTGTGCACGTCTTCATTGAAGTAAATCTAAGACATTTTGTTCAGGCCAAAACTAATTACTACAAGAGCTGGTGGGCTCCTCTTTCCTGGACACCTCTAATCAGAGACTAGATAGCCACCCTTTGTCTTCAAATTTATGGAAGGAAATTACAAGCTCTGCTTTAATTTAGAAGGAGGGATTGCATTGCATAACTTGTGGAAAGTTACCATGACAAATTGAGAAGTGAAAATAAATATTTTTATTGATAAATACAATAATAAGGGTCAAGTTGTACTGTAATCATTTTTTAAAACATAAAAAACAAGGGTTTTAGTGCAGATAACAATGTAAGTAGATTTTTTTTTAATTTAGTATTAAATACAGTTTAATTGGAGAATCAGTAAAAATTGCTTGCTAGTACTCTCCAAATTGCTTATTTCAAACTAATTGAGTTGAGGAATTTTGAATTTTTTTTTCCTTGAAGAAAGTAGGTTCCTAAGGATATGGGCTTTTTTTTTTTTTTTAAATAGGATAATAACAGAATGCGGTCAAGTCCTTCTTTTTCAAGTTTGCAGTACCAAGATGCAGGAAATTACATCTGTGAAACAACTTTACAAGAAGTTGAAGGCTTAAAGAAAAGTCAAATTCTGACACTGATAGTACAAGGTAATGTAGATTCTTACTATTCTCTATTGTTGTTGTGTCTAGTTTGTATGTTGCTACATAATTATGAAATGCTTACCAGCTATAAAATACTCACTTAAATGTAGCACTACAAATAAAAATAAAATTAAAAATATTTGTCTATCTTTTAAGAATTTTTTTTATGATTCAGCTTCATGTCTCTCTGTGTATGTGTATGTGTGTACATACACACATACACATATATGGGACATGAAAAATATGGGCTTGAATAAGATTAAGTGGTTTCAAATTTGTACTGTTTAATGTATTTTAATTGGTCTTGAATCCCATGGTGATTCATCACTATGAACGTAGCAATAAATAAACAATTTAAAAAATTGTTTTGCGTTTTAAGGAAAGCCTCAGATCAAAATGTCGAAGAGAACCAGCACAGATGGATCTTATAAAACTATAGCCTGTCATGTAGAAGGATTTCCCAAACCTGCAGTACAGTGGACTAGCAGTGGAGGTGTCATAAATAAAGCAAGTAATTTTTTCGCTATTTTCTGTATGTTTATTTCAACTGCAACAGATACAGTATTGTGAACTTCTTACTGCCTTCTGAACTTGGTTGTTTCATTATCAGACTAAATAATAAAAGATGACCTGCTGCCCTTTTCTGGTATTCTGGGTTGCTCTAGTGAGTTTGTGCTCATCTAAATAATGTTCTTACACAGCAGCTCTTGTGACAGGTTGGGTTATTACTTCTGGTAATGGAACATTTAGTAAATGTGAGTGGTTTTTCAATGGGCTTCTGTTTCTAATTTGCTGCATTTCCTCTGCTGATGAGGATATACAGGAAGGGTAGTGTGTTGATATTTTCTTATCTCCTTATGAATTTTATTCCTTGAAAATGCTGTTGATTATTTCATCTAGTTGTTCCTTTTTTATTATGACAAAGATGTCATCTACATACCAGATCCATACTTTTGATTTTATGTGTGAGAGTTCTATAGTTTCTAGAGGCTGCATTAGTTTCTCTGATTTGTTGGTATATTTGTCCATCAAACTAAAAGTAGGTAGTGAAACAGAGATTGATGAGTTCCATGATTTGGATCTTAATGTATTTGGTTTGGTTGGGTGTGCTGTGTAGTACTGCTGCCATGTATTATTTTGCTAGTTCTGGGCCTCTGGCTGTAAAAAAATCAACTGAAATCATAATCTCGTCTTATTCTATTATTAGATCTTTGATTTTTTTGGAGCCACTATATTGGAGAATTGATAGAATATTTTCTCATGAATGAAGGCAGTAATAAAAAAATAGAATATTTTCTCTCCTTTCTGAGTTGCTCAAGCTTTTTTGAAAGCTCTTTAGCTATGTTGTATGTTAAGATCCCTGATAATGATGGAGTTGGACAGAGAGATATGTTGGGCTGTGTATTTTGGGGCAAAGACATATGGGATGACAGGTACACTGCTTTTTATCCACCATTGTTTTTCTTTTCTGATTTGACCATTCTTAGTTAGGACTTTAAGGGTTTTCTTGGTCAGGTTATCTAGTGTCTGTATTGGGTTGCTGTTTACTGGGATGAAGGGGTGCTTTTTTTTTTTTTTTGTCGTCCGGTAATTCTTTGGCTTTTTGTATGCATTGTGATCTGTACATTATCAATATATAACTTACTGAAGCAATTTACAGTTCAGTAAATTGTATATTGATAATGTATAATCCATAATGTATATAAAAAGTACAAAAGAAAATGAAGGTATAGTATTCTGTTTCAAGTACAATTTCAAATAATAGTTAATTATGTATTTAGTTAAATTTTAATTTATAAAGCAAACCATAATTTGTGTGGTATACATAAAAATTAAAAACAATCAAAAAATAAACAAATAATATAAAAATAATGTAACAGTCACACTCATAGTCAAGTGTAAGGAACAGGTTTTCAATAGTTCCTAGTGTATATAATATTGTTTTACTAATATAAAATCAAACTCCAAAACTGCACTGGTTTTCTTATAGGATAAATTTACATTATATACACACATACATGCATAGCATGCAGTTAACTGGATCATAATTTTTGCAAATTAAGGTTTTTATTAATATATATATAAATAACCAATAATAAGAGAGTTGGTGACTAAGATATAAGGCTAGAAATTAGAGAACTGAGTTCTATTCATCTCTTTGGCATGAAATCAGCTTAGTGACTTTGGGTCAATCACTCCCTCCCATCTTAGGAAGAAGGCAATGGCAAATCACTTCCAAAGTATTGCTAAGAAAAAAATGCATGGATTAATCATTGTAATTGCCAGTAATCAAAGGTGCAAAAACAAGCAAAAAAAATCCCATTTAGTAGCATAGAAAATTGATCTGGAGACTACAGCAGTAGATATAGGTGATGGATTTATTTATTATCAGAGTTGCCTTATCATAAAGAAGTGGCAAATTAAATTAAGTAAGTAAGTAATAGAAATAAACAGAAGAAAATAAATTTACAGAATAAGTCTTAAATCAGAGTACTACGGTTCATGCATGTATGTCATCAATATAGTTAGCCAAAGAGAATGAATAGGCATGCACACATACAAACCTGTCCATACAGATTCTTCCTACTTTGAAATAACCATTTTGAAAACTTGTTTCCAGACAGAAGAGACTAAATATATCAATGGAAAATTTATTAGTAAAATCAAAATTGCTCCTGAAGAAAATATTACATTAACCTGCATTGCTGAAAATCTACTAGAAAGAGCTGTCACATCTTTGAATGTATCTGCTAGTAAGTATTTATTTATTTTTAATATATTAAAGAAGAAATATGAAGAAAAGTCCAAAGGTGATTATATTTCATTATTCATTCACCCTTACATAACAATTCTTAGTATTCTTACTCACATGTAGGTGGCTCCATGTTAGAATTTTGTTTATGAGTTACTTCATTGTCCTCCCATTAACAAAAGACATGTATATTAGCATCTTATTTCTGATATTTGTTATTTTTCCAGAATATCTGCAGAAGAGCAAATGAATTTGATTGTACTTACACACTGTTAACTGATTAGTCTCCATACTATCTGACCCCATAATAAGAGTTCATCATCTCTTGGTTTTATATATTTCATTCTTGTTGTCATTCTTTTGAAAAAAAATTCTTGTAATCTGAGAACTACCTGTTTTCTTTTTAAAAGAGCAATCCTATAGGTGGGTTGATATCTAAAAGCAGAGGAACCATTTAATCCAGACCTTGCTTGCATCATAGTAACAGGGTAAAAGAGACAGCAAAGTTTTTCTTCCATCTGTATGGACATATTCTTCCCCTTGGTTGTTCAATAAATATATTCATGTAATTAACCAAGAAATACAGTCCAGTGAATTTACTGAGATTTGCTGCTGTGGTAGACTATTGTTAAGGTGACAACAGGTTACCAATTTTAAATTAAACAATGCTACCTCAGACCTGGACTAAATTATGTCTCCATAATTAAAGGTTATAATAGAATACATTGAGAAACTTCTGTTTTCATTTTTTAAATATAATTTAGGGTGCTGTCAAAGTTGAGAGCCATTAATGATAGTCAACACTCTTATTCCGTGCATGTAGTCTTTGAGTTTCTCATTTTTCTTCTCGTCAGCATAGCACTAATGGAAAATCAGTTATTACTGAATATGCAATTTAACAGCGGTTCTAAAATAGGTTCTGTAATATGAACATTTCATCTTATTAATACACTTTTTAGTCATTCTTTTAAACCAGTCCTTTTCCTTAAGAAATTACCAATGGTGCACAATTTCTTGCCATAAGTATGGAAAGTAAACTTTGTAGAAACTAATGGATGGATGTGCATTATATATGAACTCTGTCACTAATTATTCAGTAGTTGTCTTTAACACACAACTACATATTCATATGAATTATGACAGGAATTAATACTGTTGAATTATCTGTTTCTTATGTTCCAATTTTGAATTACAATTAATGTGCTGTCTCCAGAAGAACATGTGAAGACCAACATAACAAATAAGTGCACAATAGACAATTATGTAGTTAGACAAATTATTAACCATTCAAAGAATAAGCTTATCATATTATAAAAATTTACTTCTATATATAGAACACTTTTGTACCATTTACCAAATTCCTGAAATGTATAAATTATATTATTCTCAGTTTTGCAGCCTATACTATGGGATTTTCAGTGAAGCTATCTAGGGCAATTCCTATGAATTGTTTGATGGCTCTTCTCATTCTGTGTAGGGTGTCCAAAAGAGTTGATCAAAGGTTGACCTCTAAATTCATTCAATGGTGCTAAAGTTTAATCATCTCTCTGTCTACAGTAATAAAGTGACAAAAAGTCAGAATGCAGGACAAAACAACACATAAATACTTCTTCTGACTAGGCATTTGTAAGATTAAACTTGTCATTTTTTAGAATAAAGCATTTTCACATGATGCATTATAGATACAAAATAAAGATTGCTGCCTTAAAAATAAGATTAATCATTTTGTTTTGAGGCTGATGCCGCATTAAGAATATTTTGGGCTCAGCTGAAATATAGATTATTAAATATCTTTAAAGGTGAAAATTTTGAAGGTGACTTAGATATCAGCAGCTTTATTTTGTTGTTGTTCCTTTGTTTCAGTAAGTATTCCAGAATCTGATGAACCAGAAGAAAAAAGTGGTAAGAACATAAAAATATTCCACATTTAATACTATTAATTCAAAACAGTTATACTTATTTTTCTGGATTAAGGGTAGGGTTCTAAAAAGGAAAATAAATAGAAATAATTTTAAATGCTAGGTTTTAACTGCTATGCAGTCAAAATAGTACTAATACATCACTATGTAAAATAAAAGTTTAACTCAAACATCGTCATGCAAATTTCATTGGAAACAGTAATAATGTCCAAGGTCTTAACTGATTTCAGAAAAGTCAACATTTGCCTAAATCTAAATCTAACCTAAGCACACAAGGATAGTAAGAAAAAGTTGTATTTTTGAGAAAAAAACTATTTTTGACAAGTTTACATTGCTCTTCATATGGAACTAAAATGAGTATGTAATACAGTGGTACCTTGGTACTCCTTTGAAACTCATCAAATTTAATGCTCAATGCATTTTGACATGAAAATATTGTCCTGGTACTCATCATTTGTTTGGTACTCAACATACAAGCTAGAACTTGTCAATGTCGACTGCCTATGACTCCCTACTTTATTCTGTATGAGAAAAAAAATGTTTGGTTCTCATTTCTGGTACTTATCATGCCTCCCAGATCCAATTAACAATGAGTACTGAGGTACCACTGTATTTAGTATTTAACAGTATTTAATATATGATATTTAACAAAGAAGGCTGTAATCCTTAAATCATTTGCTCTAGTACTTATCTCCTCTCTCTCTCTCTCTCATATATATATATATATATATATATATATATTATATATATATATAATATATATAGAGAGAGAGAGAGAGAGAGAGAGAGAGAGAGAGAGAGTCATATTTTTACTTGCATAGCTGATATATATATATATATATATATATATATATATATATATATATATATATATATGTAGGTCTTTGGTTGTTCGGGTTTTCTCCCGCGTAAAATTGGAAGTGTCTTGGCGACGTTTCGACGAAGTCCCATTCGTCATCTCAGGCTGGTGTTTTCAGCTTCGTGCTTCGAGCAGCTGCTCGAAGCACGAAGCTGAAAACACCAGCCTGAAGATGACGAATGGGACTTCGTCGAAACGTCGCCAAGACACTTCCAATTTTACGCGGGAGAAAACCCGAACAACCAAAGACCTACATACAAACACCCGCGAAAACCTCAGATATATATATATATATATATATATATATATATATATATATATATATATATATATATATATATATATCTATCCCAGGTTCGAATCTCAGAAGAGTAAGTCTGGCTGAAGAGAGTTAAAGGAACTCGAAATAACTATACCAGTTCTCTCTTTATTCTTTGTTAGCAACCTGTATATATATATGATAGATAGATGGAAGATAGATAGATCTATCTTCTATCTATCATCTATCTATCTACCTATCTTTGTATACTTTATTATATAGACTTAACAAAGAACCATTTTTTTTATTTTGCAGGAAAAAGTACAGAAACCATTTATATTAGTTTATCATCTATCTATCTACCTATCTATCTTTGCATACTTTATTATATAGACTTAACAAAGAACCATTTTTTTTTATTTTGCAGGAAAAAGTACAGAAACCATTTATATTAGTTTCTCACACAGTATAATGGCTCAAGTATTCTGGCATTGTCAAAAATAATCTATTTGATGGGTGCAGTTAGGGCAACTGATCAAATTGATTAGATAATCAAGAACAGTTTTTAAACAGTATCCAACAGCATTTATACTCAATGAAAGTGTGTGCACAGAAGAAGCCTCTATGAGAAGCAATAATGCTAAATCTGCATTGAGATTTAATGTAAAATAGAAAATATTTGGCAGTTTGTGTGGTTCTGTTTTTCCTTTTCTTTTCCACCCAGAACTAGAAAATCTCAAGCTCAAAAAGCCTTTAAAGCAGTGATGGCAAACCTATGGCACATGTGCCAGAGGCGGCACTCAGAGTCTTCTCTGTGGGCACGTGTGCCATTGCCCCAGCCCTGCCTCTCCCCACGGCCACCTCACCAGCAGTCCCCTGGAGGAGAGTTTCCCCTGGGTGTGGCCCATGCAGAGCAGCACAGCAGGGACAAGACTCTGCCCTCGCACCCCATTGCATGCAGATGATGCTGCAGGGCATAGGCGGAGGGCGTGCTGCCATGGTGCTGCAGTGGGCCGTGGAAGCAGTGACAGGTGTGGGCAGGGGGTGGGGCAGGGCTGGCAGAGTAGGTGGGCGGGGTAGGGGCAGATTTTGGGCACTCAATCTCTAAGAGATTCGCCATCACTGCTTTAGAGGAAACTTGTGAAGGTCTGCTAGGAGTGACGCAAGAAGGATTAAACTAAAAAAGAACCCACCCCCACCCCCAGGCTTCAAACAATAGGAAAATAGCTAAACTAAATGTATTCCTTCCATGCTGACAGTTGGAGATAAATTGCTTATCTCATTTAGCAAAACTTGATTGGGCATAGGATTGCTCTGCCTATTCCTAATGCTTCAAAGGTAGATTTTTTTCAGACAGTTCTCAGACTGCAAAAATCTCATTTGTAAAATCTGTGCCATCCTTGTGAAAAAAGAGCAACACCAAAATGTTGATAAGGCAAATGGTTTAAGGATTGCAGCCAAGATAACTTTATACTGTAAAATATGTATGCTCTTATAATGGTGACTTTTTTGTTGTTGCTGCTGCTTCTAAATAAGCTTTTGAATTTAAAAATTCTTTTTAGATATTATAATCTATAGTGTGTGTTCCATATTTTATTTCTTCAAAGCACTCCATCATCCCTTTCTTCTTTTGTTTTAGATGATAATAGGGAAAATATTAATGATCAGGCAAAATTGATAGTGGGAATCGTGGTTGGTCTTCTTCTAGCAGCAACGGTTGCAGGTGTTGCTTACTGGCTATACATGAAGAAATCAAAGTAAGTCTTCACTGACATTCTTAATATTTTATGGAAATAAAATATGTTACCTCATTAAATCTGCTTTCTATAGCATTTTGTAAAAATAGGCAAAGTATGTTTTTGTATTTATTTGTCTAAAATATTTTTTGTCCTTTATCAAAAGTAATTCCATGGCAGTTTGCAGGTTTTTAAAAATGTATGAATGTATCAAGTGCAGAAATAAATAATGAGACAGCACAAAAGATATACTGGTGTAGGCTTTCACAGCTGGTGTCAATTAAAAAGGGATGCGCATTCTAGGTTAAGTGACTATGTTCTCTGATATCATGATATTTCACTGGAAGTTGTGGCTGGCATGTGCAGAAGCAGTGGTTTTAAGTCCAACAAAAGATAGATGGAAATAGAGATAGAGATAGAGAGATACAGGTAAAACATCGCCAGTGGGAAAAATACAGATTGTAAAAATAATTTACAAATCAATTAAGTAAATCCAAATAATTATTCACTCACCTATGGATGACATAAATCCACTTTCATCACCTATGGATGACATAAATCCACTTTCATCAACAGTGTTTTAACACATCCACTGCATTTTAGACAGGTATATCAGTCAGAAGCTAGATTACTTAATCACAAACACAAGAGCCCAGTCAATGACTGATCAGAGCTGCTGACAAGTTCTCCTCAACCTAATATCCACTCATAACTCATTGTGATCATTAGTTGAGATACCCATGTGACTGAACCCATTTTTTCTGACATTTTTATAGCAATCAATAAGCAAATCATGTCATTAAATAACAGCACAGTTGGTAAGTGAACCCAATCTTTTCAATTGACTGTTTTTTTTGGCCACATGATCATGGGTTTCTACAACCAGTTGTAAATGTGAATCAGTTGCCAAGCAACCATAGTACAGTCACATGACCACAGGGGGTCAAGTGACATTTTACAATACTTATTCCAAAGCCATCATAATTTTGAAAAAACATAAAATCACCAGTTGTAAGTTAAGGACTTCTGTATGCTATGTAGCAGATCATGTTGCCTCTGAAGAGTTACCAGAAAAATATCAGAATGCTAGAAATTAGACTCTGATCATTTAGCAGAAAAGCCCTTCACATGAGCACATAAACTTTTATGTAAATAGTTCAAAAACTGCAGCATTTTTTCCAAAACTGCATATCTCTTAATCCATAGACAAAATGCCTCTCTGTAATTTTTATCCACCTCGTTTATGTTGAGGAGAGTACAAAAGGAAAAAAAAAATAGACTTAATTCAGTGTATTGGGAATGGGAATATTGCAAGGACTTATCTACTCCTCACCTAAAAATAGAATATCATTATGAGACTAGTCCTTTCTCTAACCACTTATTAGATGGTTAGCTAATAGGATTAATAAGTTTGAATGTTGTAACTAACCACAAAATTGTTTAAAAATAAGTAGATACTGTGTTGTCTTAAGAAGCACTTGTTAGATAGAAATAATCATCATAGATATTACTTTTCACTCATGTTAATTACAGTGTCTCTCTAGGTAATTGCAGTGGACATGCTGTAACTGTAATTAGTTCATTTGGACCTTTAATAAGACAAAATAAGGCATCATATTGTCAGAGTAATAGTTATCAGTAAATATCCCCCATGGCCTGAAGTTAACTGCTACGTGTGTTGTTAGTGGTTCCTTAATTCATGTTAACTGAGGCTCAGAGGACATGAAGTTCTATGTGTAGCTCACAAAATCATCCTTTTATGAAATGCTAAAATGTTTAAGATAT
This sequence comes from Crotalus tigris, assembly GCF_016545835.1. Taxonomy (NCBI): domain Eukaryota; kingdom Metazoa; phylum Chordata; class Lepidosauria; order Squamata; family Viperidae; genus Crotalus; species Crotalus tigris. The sequence continues at coordinate 2,060,459 of NW_024097783.1, read as the reverse complement.
GAAAAAAGACCTTTGTTTAAAAAAATTAATTTATATATAAAATAATGTTTTATACAACTGAGGTTTGACGTTACATATTAGCATGATTTCTTAACTATCTGATGTATCACAATACTCTAAAAATTCAAAATATAGTCCATCTGTTTGCTTATTTGTAAAGTAAGCTCTTTGTCAGCTCAATGTTGATATTTTAAAAGTAGTGTTATTTACTGCAAATTAGTATTGAATTAATGTTTAAAATAGCATAACTGCTTGCTATTCAGGGACATGGTAGTATGTTTGAAATAAACAAGACCTGGTTTGTTTATTAGTAAAAAAACAAAATAAAAATTACTCTTTTGTATACTTTATTATGCCCTTGGCTCTGGACATCTCCTATCAAGTTTTCCTCGGAAGAGTTGAGTAGAATGGGATTTGTTTTTGCTTTTGCTTTGCAGAACCCATTAGCCTGCAGGTTACTTTCCACAGTTATTCCCTATGAGTTGAAGTAAACTGGGACTCCTTTAAATGTGGGCGTTGACATGCCTTCTAACATTATTATTATTATTATTATTATTATTATTATTATTATTATTATTATTATTATTGAGAAGGCAGGAAAATCATATGCTTGATAGCTTTTGACTTTATTTCTATCCGCTGATAGTGATTCTTAGAACTAGATTGGGGAACCAACAGCCATAAAAAGGCTGCTGATATAAATCTGATAATGCAAAGTTTCAGGTCATTTGATAAGCCTTCATGCATACATGAAAGGTGTCTGCTGTGTAGAAAGCCCTGTGCTATGTGATAACATGCTATTCCCATGGCCAAAATCACAGCACAACTTTATAGAGAAGACCAGCTGTTCATTTCTGGGTTCAATTCTATTTCTGGACATTCAGCTTGAACAAGGACTGAATTAGTTTAATTACAGTGGATGAAGTTGCTTTCCAAAACTAAACTAAATAAGTAGCCTTGGATTGTGGCCTTTTCTGTTCTTAAAATTTCTTCCTAATTTCTTCTGCTATTCTATCAGTAGCAGTTGGTAGACCAGCTAAAAAAAGTTATATAACAGCTGCAGTTCTAGAAATTTAGATATTTCTTTTACATATGGAGAGTTTGAAATAATTTTGAAATTTAATTAACATTCAATTAACTAACACTATAATTTAAAACATATCATATTGCATTTGTTCTAATACTGTAATAGTGTATCACATTATATCACATGTTCATTTCCATTCATTTTCATTGGCTGATATCTTAGAAGGATGAGAAAACCAATACTAAGATATCAAACATATTTTAATGGTACATTGTATAGAAGTTATTATTATCCCACTATCAGTTAGGACTTAGGCTTTAAAAGCTTTAAATGCTTTCTGTCTTGCTTTAAAATTTGATCTGGCACTTTTACTACATACAGAGGCCTAGGATTAATTTTATGTTTTTATGTCATGATAACCTGTCCATACATTGCTTTTATTTAGCTATTACTTCTATTGCCATCCATACAGTCTATTTCCTTTTTCCTTTTTAAAATTTATTTCTTTAAATGTATCAAAATAATCAATTAGCAAATTGTCCTTTATTATTTATTTGCTGGATTTGTATACCTACTGCTGAACTTGTTTTATTACCTGCAATAATAATATAAATGTGTTGTCAGTAGTTCACATTAATTTATAAAGATGGCCAATTGGCTTATCATCAGTTTATTTAAAGCTGATAATGAAATTAACAAAGATTATGATGGAACTGAATGTTGCTAAATTATAGATAATTACCAGACCTATCATTTTAGAATAAACCTAATCACTTAAAAGATTATTACAGGTAATCTATTTTGAGCATGAATGTGTGCCATAATAAAATAATTGTTGTTGCTTTGATGAAAACAGTGACAACATATTTAGCAAAATAAGATTCAATAGAAACAGCTACCCAGGAAGTGGAAGTACTTTCTATTTTTAAAATCTTCTCTAATGCATAACCCACTCATTAATTTTGGTGTTCTCATCCTTCTCAGGCACTTCTGATCAGTTATTCACATCACATATGTGATGAAAACAGGCCAGAAAGTTATTTCTCTATGTGTGTTTTTGGTCTGTTCTGTTTTAATATAATCCCCACCACCACCTTTGGCGAGACTTTAATATGTGGCATTGTTAAAGGTGATTTTAGGTTTATAGTTATTCATCAGAATATTCTACATTTTCCACTAAGAACAAAAGTATTTCACAAAATAACTGGGACCTAATTAGAGGCTTACTCTGTGTGTGTGTGTGTGTGTGTGTGTGTGTGTGTGTGTGTGTGTGTGTATATGTATATATATACACACACACATACAAATACTGATATGGTATCCAAAACACACCAAGTTTTTTATCTATAGCTATGACCTATTTTTTTATGTTACATATTATTTATAGCTATAACTATAAATAACTATCTAACAAGATGAAATTCAATGGGGAAAAAAGTAAGGTTCTGCATTTAGGCAAGAAAAACCAAATGTACAGGTATAGTATAGGGGGCACCTTGCTCAATAGTAGTAACTGTGAGAGGGATCTCAGAGTCCTAGTGGACAATCACTTAAATATGAGCCAGCAGTGTCCTGCAGCTGCCAAAAAAGCCAACACAGTGCTAGGCTGCATTAACAGAAGGATAGAATCATGATCACATGAAGTGTTAATACCACTTTACAATGCTTTGGTAAGGCCACGCTTGTAATACTGCATCCAGTTTTGGTCACCACGATGTAGAAAAGATGTTGAAATTCTAGAAAGAGTACAGAGAAGAGCAACAAAGATGATTAGAGGACTGAAGACTAAAACATAAGGTTGCTGGAATTGGATATGTCTAGTTTAATGAAGAGAAGGATGAGGGGTGACATGATAGCAGTGTTCCAATATCTCAGGAGTTGCCACAAAGAAGAGGGAGTTAAGGTATTCTCCAAAGCACCTGAAGGCAGGACAAGAAGCAATGGATGGAAACTAATCAAAGAGAGAAGCAACTTAGAATTAAGGAGAAATTTCCTGACAGTCAAAACAATTAATCAGTGGAACAACTTGCCTCCAGAAGTTGTGAATGCTCCAACACTGGAAGTTTTTAAGAAGAGACTGGACAGCCATTTGTCTGAAACGGTATAGCAGCGATGGCGAACCTTTTAGAGTGTGAGTGCCCAAACCCCAACCCCAAACCCCAACCCCAAACCCACTTATTTATCGCAAAGTGCCAGGGCTGCATCAGCATTGTGGTGCCCTCAAGGGGGGGCAGAGAGGTGTCTCTGAGTGCTGCCTCTTGCACGCAAAAACTGGGGGTGCAAAAATGGGCCACTGTGCGGCAAGGCACAAAAATGGCTGCCGCCGCACCGCAGGATGCAAATACCATGACCATGCAAGAACGAGGCAGGGCTAGTGAGTATCGGGCAGGCATGAGCCCTGCCCCATTTACAACGTGTGTGTGCTCGTGGTCCCGTGCCCACATGCACGCATGCAAAATGCTTCCCCCTCCCTTTTCTTCCAGTCCACCAATCAACAATAGTTGGTGATCTCTGCTCTACCACCTCTACTCGAGCTTGCTAGTTGGCCGCTTCGCCTCCTTTGTGCTGGGCGAGGCTCCTGCTCTGGGTGGTAGTGGCGGCCTGATGGACCTGTTGCTGGCAGTGGTGGCGCATGTGCCAACAGAGAGGGCTCTGAGTGCTGCCTTTGGCACGCATGCCATAGGTTCGCCACCACTGTGGTATAGCGTTTCTTACCTGAGCAAGGGGTTGGACTAGATGACCTCCAAGGTTCTTTTCAATTTTATTATTATTATAACATGGTTTCTCTGTTATATGCCTTCATATTATTTATGAGTTCAATTTCTTTTTCTAAAATATCTGCAGCAGTTTTCTAACCCAAAAAACCATCAAGTTTTATACCCCTATTCCAACAATATGCCTTTACAGGATTTCTACACCCTTGTTTCTCTGCACTTTGCGCTTGAACTTTCTTGATATCTTTTGCTCAAAATCCATACTGAGCATAGACATCAGCTCACTCATCTTTTCTTTAGAAGAGGTGATGTCAATGCTGCAAATACTGTATATTCTTGCTTTGACAATATGCAAAACTGTCTGGCATTTATTGGGTTAATACTTAGCTTAGACTGGGCGGGGGAAAAAAGCCCGGGAAAGAAAGAGGAAGTAAACGTTTGACCTTCTCACTAATTGGATAATGTGACCTGTGACTGCATGAGAAGGGAGGGGTTGAGCAAGGAAAGCTTGATGCCAGCGACCGGAAGTTCAGATTCTGGCATCAATTAGTCCAATGGTGACCGGCATAATTTGTAGCTCTGCATATAAAGACTTTAGGAAACATGCCTGAAAGTTCTTTGAAGTGCTTCATTAGTCGGAACTTGTGACAGGTGATAGTTATAGGATCCCCAAAGGTAATTCATTTGTAGCACCTATGTGGATTTGGCCATTTATCTCCTAAAGCCAAACTGTTTAAAATGTTATCATGTTGATACAGATGCCTCTCATCCTAATAGATTGTGAAAGTTTTCTCTATGTAATAAAAGCTTTAAAATATATTTAATTACCCAAACCCTCAGTCAATTGAAAACTGAATTTATAAATAAAAATGGATGTCTTAGTTTAAATTAGTCATGCATCCCTTTTGCTTTGCCTGTCAAGACTGAATTGCTACAATACCTGTTAGCTTCATCATCTTGCCAAAGGAAAGGGGGAGGGAATGGAATGCCAAGAAGCCATTCATGGATGGTGAGAGCCTGCACCACGCCAAGGTTATTGCCGCAGGTGCTCGATGGAGAACAAACAAAAAGAAATATTACTATTGGACAATGTAAACACCCAGTGGGAGGGAAGAGGGAATCCAGTGTTTAACTAAGCAAGCTTTTGCACGGGAAATCTCAGAATTAGTTTTGCTTCTTCAGTTCTGAGATGCTGTACTCAATAAAGTGGTGCCTGCTGGGACTTAATTACCTTGAGGATTCCTTTTGTTGGGTTCCCTAGTTGGACTGCTGACATTACCTCTCTTGAATATCTAGGGGTTTTCTGTGAATATGCATTTATAAGCGTTAGGTTCAAGAGATACCTGGAGGCCTATACAAATTAGGTCAGTCCTTCTCATGATGAGCTGCAAAAACAGCATGTGTAACATTACAAAATATATTTTCTAAAGATAGCATAAGTAAATTCTACCTAATAAATACATTTACATTTTTATCCTAAGTGTAGCTTTGGAAAAGAAAATATAAGTATTAGGATGAGACAAAACATGTTTGAGAGAAAAATCAGTATCAGAATTATGAACTACTATGAGTGGAATAGTTTTATTTTCTAGAACTTGCTCATAATTAATTGAAATACTGCCAAATCAGTTTTTCACAGAGAAGGAGAACCCAGTTAGAAAGATATGTCATTTTAATTTTCCTTCAGTTCAGATTTCAGCAAAGCAGGTATTATCTCAATCCATATAAATGGAGTATTTTAATGATAAAAATGTGTGTATAGTATTTCAGTATTAATATGCATATTATTTGAAGGAAACACAAATCCTTCTAATAGTTCTTCCAGCTAAAAGAGTTAGTATATATGTTTATAAATGAGAGCAAAATGGAATTTAAATGTTGTTACTGTGTATACATTATTCCAGGATTCACTACTTTATAGTCTTTCATATGCAATAAAATCAGATTCCTGTGTTGGTAGTGGAGCAATGTTACGTTGCAGAAGGCAAAATGATGTGCATCTATCCAATAACTGGATATAATAATAAGATGAGACATTAATATTTTTATTTCTATTTCAGATCAGCTTCAAAACATGTAGATAAAGATCTTGGAAATATAGAGGAAAATAAAAAGTTAGAAGAAAACAATCATAAATTGGAAGCTTGAAATACCAAACCATTTGGTTGCCATTCCAGGTATGTTTAACAATTTTATAATGTATTATCTCCTCTGAATATAATTTAATCCTTGCAATAGTTAAATTAGGGAATAAAGAATTTCTTATATATATTCCTATCAAGAGAAATGCATGTTCAGTTGGGCTTGCTGCTGACGTACCTACCTCCCAGCTGCGTTGCAACAGCCCTGCCTGCGTTGCTGGAGTCAGTAGCCGGGGTGGCGGTGGAGTTCCCCAGAATTATGGTACTGGGGGACTTTAACCTACCATCACTTGGCGATCGCTCAGAGGCGGCGCAGGAGTTCATGGCTTCCATGGCAACCATGGACCTGACCCAGGTAATCCAGGATCTGACTCATAGGGGTGGTCACACACTCGACCTTGTGTTTCTCTCGGGGCAATGGAGACATGATCTGGAATTAAGGGGAATAGAGATCTCGCCCTTGTCATGGACAGATCATTTCCTATTGAGGCTGGCCTTCAGAGCATCACTCCCCCATCGCAGGGAGAGGGAGCCGACTAGGTGGTTCTGCCCCAGGCGCCTAATGGACCCAGATCGGTTCCAGGAGGAGCTTGGGGAAATACCTGACTTCCTTGTCCACAACTCGTCCAGGTCCCTGGTTGCGGTCTGGAATGAGGCGGCATCCGGGGCCCTGGATCGAATTGCGCCTTTGCAACCTCTCTGTGGTGGTGGTCCCCGGAGGGCGCCTTGGTTTACTGAGGAGCTCCGGGAGATGAAGCGCCACAAGAGACATCTAGAGCGATGTTGGAGGGCCAGTAACTCTGAATCTGACCGATCACTATTAAGAGCCTATCTTAGGACTTATTTAGTGGCGATAAGGGCAGCACAGCGTGTTCACTTTTCCGCACTTATTGAGTCCGCAGAATCTCGCCCGGCCGCCTTGTTTAGGGTGACCCGCTCCCTTCTTAAAGTGGAGGAGGCAGAGGAACCCTTGCAGGGGAGAGCTGAGGAGTTTGTTCAGTTTCTTTCGGACAAAATCGCTCAGATTCAGAGAGACCTGGACTCCGACTGGGCAGTGCCAGCCGAGTTGCCGGGGGCTGGTCTTAGTCATGTTATCTGGAGCGAGTTTGAGCCTGTGACCCCTGATGAAGTGGACAAGGCCGTGAGGGCAATGAATGCCGCCACCTGTTTATTGGACCCGTGCCCCTCCTGGCTGGTTTCTGCCAGTAGGGAGGTGACACGAGGCTGGCTCCAGGCAATAATCAATGCCTCCTTGATGGAGGGGTCTTTCCCGCAACCTTTAAAGGAAGCGGTGGTGAGGCCCCTCCTCAAGAAGCCTTCCCTGGACCCAGCTGTTTTGAAGAACTTTCGTCCTGTCTCCAACCTCCCCTTTGTGGGGAAGGTTGTAGAGAAGGTGGTGGCGTCCCAACTCTTGCGATCCTTGGATGAAACTAATTATCTGGACCCTTTTCAATCTGGTTTCAGGCCCGGCTACAGCACTGAGACTGCTTTGGTCGCACTGACCGATGACCTCTGGCGAGCCCGGGATAGGGGTCATTCCTCTATCCTGGTGCTTCTTGACCTCTCAGCGGCTTTCGATACCATCAACCATGGTATCCTTCTGTGTCGTCTCGGAGAGGTGGGGGTGGGCGGCACCGTATTGCGGTGGTTCTCCTCCTACCTCTCTGACAGGTCGCAGTTGGTGTTGGTGGGCGGACAGAGATCGACCCCTAGGCGCCTCGATCATGGGGTGCCTCAGGGCTCGGTCCTGTCCCCCCTCCTTTCTAACATCTACATGAAACCACTGGGTGAGATCATTCAGCGACAATGGGGTGAGGTATCATCAGTACGGGGATGATACCCAATTATATATCTCCACCCCGTGTCCTTTCAGTGAAGCAGTCGACGTGATGTGCCGGTGCCTGGAAGATGTGAGGGTCTGGATGGGGGTGAACAGGCTTAGACTCAACCCTGACAAGACCGAGTGGCTCTGGGTCTTGCCTCCCAAAGGTCAACTGGATGGTCCATCATTAGTCCTGGGTGAGGCAAATTTACCTCCCTCAGTGCAGGCACGCCAGTTGGGTGTCCTCCTGGACTCACAGCTAAATTTGGAACAACATCTATCGGCTGTGGCCAGGGGGACCTTTGCCCAGGTTCGCCTGGTGCACCAGTTGCGGCCTTATCTGGACCGAGAGTCTTTACTCACAGTCACTCATGCCCTTGTCACCTCAAGACTGGATTACTGTAATGCGCTCTACATGGGGCTACCCTTGAAGAGCGTTCGGAGGCTGCAGTTGGTTCAGAATGCAGCCGCGAGAGCAATTGTGGGCGCGCCAAGGTACGCCCATGTGTCACCTATCCTCCGCGAGCTGCACTGGCTTCCTGTGGGTCTCCGGACGCAATTCAAGGTGTTGGTTATCACCTTTAAAGCCCTTCATGGCATAGGGCCAGGTTACTTATAGGACCGCATACTGCCGCACAGTTCCCAGAGACCGGTGAGGTCCCATAGATTGGGCCTCCTTCAGGTCCCGTCGGCCAGACAATGTCAGCTGGCGGGCCCTCGGGGAAGGGCCTTTTCTGTGGTGGCTCCGACCTGGTGGAATCAACTTTCCCCCAAGGTTCGAACAACTCCCACCCTGCCGGCCTTTAAGAAAGCCGTTAAAACTCTCCTGTTCCGGCAGGCCTGGGGCTGATGTCCCCGGGGGGGGGGCGGGATATGATCGGACTTGTGGTATGATTGTATTATTTTATTGTTTTATTCTTAGATGATTGTTTTAATTTTGTACGCCGCCCTGAGTCCTTTGGGATTGGCGGCATATAAATAAAATTAAATAAATAAATAAATAATGTTTAGCCATTTAAAATTTAAAGTGCCTTCAGCAGCAATAGTTTGTTGGGATTGTCTATGTTTAGGAAAAAATATGCTCTAAAATATGCTATAAGTTGCACTTTATAGCCAGCTGAACCAGTGCTGTCTTAGACAATCTCGTAGAGAGCATAGGGAGTAGCTTTGAAGAAAAACAGGAAAAGTTACTATCATGGCAACAGTTGGTTAAGCGGGGTTTCAGCCAGGCTAAGAAACTAATTTGAGAAAATGTCTCAGACAAGCGTGTCTCTAGTTCACATGAAAATAAAGTAAGAGAGGGAATAAAGTAAGAGAGGTTAGTAAGATTTTGTTACTGTAGCTGTCACAATATAAGTACTTCTGATTTACACTCACTGAATGAACCAGGAACTCCATGCAAGCAGTTGATTCGACTCATTCCAAGTCTGAAATACACGACCAGGAGGAAATATTAAGCATCTATGTAGGCAGTGAGAAAGTCTAGATCAACAATTTGGTTCATTCCGATGTGCTGATTTTGTGCCATTTCAAAGAAAAGGTTGATTTCTGAAATCATACGTGTGATCATAAAACTTCAAGGTTCACTGTCAACGTTTTATTGATTTTACAGGTAACTCTCTTACATTACAGTCTGGATGCCACCATTGATGCACAGTTACATTTTCTGCCATTTCACATTGTGACTGTTGTGTAACATGGCTTGAAATTTTTAGGCAGGAGTAATAGCTATTAAAATATTAATTAAAATTTTACATGGTTCTATCAGGGAAGAGAAGAGGCCTCCCGGTTTTAGAAATGCACAATTATTTGGCCAGTATTTATGCTTAAATAGTGTATGTACATACAGAATGAGTCCAAGTGTCCTGGAAACTTACCTGTTAATCAGGATTTATATCATGCTGTCAATTAGATTTCCTGAAGAAATAGGTTGGAAACAGATCCTCCTGGAGAAAAATCTGTCTGTGTTGTTATGAAAAATTGACACCAACTTGATGGTATATACAGATTGTCCTTGACTTACAATCACAGTTGGGACAAGAGTTTCCATTATAAGTCATTGCAAGTCGAGTCAGACCCACTCTAATGACAAGTTTTATAGCAGTCATTAAGCTAATCACCATCACATGGTTGTTAAGCTAATTGTGTGGCTGTTAATGAAATACAACTTTCCCAATGGTTTTTTTTTTTTTGCCATAAATCAGAAAAAAGGTAGAAAAATGTGATCATGTGACTGCGGATGCTACAATCAGTCGTAAACGTGAGCAGGTTGCCAAAACCTGATTTTTTTTCTTGATGTCACATCACAATCTTGTAAATGTAAATCTATATTTTCTTGTACTGACTTCTGGAAATTCTTAACTATTCTTCATCTTCTACATGACAGAGCTTCAAATATTGGAAGACAGTTCCTCACAGTCTTCTGTTTCCCTCACTAAATCTCAGGAAAAAAAATCATTAGTTATCTGCTTTATAAGCACAAAGCAATGTACAAGTTGAGATAGTTCAGTATGAATGTTCTCAACTAATTTTTGAAAAATTCTTAAAAGCAGTGTAATTGGGGAACAGTGTTAAACTATTTCTGGAAACTATCATAACTTTCTGGAAACAAGGTAGGATATGTAGTATGCTGCTTTTCCTGTTAATTTCCATGCCGCTGTCATTATTCAGTTGTTTATGTTTTCTCCCTACTTTTTCTTACACCATTCAATTTAAACAATATATCAACAAGAACTTTCTAGTATTACAGAAATGAACAGTCATGGAGCAATTTTCTTTAACTAATTGCCAGTTACATTAGAAAATAAAATTTCAACCATATCCTTCTGTGCCCTTTATGCCACATTTATACCGGATCTTCTTTATTTACTGTCTTTGTTCTGTTTTTAGAAAATAAATATAGACCAACAGAAGCATGAACATGGATTATGTTTAAGATATGTAAGAAGATGTGACGGCTTTTCATGGTTCAAGTATTATACAGATCATTGTTTCAAGTTTTCAAAAATTATATATCCACTTTTCTCAAGCTTACAAAATTTCAGCAAAACTAATTTTGGCAACAGCCGTAATAATAGGTCAAAATTGTGTTCAGTTTGAATATATATATTATTTTTTGTAAATGTCTGCACTGAAGATTACTTTTGGTTTGCCTTTATGTAAATTTTTTACGTAGCTATTTTTATACACTGTAAGGCTTTGTTCTGGGAGTTGCTCGTAATCTGATGTATAGTGTAATGTTTTTATTTTCAACGTTTTTTGCACCCTTTAAAGAGGTACATTTCTAATTCTGACTGCTATCAGTAAATCTACTTTGCACAGTGAGTATTTAATTTATAAAATTGCCTTATGGAAAAATGAAACATTTTTTTGCTTTTCAAAAATCACTGTAAGAAAAAAATATTTAAAAAATCTGTAAGGGGAAAAATAGAAAAAATCAAACTAACCACTTTATAATATAATAAAAATCTGCTAAACTATTAATAACATGTACATAACTGTCAAAGGGTAATCAGGTATTATTCAAGATTCATGTTATTGTGTATACCAATGTGTATTATGAAGTCTTTTTTAGACAGGAAAATCTTTTTATTGATAGCATTCTGAAAAACTTTTTTTTTCAGTTACATGATATATAGTATGAATGACTGGAATTAATAATTAGTTCAGATTTTTTTTTTTGTTTTCCACTGCCTTAAAATTACCTTTGTTTTTTTAAATTTCAAAAAGGAAACAAATAATTGGAGGTTTTTTCTTTCTTTTTTTAAGTGATCATACTTAAGCTGCATTTTTCCACAAAATAGAATATATATATTTTTGTGTGTATGTGTATGTTTTTGTTAACAACACTACAGATATTGCACCTTGAGATGATTTTAGTGTTTTTAACTGGTACATAATTTATCAAAAGTACAGAAATTGTAACAATACAATGAAATCTATGTATCTTTAGTTACACTCAAGACTGTAACTTTGTAGACCTGTTTTAAGCTTGAGAATTTTTTTAGAAAGTTAGCATAAAAAGAAACATTTGGATAGATCAGGAGAAATAGTGTTTAGCAATGTTTCCTCTTTTAGCAGAAAACTAGCATTTGGGAGGATATAATAACTTTTTTTAATCAGCAGGGAGATAGAATTAGAATAAGTATATAGTTTGGTTTACCAATTTATGATTCTGGGGAAAAGGATGAGTCTCTAGCTTATTGGAAAGTTGCTTAGGAGAGAAAAGGAGATGGACATTAGGAAATGCATTTTGCCACATAGGAGAGGGGGGAGAAACTGTTGTGAATTTGTAAAATGTTAAATGTTTGGGCAGTAGTGACTAATATCTTAAATAAAACCTTCCTATAATGTATTGGCATGAATTAAATACATGAAATGTTTTAGAAATTCAATAGTGTATAAAAATATTTCACAAGAATCCTGTAAAAAGTCCTCTCTGCACTGGGGAAGGCTTTATTTGGCAATGTAACAACAAATCTTGATAAATGTTAAACCAAAGTTAAAAGGGGGATAAAACCAAAGTCTTGTGTTCTGTATGGCTAAGCCATTTATGAAATCTATGTAAATACTGTGATTTTTTTTTCTTTTTCTCCTTTTCCTTTTTTAGAATTTGTTTACAATGATTCTAAAATTTTTAAGCACCTGTTTTCCAAAATAAAATGTGAACACATGCAAAAAAGATTATATATAATTTGTTCTGATGTGAAGTCATCACTACCTTTAAGAAAAAAATCAACTGTTATAAATACAGGAAAGGGGGAAACAAGATTTAAAGTGGCCTTGGATAATATGAAATATAAAAATAAATACGAAGGTATTCCCATTTAGGAAAGGAAATCTCTTTGCTCTATTAATAAAAAATAAAATGATTCACATGACTGCTTGACCATGCTTGAAACTGAAAGAAAAAAAAGTGGAAGTGCTTAAATTCTGCATCCATCCAGTGTCAGCATGAAAAAGGACTAAAACTCTCATATTTCTAAAGTCTATTTACTTACCACTGTTACTTTTTTGGGGAGGTGCCTGCTCTACTGTTCAGAATTCATGCTAAACATGTTACAGAAATCTACAGTACAAATTAATTGTTGCCATTAATGCCTGAAAGACAATAAAAATGAAGTATGTTTTCCCATTCCGGTGTGACATTTCAGTTCAAAGATATTATTTGTGTATAAAATAAATTTTTGGACATTGTGGTGGCATGAATCTTCAGCTTTTTTCAGATATTTTGACATGTGCCAAATGAAACACCTTCATGCATTTTATTTATCTTTGATTTACCTACTCTTTATATAATTTATGAAAGTTAATATATTTAAAGGTAGAATTTAACTGTTAATTGTGAGGTATTTGTTTTATTTTATTTTTATTCTCTTTCATTATTAAGCCCTGAAGAAATTTACAGTTTGGTTTTTTATCCAGCATCTTTATTCAAAACTGTATTCTCCAATATATTAAGATAAAATTAACATTCATGATTATGAACATGGTTCAGCCATTTGTGCATGCTTATTATTTCAATGTAAAAGTAAACAACATCACGTTTTATTGAAAATGCTTGTTAATTTAATATTTCAGTGACAGAAAAAGTGATTCATTTTAGACCATTCTTTAAATTCAAAATCCAGTAAAATTACTTCCATGTGAGTTGCATCTTTGGCTAATAATCATTAAAAATAAAAATAGCAGGATAGAATTCTAAATTTAAGCCAGAACCTGGTTTCAGTGTGAAGTATTAACATTCTACTATTCTAATTCCCATCTACTCTTCTTTTTCTTTCTTTTTCCCATTAAATTAGAAAGAAATATCAATTGTCTTACAGGAGTAATTTCATTATTTCCAAAATTATGAATAAGGATAAGGTTTGGCAAAACATAATTCCCTTGGAAGAGAAAATGTTGAATAGTCTCCATCTAGAAAAGTTTAAATCTATTTAAGTACTTCACAAAAACAAGTGCTGTAACTTTCAATTTTAAAGTTTAATGGAACATTCCTCTTATTTGTTTATAATTTTTTTAAAAAAAATTGTGTGGCATTGTTTGCAAGACAGGCAAGAATAGAAACTTTACTATTGCAAGCAATAGAAAGTAAATAACCTTTACTAACCCAGCTACCAATTAAATTTCAATCACCCTGATGTGATTTTAGGCTATTCAGTACTTAAAACAACTTTTCTTTGTCTTAGGGATTTTAAGATATTGCCTTTTCCATTTGGAAAGTGCAAACAAGGAAAAGGGTATCAAAGAGAAGGATATCTTCTCTACATTTTTCTAGAGAAAAGTTGAATAAATCCCCTGTCACTGGAGTGCTCATCCAACAATCTTAAGCGCTGCCCTTAAATATGATTGATTTTACCAGTATTTTGTGGGAGATAATGTTTTACTGGATTGGCTCTGGACCAGTTAGGAAAAAAACAATTTGATAGGAAGGATTGTTTTGAAAAGCTGGCAGAATGATAGCTGCTAAGAGTTCCTAAAAGGTTAAATACATATAGCTAAACATGTAGAAACTAGTCAGTGGATTAAATATTTCTATCACAGGAACATTTGTGCTGAAAGATATTAGTCTGACGGCCAACTAATTTTTTCCATAGGGCAGAGGTAATAATATCAGGAAAGTTGAAAGAGACAGAGGGACTAAATCTGGCTGCATAAGACCAAGCCTTAAGAACAAATGCATATACTGTAAAACCAGAATTGATAATACAGTACCAAACAGAAAATGCTATCAAGAAGATTGCACAGATGGACTACAAAAATGATATAACAAATTAGCAAATGATGAGTTGGAATATCTGCAAAAAATACTATTTGCTTCAAAGCAAGAACTGGTGGGACCATAAAACAGACAATGTAATAGAAAATCAATAAGTTAAAGTACTTTAGAACCTTAGAATTCAAACAGACAAGCATCTGCCACATAAATCCCCAGATTTAACAACTGTAAAAAAAAAAGGCAAAAAATTCTGGATAGTGGAGGCAATACTGGAATTAACAGAATAGGAAAGAAAGAACAAGAAAAAATAATAAAATGCAAAAACCTGCAAATAGAAGTAGAATTTCTGAGGCAAAAGAAAGCAAAGATACTCCCAATGATACTAAGCACCTTTGAGTACAATCCCAAAATATTTGGAGCACCACTTGAACATGATTGACATTGATAAAACCACCATCAGTCAATTGCAAAAGGCAGCTTTACTTGGAATAGCTTACATCCTGTGATAACACCATCAAACAACATCTGCCTATCCCAAGTCTTTGGGAAGGACTCGATAGGTGGATAAAAATACCAAATCCAGTCTGAACATTTTGCTGACTGCGACGAAGCACAATACAAAAAAAAGGTTTTTCATAGGCCAAAATTCTAATCTTTCAAATAAAATACAGTCAAATCTCAAACCTTCAGCCAATCCCAATTTAATGACCCATGAAAAAGAAGCATATTGAGAACTATTTTCCAAAGCACCCAAAGGCCAGACAAGGAACAATGGATGGAAAGTGATCAAAAAAGAGATTTAACTTCGAAATAAGGAAAAGTTTTCTGACAGTGAGAACAATCAACCAATGGAACAGCCTTTATAAGATGTCACTGGAGGCTTTCAAGAAAAGACTGGACAGCCACTTGTCAGAAATGGTATATGGTCTGCTGCTTGAGGAGGAGGCTGGACTAGATCAGTGATGGCGAACCTTTTAGAGACCGAGTGCCAAACTGCAACCCAAAACCTATTTATGCATCGCCGGGTGCCGGGTGGGTGTGGCCCATTGGTTGGGCATGGCTGCCGTGGTAACAGCAGACTGGGTGGGACTAAAAAGTTCAATCAATCAATTCCAACTTTGCAAGATCTTTTTTTCCCATAAGAAGTTGAAATTGACTGATTGAATCTTTTTTTTTTTTGCACATGGTGGTGGAGGCCTAAAGCGAAAAGGTTTTATAAAACCCAGCTGAAGGCCTAGAACTGGAGCAATGGTGCGTGTGCCCACAGAGAGGGCTCTGAGTGCCACCTCTGGCACCCGTGCCATAGGTTCACCACCACTGGACTAGATGAACAAAAAAGGTCCCTTCCAACTTTGTTAGTCTAACTCTTTCAGAAGTCCAGGAGTGAGAAGGAGCCAGGTGGGCAAATGAAAACAATGTTTTTAAAAACATGATAATTGACCGCTAAGAAGATTGTCTTATGGCCCATTTTCATCTCTTGAAAGAACAAGAATATATGTGGTTGCCACTTTAGACAATCTCAGAGAACATTCAGTGTGAAAAAGGCAGTCGCTAATATGTACCTGTGCCAGTGAGTGGTGCTTTATAGGTGATATCCAGACATCTAAATTGCTGCTGTTCAAGTACCAACTACTTCTTACTACAATAAGAAGTTCTATCCATCAGCAGTCTAGATACTGTATACCTGACTAGCTTTATCTTAGTCATAATCAAAGGGAGCTCCAGATTGGGCACATTGCTGTTGATATGGGCACAGTACTGTTAACAAGCCTCCTTCCTGGTAAGGCCTTAATTCTCACACCAATTAAAGCCTGACTGAGGCTTTAACTTCAAGCAGAAATCTGCTGCCACAAATCTAGGAAAATATCCTTGTCATAGAATTGTTTTAAGGAGAGTAGAATCCCATTTATAATAATCAAAAGCAATGTTTCTAGAAGTCCAAGATATTTTCAGGTGAACAGTAGATTTTTCATGTCAGCTTAACCAGAATGGCATTAAATTGCATCTTTTGGGGATTGCAGACAAAAAGTGCAATGGACCCCCGATAAAGTGGAAAGATGTGATAATGATATTATAATGGTAACCATTACACTTCAGTCAAAAGGACTATTAGCACATAAATGCATTGTCATTTGTTTTATATGTACATGATATATAATGTTTAATATGGAAATAAAATTACCTTGGACTTTTTTTTTTTTTTAATTGAAAGTTTTATAAATTTTACAAAAAGACAAAAACAATACAAAACAAAAAACAACATATACAAAAAAGAAACTAAACATTACATATAAAAAAAAAAAACCATCCCCCACCCCTCACAAAAACCCTCCCTTCCCCCCCCCCTGAGCTTCCCAGAGCAGAATATAGGCTTAATTAAAAATTAAGAAATAAAAATAAAAAATTAAATTAAAAAATTTATATTTATATATATATATATAAAAAATATCTATATATATATATATAAATAAAACTTATAAAAAAGCTATGTAATATTTTTGTATACCCAATCTAAATTGTATAAATTTTATCCATTTGTCCCAAACAGCAAGGAACTTCTCTTGCGTTTGTTGCTTTAAGAAAGCCGAAATCTTTGCCATTTCCGCCAGATAAGCTACCTTAAGAAACCATTCCTGCAATGTAGGCAAAGATTCCTTCTTCCAATATTGTCCTACTAACAGCCTAGCGGCTGTAATCAAATTTAACATCAATACAACCTCCTTTGTATCACAATCTGTAACAATGCCTAACAAAAATAATTGCGGAGTAAATTTTACCCTCCTTCTAAAAATTCTCTGGATATTCCACCATATTTTGATCCAAAATGCTTTTATCTCTCTGCATGACCACCAAATATGATAATAGGAAGCATCCTTATAACCACATCTCCAACATTTGGGTTGCACGTCAGGGTACATAAGAGACATTTTTTGTGGATCAAGGTGCCATCTATAAAACATTTTATAAAAATTCTCCCTAAGGTTCTGTGCTTGTGTAAATTTGACATTTCTCACCCAAATGGTTTCCCAAATGTCCAATGAGACTGGGACACCAAAATTCTGCGCCCATCTAATCATACAATCTTTAATTAATTCCGTTTCTGAGTCCATTTCAACTAATACCCCATAAATTCTCTTGATATGGGTTTGTCTTTGATCCTTGACTTGCTTAATAAGATTTCCATCTTCTCTAAGAAAACCCAATTTACAATCCACCTTCCATTTATCTACTAGTTGCCTATATTGAAACCAAGAATAAATAATATTTTCTTGCGCTAAATCTTCCCGTAATCTTAACTGCCAGTTTTGCCCATCCCATCTAAGTAACTGACTATAAGACACCATGTCCATTTTTACTCCTCTTTTTATTCCTTCTATCGCATGCCAAGGTATAGCCCATAATGGAACTTTAAAATCACTTTTATAATATTTTCTCCAAATCCTAAGTAAAGAAATTCTTAAAATATGAGATTTAAAGACCCAGTCCATTTTTTTATTAAATATTAAATAGGCATGCCACCCATAAAGTAAATCCCATCCCTCTAAATGAAGTATCTCAGGATTTGTCAAATTTACCCAATCACTGATTAGTGTTAAGACCACCGCATCGTAATATAATTTCAAATTTGGTACCTTAAGTCCACCCCTCTCACGGAAGTCTTGCATAATTTTAAACTTAACCCTTGGCTTTTTCCCTGCCCAAATAAATTTATTAAGACCCTTCTGCCACTCACTTAAATTAATCTCATTTTTCAAAATCGGTAACATTTGAAACAAAAAAAGAAACTTGGGTAGAATATTCATTTTTATCACTGCAATTCTTCCCATGAGGGATAATTGCAACTTCTCCCAATTCTTCAAGTCCTTCTGTACCCTGACCCACAACCTTTCATAATTATTTTTAAATAATTTTACATTAGAAACAGACAACATCACCCCCAAATATTTTACCTTATTAACAATCTCAAAACCCGTCAAGTTAGCCAAAATCTGCTTCTCCTGACTAGACATATTTTTAGGTAAGATTTTAGTCTTATTTACATTAATCTTGAAACCCGAAACCAAACCATAATGATGAATCAACTGTAATAAGTTTACTGCAGAATAATCAGGTTGCGACAAAGTAACAACCAAGTCATCCGCAAAAGCTCTCAACTTATATTCTTTTTTGTTAACTTCTATTCCTTTAATTTCCTGAGACTCTCGAATTTTGATCAATAATATTTCCAGTGTTAAAACAAACAACAATGGCGATAAAGGACACCCCTGTCTAGTACCTTTCTCTATTGTAAAAACCTCCGACAAACCTCCATTAACAATAAGTTGTGCCATTTGTTTTTGATATATTACCGTAAGAGCTTGTAATATCTTTTCGCCAAAATTCATTTCTTCCATTACTCTTAGCATAAAATGCCAATTCAATTGATCAAATGCTTTTTCAGCATCTAAAAATATGAGCCCTGCAGGAACTTGGTTGTTCTTGTCTAAATATTCTAATAGATTAATAATTTGTCTAACATTATTTTTCATATACCTTCCTGTTATAAACCCTGATTGATCTTTATGCACAAGATGATGCGCCACCCTCATAAGCCTATTTACCAAGATTTTTACAAATATCTTATAATCCACATTTAAAAGAGATATAGGCCTATAATTTTTTGGTAAAGTAAGATCTTGATCCTCCTTTGGAATCAATGATATAAAAGCACTACGCCATGAAGGAGGAATCTCTAAACCCTGTAAGATACCATTAAAAAGATCATTTAGTGGTTGGATCATCTCCTCCATTAAAGCTTTATAATAAACAGCTGTTAACCCATCCGTACCCGGTGCTTTCCCTAGTTTCAATTGTTGAATTGCTGAGGCAATTTCCTCCTTAGTAATTAAGCCATTAATTTCATGTTTCTGATCCTCAGTCAGTTTAGGAAAACTTGCCTCAGCTAAATATTTATTTATATCTAGCAGTTGCACATTAGTAGATTTGTATAACTTTTGATAATAATCCAAAAAAGATTTTTTAATCAATTCCTTCTGAGAAACTAATTTACCCTTGTAATTTATTTTCTCTATTATTCTCTGTCTCTGTTTCTTTCTTAATTGATAAGCCAACCATCTCCCAGGCTTATTAGCATTACAAAATGTATTTTGTTTCATAAACAATAAATTGGTTGCTGCTTGATCTGCTATCAACATATTAAATTGTGACCTTAGTAACTTTACAGATTCTTTAATACTTTCATCAGAAGGATTTAGAATCAAGGCCCTTTCTTTTGATTTAATTTCATCTTCAAGTTCTCTACGTTTCTGAATCTGCTTCCGCTTATGACAATTATTCATTTTTATCAAAACACCACGCATAAATGCTTTACCTGCATCCCATACCATTGACATTGAAGTCCCCTTATACATGTTCAAAGCAAAATAGTCCTTTAAACACTCCTTTAACTTTTGAACATTCTTCTCTTGTCTGAACAAATTTTCATTAACTCTCCAGGATCTCCTTTCCTCTTTCTCTTGAGTCAGCTCCATCCAAACTGGGCTATGATCCGTCAGTGATCTAGGAAAAATCTTTACATTCTTTACTTTATTATACAAATCCGTAGTAATCAAAAAAAAGTCAATTCTTGAAAAAGATTGGTGTCTATCAGAAAAAAAAGTGAAATCTCTCTCCTCTTGATTACATTCCCGCCAATAATCCCTTAATTCCCAGTCTTCCTTCATATCAAAAAAAGCTTTAGGTAACCTTGCTTGTTTAAGAAAAGGAGAGGAACCTTTCTTGTCCCTTTGTATATCTAAGACACCATTCCAATCACCCATTAATACCACTGATCTATAGTCAAGCAATGTTATTTTTTGATGTAACTGCTTATAAAATTGTTCCTGTTGTTGATTTGGAGCATAAAGTCCCACTATAAGTACTTTCTTACCATATATACCAAGTTCAATCATCACATATCTCCCCTGGGGATCTGATTCTACCAGACAAGCTGGTAGGTTTTGTTTAACATATATAACAACTCCCCCTTTCTTCCCAGGAGCAGAAGATATAACATGAGATCCCAAACGAGCATTGACTAAATATTTCTGATCTTTAAATAAAATATGAGTTTCCTGTAAGCAAATAACATCATTGGTATGTTGCTTCAAATAATAAAAGATTTTTTTCTGTTTCTGAGGAGAATTCAATCCATTAACATTCCAGGTCAAAAACTTTGCCATCTCCCTTGGCACGCAGCCTGGAGAAGACACCATCAAGATCTGAAAGAGCTACATGTGTTGCATAACTCTTGGGTCTTGGTCCTCCCACCGGCGGTGATGCACTTCCAGAAGAATTCTCTTTGGGCTCTTTTTTACGTTGCTCCTTCTCTTTACGCTTATAAGCTGCACGAGTCATCCTCTGCTCTTTAACCTCCATCTGGCGTTGCCTTTCAGCTTGTATCATTCCAGCGGAAACCAAACCTAATGCCTCAGATTGCTGCTCGACTTCCTTGCCACTCGGAGATTTCTGACCAGATGGAGTTGAGCCTGCACCCAGGACCGAAGTATAAAACTCTCTAGCTTTGTCAACTGTATTCAATCTGTAGCGTGTCCCCGCATGGCTCAAAACAATACCCATCGGAATTTCCCATCTAAATGGCATCAATCTAGCTTTGAGCTCATTGGTTAAAAAAGCAAAGTCTTTCCTGCTTCTTAAAATTTTGGATGGGATTTCCTTTAGAATGATAACATCTTGGGCAGCAATCTGAAATCTTTTGTTGTAAAAGGCTTGTATAATCTCATTCCGCAGGGACTTCTTTGTAAAATAAATCACCACATCTCTAGGCAAATTCTTCTGCTTAGCAATCCAGGAGTTAAGTCTATAAATTTTTTCCACTTCTCTATGTAATTCTCCTTTATCCATATCCAAGGCCACTGCCAGATCAGTAAGGACCACCTCCACCAAATCTTGATTCATATCTTCCTTGAGGCCTCTAATCCTCAGGGCATACTCCATCTGTCTGTACTGAAACATCAAAATATCTTCTTGTGAGGACTCCACCTTCCTTTCCACATCTTGAATTTTATCATCAAAGGAATCAACTTTGTTTTCCACTTCCTCAAGCCTTGCATCGAGCTTAACCACCACAGTAGCCAAACCTGAAACTGCTGCAAGTATATCTTGTCGTAAATCATTATTATTTTCTTGCAATTTAGTCTTTATCCCCGTTATCTCTTCTTTAAGATCAGATTTAATTTCTGATTTAATCTGTGAGGCAAATTGCTTCATTTCCTCTCTCATTTGAACTACAATCTCTCCCATTATGCCTCTGACCTCTTGTGCTGAAAGTCCAGGCAGAGGGGGGGAGGGTGGTGGCTGAGCCGGTGGTACATGTTTAGATTGTTGTTGTAATTGTGCAGTGGAAGTTATAGGAGAAGAAACAACCTTAGGTATTGAAGCAGGCTGTTGTCTCTTTGAAGCCATTTTAAAAAGCGCAGTTCTCACTTCCCTTTCCCCTCCACACAAGAAGGGAGGAGGAAAGAAAAAGAAAAAGAATTTAAAAAGAGACAAACTATAGTCCTTAAAAATCCAGAGAAAATCCAAAGAATAAAAGATAAAAGAACAAGCCTCCTTCCTAGTAAGGCCTTAATTCTCACACCAATTAAAGCCTGACTGAGGCTTTAACTTCAAGCAGAAATCTGCTGCCACAAATCTAGGAAAATATCCTTGTCATAGAATTGTTTTAAGGAGAGTAGAATCCCATTTATAATAATCAAAAGCAATGTTTCTAGAAGTCCAAGATATTTTCAGGTGAACAGTAGATTTTTCATGTCAGCTTAACCAGAATGGCATTAAATTGCATCTTTTGGGGATTGCAGACAAAAAGTGCAATGGACCCCCGATAAAGTGGAAAGATGTGATAATGATATTATAATGGTAACCATTACACTTCAGTCAAAAGGACTATTAGCACATAAATGCATTGTCATTTGTTTTATATGTACATGATATATAATGTTTAATATGGAAATAAAATTACCTTGGACTTTTAATATAGGAATGTAATAGATGTAACAGAAAACTGATGCAATGACTACCATTAATGGAACATAACTACTGAAAACTGTTTCTTTAAAGGAACCAAAGCAATATGAAAGGAAAAGTTGAAGTTGAACAAATCTGACAGAGCTGTAGAGGGCATGTGGATTAAAATATATATAGTAATGAATAAAAGCAATTCTATTGGTTGTGTTTGCTATCATTCACTCAACCAAGGAAAAGACGTAGGTGATATGTTCCAAAGGAAACTGCAAATCACTCGGATGCATGAAGTAGCACTGATGAGTGACTTTAATTACGCTGACATCTGCTGGAACACAAATGCTTACTTCTCAGGATGGTAATTTCTCCTTCAGAGTGGTGAAAGGCACAAGCTATCCTTAACTTGATACTAAGCAATAAGGAAGCTAAATCAATAAAGTGTAAGTATGAGAAACTTGTAACTGAATGCACGTTATTGAGTTCAGAAGTGTTTTTTTTAAATTAAACTTAGAGCAATGTTACAATATGTAGGTTTCTATGCCCAAAGAAATTCACAGGAAATTAATGGAAAAAGTTGCTCAAAATGCCGGAGACATCTTTAAAATGCATAATGAAAGTATAGTTGCAAACTCTGAATAAAAAAAAATAGCCACAGCTTATTGTGAATGAGGAAAAAAACGAACAACAGAAATCAGTGCAGATGCACAAGAATGTCTGAAAGGAGTAGAACTAAAATGTTCTATCTATCTACTTATCTATCTATCTATCTATCTATCTATCTATCTATCTATCTATCTATCTATGAAATTTATTTGCTTCCCATTCTGTATCCAATGACTGGGCGGCAGAGGGAATATAGTAGGAAGAGGGACAGCTTAGCAAAGAAGAGTACACAAAAATTGTACAAATGGTTTCCGTTCTAGTCTTTAGCATGAAGCCAGGTAGTTCACTTTGCATCAGTCATTCTCTCTCAGCCTAGGAAGGAAGCAATGGCAAATAATTTCTGAAATCTTGCAAAGAAAACTGCAGGAATTGGTTGTGTCAGGTTAATATCAAGAATGACTCAAAGGCATCCCCACCCGCAGAAAAATTAAAGTGTGGTATCTTCTCTTGTGCAGTTTCCCAGACAGATGGACTGATGCCTCACTTAAGAGTTAAATGGCTTACCAGACTTTTGAGACTTCTCTTACATCAGGCTTCCACCTCAGGCTTCTTATACGCAAGAGACAACGTTTTCCAAAGAAAGTGTCCTCTAAATGAAAGTTGGTTTCCTGAAATAAGTTGCCCTGCTTAGGTCCCAGCAAAGAAAGCAGCTCGAACTATGAAGATAGGCATAGATAACAAGCTAAAATACAATTATATCATGAAGTAAATATAAATAATTGAATGAAAAATATTGTACCATCTGGCTCATTAATGCTAATACATGAGTACATGTGTGCATGATTTACACATTTCTACATACATGCATATCCATGTATTCTTCCTGAAACCAAATTACAAAACTTCAACAGTAGCATTCAGTTTGTTTTGCCATTCATTTTATATTCATTTAAAGACAAATAACTTTTTTTCTATTTCATATTGATGCTCTTGTTCTATAGCAGTGATGGCGAACCTTTCAGAGACCGAGTGCCCCAAAACCGCCCCTGCCCCTGCTCTGCCTCCCATCCTGCCTGCTCCGCCCTTGCCCTGCCCACCCGCAGGACCACACACTGCCTCCATGGCCCGCTGTAGATCGCCCAGGCAGCCCTGCAGTGCCATGGCAGCCACGCCCTTTGCCCACACCCCGCAGCATCATCTGCACACTATGTGGCATGAGGGCGGAGTCTTGTCCGTGCTGCCTGGCTATGTCCTTGGCTGTGCTGCTCCGTGCAGGCCACGTCCGGGGGTGACTCCTCCAGGAGGGCTGCTGGTGAAAAGGGGGCCATGGGGGGAGGCAGGGCTGGGGAAACAGTGAGCATGCCCACAGAGAGGGCTCCGAGTGTCCCCTCTGGCATGCGTGCCATAGGTTCGCCAACACTTCTACAGTGTTCAATTATTTTGTTTTATTTTTAATTATAAACTGCTAAATATAATCTGGGTTGAACTGTGGCCTTCATTTATCAACTTTTGTTTTTACCCACATTTCTGAAATCTATTTGCAAACTCCTAGATCAGTAGGAATCTGGTAAAATTCATTTTTGCAAAATCAGTTCAGGGAAATCTATCCAGTTCAATAGTTTAAACTATTTCAGAAAATTTATCCATTTTGGATTGCTGAATTGATTTGCAATCAGTGCCTGTGCAAAAAAATATATTGCATCCAATTCAGTTATATAATTTGATTTGAGTTATGACTTGATAGGCATTTGAACTGAATCTGCAGATCAATTTTTTTTAAATTATAGCTTCCTTTCAGAAGAAGAAAAGAAAATTCAAGAAATTTGCTTCTTGGTATGAGAAGTACTTACTCATCATTGCATTGCATATATAAGATTCTGAGAAGCATTTCCCTGTTGGTCTTAATATATTTAGAATTTTTAAAACCATTATTGATTAAGCCTTTTTTTCCATTCCTTCCTTCCCACACCAAATCATTTATCTTGTTTTAAATTGACTGCTAACTTGTTTTGCTTTTTTTCAATTTAATGGTCAAGGTTGTTAATTAGAGAGTCTGGGCCTTTCTGTTAAAAATACAAAGTGATTGGCACAGACAATTAGGCTCAGTGTGAGGATACATTAAATGCAAAATGCACATGGATAAAAGCTACCAATTATTGGAGACAGAGTGAGGAAAAGCAGGTGTAACAACATACACTATCTGACAGTACTGATACCATTAAAGCAGCATGGAGGGAGAGAGAGAAAGACAGACAGACAGAGAGAACCAACATTAATCATGTCACTGGGGGAATATTGAAAGGAAATTGAACTGCCAGAGTTTCATGCCTCCAGTGGATCAATAATACAAAAACAACTGCAAACTAAGAAGTACGAGATTACATTTAAAACAGGCAGCATAGACAATATAGCCTAAGCATACAAACTATATGAAGCCTTCTATATTTATTCATGAGGGAAAGGAGTTCAATCACGACAGCTGACATAAACATTTCATTTTCTGCTTTATCAATAAAATTTACGGAAGTACAGCCTGGAAAGGCATATGTCTGTGTCCTAGGGTTACCTTGTGAAAGAATCAAATAGTACTGTTCCTTGGGAATACCTGAAATATGAGGTTATCATCTGCCTAATTTTGATTAAAATGATCCATCAGCCTAAAGCAGTTTTCTCATTCTGGAAGCCCAAAGAAAAATCCCACTCCATTCTGATGCATAGTGGCAGAGTGTCAATGATAATTTATATCATAGGTCAACTCCGATAAGCACAGAGTCTGATAGCTTATTTAAAACTTTGTATCAGTCTCTCCTAGAGGAAGCTTTGATTCCACACTCAAATAATGAGATCATTCCATACTGACCAACAGTTCCAGTGTCTGAAGT
Organism: Crotalus tigris; assembly: GCF_016545835.1. NCBI lineage: Eukaryota > Metazoa > Chordata > Lepidosauria > Squamata > Viperidae > Crotalus > Crotalus tigris. The sequence continues at coordinate 2,034,530 of NW_024097783.1, read as the reverse complement.
CATAAACCTTATTTACATCCTCAAGATTAATAAGGCCTCTGGCTATGACAACCTCTTGTCTTCAGACCTGTAAGTGGACTTAATCATTCTAATCCTTAAAAAAAAAAAAAAAAAAAAAAGATAAGGCTAGCCTTGCCAACTACCAACTTATTAGTTTGCTGAGCATCACCAGCAAGCTCTATTCATGCCATTTAGAATGAAAATTGCAAGAATGGTTGGTAAAAGTAACTATCCTTATTGCAAACAAGTGGAATTTAGGCCCACTTGGTCTAATCTGGATCATGCTCTTGTTTTATGTGGTCCATATTTATGTGGTTTATGGAAAAGTATAGGGAAACATCTAGATCTCCCTTTATGAGGCCTTAAATCAGCATTTAATTTTATTTCAAGGCCTCCCCTATGGATAAAATGCAAGAATCTCAGCATTGAGTAGAAATTATTGTTTCTTATCTAGAATTTGTATAAGGACTCCAGGACCAGAATGTATTGTAATCCACAGGGATTGCTACTAAAGCTAATTCCTATATGTAGGGGAATTGTATGCCTTCTTTTTAAGAAGGTATGTCTTCTTTTTAAGATTCCTGTTAATCTATGCATAAACTCACTGGCTAAAGAACTTTCAGACCCAAATTTTCATCCTCCCAGAATTGCAAATATGTATCTTCTGCAGTTACTTTATGCAGAAAATGCAGCTATTATTTTCCTTAACAACTTAATACACTACCCCTGGAGAAAATGTGATAAGCAACTTGAAGATTAAAATACTGTTTTTTGTTAAAACATTCAGGAACATATGAGAAAAACTAGAGGAGGGGTGTCAAACTGCCGGCCTGTGGGCTGGTTTCATCATACCGAAGTTGCGCCCACCCTATTGCCGGCAATGCAAAAAGAGTCGTGATATGTCACAACATGTCACGTGACGTGGCGAGTTTGACACCTGTGAACTAGAAGGTCAAGGGACTGAGCAGTTGAAATCATTTACTTACCTGTGATTTTTTAAAAACCTGTGATTATAAAGTGCATATTGACAGATTGATCCTGCAGGCTCAAAAAAAAAAAAAAAAAAAAAACCCTTCAGAAACACCTTTTAAAGGTTTTTCACATTAGAAATTGGAAATATATTCCTACAACTTTAAAACTATTCACAACTAAATATCTGACTAAGCTTTTTTATGGTTCTGGACTAGTTCCACATGCAAGTTACAGGTGCATAAAGTATAAATCCAACTTGATTTTGAGGCTTAAGGGTGGCTAAAATGAGCCAGGCTAAAAGCTTGGTTATTAATTATTGTTTTGAATGCCCCTTTTCCTCAGCTGCTTTGATTCCAATCAGCCACCTATAATCCTAATGATTCACATTTCAAGCTAAGCCATAATAGCAATAGCAATAGCAATAGCACTCAGACTAATATACCACTTCACAGTGCTTTATAGCCCTCTCTAAGCGGTTTACAGAGTCAGCATTTGTTATTGATGGAACATAACCATTGCAAATTATAAACCATGCTTTACTTTTTCCTGAGCAAATCTAGCCACTTTATCATTATTAAGTATGATGTACACATAACTAATTTGCTATAAAACAAATGTACATTACAGTCCATCTCCCTTATTACACTAGTTATCCACATTTTCCATATGCAGAAAGGGTTAGAATTCCTTGAGAATATAAGTATCCTGTATTGTAAGGGCATAAAAATTTATATTTTAACCAGAGAGAAACTATTTTTTCTTCAGATAATTGTTTATGATAGATCAAGAGTAAAGCTTATACTCAGGTGATAAAAATTCTAGTTCACTTCCTATTAAGTTATTAATCTATCCAAGAATATTCCGCTTCTATTTGAGTAAATTATCCCTAGTTTAGTATGCATTATAAATCAAAAACTTACGTAGTTTTACATAAGTCATTGACATACTCTATATCAGAAGATTTTATCTACGGAACGTTGACTGAAATAAGCATGAGTCTCTCATCGGAATAGTACAGCCCAAAGTCTATTGGAGTGGCCAGCTGTGGAAGGAAGGCTTTGCAGTGACCAGTATGTGTTCTTCTTTCTCTTGTTTTTTTCCCTTGGGAGAAAGGTGGCATAGAAAGGTTTCAAGGCAAGCCTGAAGGACACTGCACCACATCTGAATTTTAACAGTAAAAGGAAAATGCTGGAACCATGGGAGATCTGGTTAGAGGAAGATTTGTGTTGTACGGAAAAGAAAAGGAAGCTGAAAGGAAGTTGCAGAAAGAAGCATTTGCAGAAAGGAAGCATTAGAAGTGGAAGGAATGGAGCAACCATTAGCTCAATGGTGAAGGAAGAGTTGGCTTCAACTTCATGAAACTTAGCAGCAGACAAGCTGGAAGGAAAAGTAGAAGTCAGCAACTTCACCATACCACCAGCAATGCTGAGGAATTAAACATCAATCAGCAGCTGATTGAGGATGAAAGCACCTTTCCCTTTCATTCCACCTTAGCCCAGGCTGAGAAACTGCCAAGCTTCAGCAGCAGTTTAGAGTAACAGCTAGCAGCAACATAAGTCAACTTGAAGGTGGCTAAATGATGGCTAAAGACTTTGATGTAAACTCAAGCAACAAAGAGGAGGAATAAGATAAAGACATAAGTGTGTGCATGGTAATACAGGTATAGCATAAGATACCATAGGTTTGTAATAAAAAAATTATATTTCTAAAAAAATATGTAACCTAGTTTTAATAGTTATTGTTAAAAATTTAATAATACCTATTATGCTATTTATCATTAAATTTGGATAACTATAGTGGTGCAGTCCCAAGATTCTGACTATGGGTAGAAATTGCCTTTTAATACATCACAGAGAATTATTTCCACCAGCTGTAGAAGCATTCACTGAAAAACATCACAAGTTAGAATAAATGCATTTCCTACTTGTTTGTGTTAATTCTTGCAAAATGACAATGCTTAGCAACTTTTTTTTAAAAAAGAGTTGGTACTACTTAATAAACCATATGATACCCTTTAAAATCAAATAATACAATTCAAATAAACATCAAAAAAGGAAAAACAATCAAGGAAGAAAATTGTAAGAAATCAAAATGTCTGAATAAATTCTACAGGCAAGTGAAAATATATCTCCTAAGATACTTTAAAAAATATACTATCTTGAAAAAGGAATTCCAGATAGGCAGAAAACAAGGACATGAATAAAGATATGAGACAATATACTTTTTAGTTAAATGCTTTTAAAAATATTGTATTTAGTTCTCTAGAGTAGCTTGAATTTAAAGGATTATATAAGCACAAGCAGCAAAGTAAAACTATTTTTTTTAAAAAAATGCATGTAAAGAACAAAATTGTAAATTGTGATCACATTCATGGGTAAATTAAATATTAAAGTAAAAAATTCCCAGAAGATATTCTTATCCTCTTGCAAAACCTTTATTCCGATCAGGATAACTACAAGCAAAATAAGGAGAAAAAGACTGGCTCCAGTGGGCAAAGAGGTAAATAAGGATGTATATTTTTTATTTATTCACGTTAAATGAGATATTTAAAATCAGCCAGTTTATTGCAGTCTTAGACCAATATAAAAGTCTGTCCGTGAGTGATCTATAAGTACCTATACATCTATCTTAAGAAACCATTAAATAAAACTGTCTTGAAATTAAAATACATCTAAAAAAACTGACTAGCACCCATGACTAAGAACCAAAAGGATTAATCTGTCTAGGCCTTGGCTCTTTTATGACTCGTGGACTTCAACTCCCAGAATTCCTGAGCCAGCATGGCTCAGCTTGGAAACCTCTCCCTTTCCCCTCAGCATGGCTGGCTCAGGAATTCTGGGAGTTGAAGTCCACGAGTGATAAAAGAGCCAAGGTTGCCTACCTCTGATTTAGGCTGTATATGGGATAGTATCTAAAATTACATACTGTAAATATGACAACATATAAAATTTACATAGAATGTGGTATCTGAAGTAACATAAAAATTAATAATATATAAAATTATATAAAATATATCTGTGTGGCAGTTTGGCATATCAAAGTCTAGTGGATCATGCTGCTATACGAAACCTAACCACGTCAGTTATAACAAATGGCAGTTTATCTGTAGGCAGAATCTGGACTTAGGCCAATTCTGAGTAAACTGTGTGTCTGAAACTAAAATACTACTCTTCTAGCTGAAAATGGAAAGTATCTGCAAGCAATAGTAATGAAAGTCATGGAACTTAGTGAAAATATGAGACTGATATTAAATAAAGAAGACCAAAATAACGACAGCAGATAAAACAACCAGGCTTAGAGTTGACAGTGAAGATATTGGTAGATAGTTTCTGCCTTTAGGATCAACCATCAACTGTAAAAAAAATAAACAGTCATGAAATACGCTGCAGACTACCAACTTGGCAATGTATCCATATAGGCCTTGGGGAAAATATTCAATCTATGCCTATAAACATCAGAATAGTGCAAGTAATGATATTCCATGTGACATTCTATGGAAGTAAAAACTGGACTTAAAAAAAACCAATAGAAAATTATTGACACTTTTGAATGTTGGGGTTGAAGACTCCTGAAGAGACTCTGGACAGCCAAGAAAACAAACAAATAGATCATTGAACAAGACTTCTGATTAGAAGCACAGATATAATTAACAGTAATTATATCTACAGATAAGCAAATCAGCCAATTTCTACGTTACCCAAAATTCTTTTCTTATTATATATTCATTCAAGCCTACTTTCATGAGTTCTAAATAGGATAAAAATCTTCAAAATGACACAATTTTTGTTGTTTTTGTAAAATGCCTTTTAAAATTATTTTTAGGGGGCTGAATGCATTTTTATATGACCAATGAGATTTTGTCCAATTGTGATTATCTTTTGAGTTATAAACCTCACTGCTGAATTCTACTTAACGGTAAATAGATGTGTAGGTTTATAGCTTTGGGGAAAGTGAATTGAATAAGCTTCTTTTTAAAGTCAAAGTAAATTAAAGATAACTGACCAGGTATAGTAGTGGGTTGCTGCTGATCTCACCAGCTGTTAATGCTTGGTAATGCTTTGTGCATCACACAAACTAGTCCTATAAGAGAACATGTTATTATTATTGATGCCAAGCCTTTATTGTGGGGATCCCTGTAAAACAAATACGGTTGCTAAACATATTCTTGAGGTCTGTTGTTTATGAGGAGACAAATTTTGCATAGACAAGTCTTGAGCGAACTCAAAATATTTCTTTACATTCCAACAAAGGATAAACGACTCAGCTATAAAAACTATTTTGCAAACACACATCTATACATTCTGATGCATGCATAAACATATGTGGGAATGATGTGTTCCAGTATAGCAAAACGTGGGTGATGCATGATAGAAAACAAAGAGAAGTCATTTTGTTAACATTAATTTTTATAAAATACCTTACAAGAACAATATAGTAACTTCAGGTTACATAATATTCAGAATTGAAAAAAAAAGATGAACAAAATATAAATTGATCACATCACTATTTTACCACATTAAACAAGTTTATAAAAAGTATTTTTCTTTCAGATAAAATAGTTATTTAGAAGAAAAATCTTCAAAATAAAAACTATTGAAGTCCTTTCAATAAGTCAGTCTGAGAAGCATTACGTTCCAGGTCAAAAGGCTGTGCCTGATTTAGAACTCACTTGTCTGCTTCCAAATGTATCAAGCTTTAAGACACAAATTAAAACATTTACCAGGTCAGTGCAAAGTAAAGCTTCAAGCTGGAAACAGGAGAAACAGAACAATGTTTCTGGTCCAAAATAAATTCACATTATAAAAAGTCGTTAGGTATGTGCTTGGGATAGAAAGAAACTTGCATTAGAGTACTGGAAAGAATGTTAAAACAGAGGCTTGCTCTTGAGATGCTGAGTGTGTATTTGTGCTCTATAATGTAGGAAATCATCGGCACTACTGGTAAGCATCACTATCTGTTTAAACTATTTAGAATTGTTTAGCTGTAAGGCAAGGAGGCATAAATTGCCCTACCTGTTCTCAAGCATATGTGAGCCCAAAGGCATTCCTGAACTACCATTTAATTGTAATTTTTAAAAAATAAATCAGAAAAAATATTAAATATGTGGCAAGTAATCATTTTATTTAAATCAATTTAGATCTTGTACAGAAACTCATTCAAAGCCAGCAGCCTAATCACCTCAACCTGATCAACCCTTTGAATCCAGCTAAAGAATGTAAAATAAAAGTTAAAGTATGATAAAATTATTTAAGTTTTTGAATGACTCTCCTTGTAGAAATATAGTCATACTTCCAACCTAGCAAGTAGCTTATGGATAGACTCCAAAACTGATTCATTTAGGAAGCAGTCATATAGCGCAATATGACTGCTTAAATATGTTTGTATACAGAAGTCTTGTAAAGATCATTTGCTATTACACATTTATAATTTTCCAAATGACCAAGGATAAAAGATGTAACACTGGCATTACAGAATACAGGCATACTTGGCTTCTTATATTACTTGCAAATTTCACTAAACCAAGTCCAATCTTTGTGGAATGTTTACTACCGCTTTGACCTGTCAAAGGCTTCATCAGATACTGAAAAACTACCAAACCATATAATATTCTAGATGTTGTATCTTTCTCCCTCAATTACATGGGATGAGAGAAAACCGGAAGGTTAACCTACACATTTGTATGTCTCTACTCTTATACTATGTAACATATTAACTTGAACAGGTCAGTGATGGTGAACCATGCCCAAAATATAATATAAATGCCAATGTTCTCCAGAAAGAACGTATTTCGTAGATTTAAGAGAAGATAGGGAAAATAGCCATTTCAAGATTAAGTTTGTATTCAAATCAACAATTTCTGTTAAGTTTTTAAAAATAGAAATTGGAAAATCTAACTTTTAAGGTGTGTGGACTTCAACTCCTAGAAATCTCCACCCAACATGCTAAAGTCCACACATATTAAAATTGCTAAGGTTGAAAAATACTGATCTAGGGGAAAATGAAATCAGTTTTGTGATTATTCTAGGTTTAATTATAGCAATTCACTGAAAAACTTGATTTGGCTTGTGCTTCAAAAAATTACTAGCAACTTAAAGCAGGAAAATTATGTTCAGGAATACAGACACAACACAATAAGTTGATCTGGGGACTGAATAAACATTTAAGATAAAATGTAAATTAATTAAAATCCTTGTAAAATTGGTTGATATAGAAGTAATAGAAAATTTAAAGTGTTCTTAAAATGATCCTGTTCCTGCAATGCTGTAATGAAATAATTATCTACACGGGAAATTAACCAAATACTTCTTCCCATAAGACAAAAATAATAATTTACCTGGCCACTGATAATAAAATTCATTCTGATAGATTTAATATATCTGCCAATATTAAGGCACGCACAGCCTTTCATTAAGCTTGTCAAGAAACAAAAGTCTAATTTCAATTCCATACCTTTTGGATTTTGAATAGCTATATAAAAAAAGATTTACGTTTCCAGGTCATTATCATGCAATTTTGTATATTTTAATTTTTCTAAGTTAACCATACTGATCTTGAAACTTAACAACCACATGTCAAAGAAAAGCTACGCAGTGTTGCTGGTCAAAATCCTTTTTAAAATAGACCAGTAACAAAGTAACATACTACACATTATATTTTGCTTTGTGTAAATAGCAATGGTCTACCAGAAAAATAAAATCAGTAGTGAAGGCCTCATTTTTCTTGCATTTTATTTGAGCAGAAATGCAAAAAGCTTTTAAAGCTCCTTGAAAAATAAAAATGGGGAGTGCACTTATATATGTATAAAAAGTAACTAAATGGGTCAAATCAGTATAAAGACAGCTGGAAATGCCTCACAGTAGAAAATATGAACAAGAACACAGGAGAATTGTCAGCTTTAAAATTGTCATTTACCATCTTGTAAACATGGAAAAATGCATTTCACAGATTAAAAGTTCATGGGAAGTAAACTTCTTTAAATTATTTGTCAGTTCAACCCTGATTCAAAAATATGGCTAGCAAAAATACAGATTTAATTCACTTATATTTTGAAGTGAGCAGTTGATCTTATTCTGAAAAATTGTTCCAACTTAGTCTTTGAAGATACATCCAGGAAAAAAAAAATCTCTTGAATCCCATCTCACAAATGTACAATATTTCTCATGTTTACACACACACACACATATGGAGAATTAGGCTTGCTGCAAGGTTTTTCATACTATAGATTGAGTCGTGGGGAAACTGATGGAGGAAAGCAAGCAAATTCTCTTAGAATGCTCCGTGCTACATCAAGATTATTCTGGGCTATTTCAAGAGCCCTCTTCACTTCTTCAAAAGAATAACCTTCTCCCATAAGTTTTGCAATCTTTGCATCAACATTTTCTATAGGTGTATTATGTGCCTTCCTATGGTGTATTTCTGGAGCAGTCCTACGAGGAAGTGGTTTTGGAGGCCTGGCTGGTGCTTGTGAACAATCTATATGAAAAGAAAAAAAAAGAATGGTCATTTTTTATGGCAAAAAATATTCCTGACTAATTCCAAGTCATTAGTTCTACTCAGTTCTCTTACTATAAAAGGTAATTTCCGAATTTGAACTGATTTATACATATTTAAACTTTGCACAGATAGGAGCAAAAGAATTATTATTTGTTTTGTTTGGTTCAAGAACAAGCTCTACTTGTTGACTTAGCCTTCCATCCTTTCGAGGACCCAGATTGTTGGGGGCAATATGCTGACTCAGTAAACCACTTATAGAGGGCTATAAAACACTGTGAAGTAGTATTTAAGTCTATGTGCTATTGCTATTGCCACTAGATGTTACCAAACCATACGAGAGAGAGAGAGAGAGAGAGAGAGAGAGAGAGAGATAATTAAAACTACTTCATCTTAACTTTAACTGATTTCCTTGAATATTTTCTATGAATGGGATTCTGTGCTTTTTTGTTCACATTTATGATTCCTCTATTATAGCAATGTTTACCTCTATGATGTGCAATTGCAAATATTACTATAAAGTATTATTGGAATTTATGAAAATCAGGGAAAGCATTTTAAAGCATAATTTAATAAATACAAATGCAAATAAATTATCTCAAAAATAGAGGTAGTTCTCAATTTATGACAATTGAGCCCAAAATTTCTATTGCTAAGTGAGATATTTGTTAACTGAGTTTTGCCCCATTCATGACCTTTCTTGCACATTTGTTAAGTGAATCCGGCTTCTCCACTGATTTTGCTCGTAAAATGTTGCAAAAGCTGATCACATGACTCCAAGACATTGCAACCATCATCATAAATATCAATCAGTTGCCAAGTTTTTACAATAGAGAAAGGTACTAGGCAGGGATGTCCATTATCACCGTTGTTGTTTGTTTTAACACTGGAAATATTGTTGATTAAAATTCGAGAGTCTCAGGAAATAAAAGGTATAGAAGTTAACAAAAAAGAATATAAGTTAAGAGCTTTTGCGGACGACTTGGTGGTTACTTTGTCGCAACCTAATTATTCTGTAGTAAAGTTATTGCAGTTGATTTATCATTATGGTTTGGTTTCGGGTTTTAAGATTAATGTTAATAAGACTAAAATCCTACCTAAAAATATGACTATTCGGGAGAAGCAGATTTTGGCTAACTTGACAGGTTTTGAAATTGTCAACAAGGTAAAATATCTGGGGGTGATGTTATCTGTTTCTAATGCAAAATTGTTTAAAAATAATTATGAAAGGTTGTGGGTCAGTGTACAGAAAGACTTGAGGAATTGGGAGAAGTTGCAATTATCTCTCATGGGAAGAATTGCAGTGATAAAAATGAATATTCTACCCAAGTTTCTTTTTTTGTTTCAAATGTTACCGATTTTGAAAAATGAGATTAATTTAAGTGAATGGCAGAAAGGAATCAATAAATTCATTTGGGCAGGGAAAAAGCCAAGGGTTAAGTTTAAAATCATGCAAGACTTCCGTGAGAGAGGTGGACTCAAGGTACCGAATTTGAAATTATATACCTGGGAAACCATTTGGGTGAGAAATGTTAAATTTACACAAGCACAGAATTTAAGGGAGAATTTTTATAAAATGTTTTATAGATGGCACCTTGACCCACAAAAAATGTCTTTTATGTACCCTGACCTACAGCCTAAATGTTGGAGATGTGGTTGTTTGGATGCCACCTACTATCACATTTGGTGGTCGTGTAGAAATATAAAAGCCTTTTGGATTAAGATATGGTGGAATATTCAAAGAATTTTTAGAAGGAGGGTAAAATTTACTCCACAATTATTTTTGTTAGGTATAGTTACTGATTGTGACACAAAGGAGGTTATATTGATGTTAAACTTGATCACAGCCGCAAGGCTGTTAGTAGGACAATATTGGAAAAAAGAATCTTTGCCTACTTTGCAGGAATGGTTTCTTAAAGTGTCTTATTTGGCGGAAATGGCAAAGATTTTGGCTTTTTTAAAAGAACAATCGCAATGGATAAAGTTTATACAATTTAAATTGGATATAAAAAATATTATTTAGCTTTTTCATAACTTCTATTTTTATATACATATATGTATCTTAGTTATATTTTCTTTTTTCATATAACTTTTTTATTTTTTTAATTAAGCCTATATTCTGCTCTGGGAAGCTCCGGGGGGGGGAGGGAGTGGGGGTTTTGGGGGGGTAGGGAAAGGGTTGTTTTGTTTTGTTTAGTTTTTTGTCTATGTTTTTGTTGTATTGTTATTCTTTTGTTTTTTTGTAAAAATTTATAAAAATTTTCAATAAAAAAAAAAATCAGTTGCCAAGTGTCTGAATTTTGATCAAGTGATCATGGTGATGCTAAAATGGTCGTAAATGTTAAAAACAGACATAAGTCATTTTTTTCAGTGCTGTTGCACAGTCACTAAATGAACTATTATAAATCGAGTACTACCTGTAATTACATACCAAATAACCTTCCATTCTTAAGGTTTTTGATTCAACGCATTCCAATATATTAATTACAATGAAAGACAGTAAGGATTTTTATCAGCTTTCTTCCTCCTTCCAAGAGTATTTTTTTTAAAATGCTAATGTCACACTCACAGCTCTGGGGTTCTTTGCTCTATACAATCTTCATCATACAATTAGTGTTATTATTTACGCTGTTACATGATATCTTAATCATACATAAGAGCTGGATTATTTAGTTATTTTCAGCTGTGCTCGCAGTAATAATAATTCCTATGAAAGTGATTTTAAAAAAACTATTCCATCAAATGGTTATACCAGTTTTGATCATAAAATGGGCTGAAATAAATATAATACATGCTTTATTTTTATTCAAGAAGATACGTATTGTTCACAATATTTTATTTGACTTGGGTGAAAAAACATGAATAAATTCTCCATGAACATAATCTAAGAATCTAAACATATTTTAAAAATATTTTCAGCTAGTACACAAATTTCTACAATTTGGCTTCAATGTAAATTATTGATACAAACATTTCTGCATTATATTACTTGCAATGTGACTAAGAAGATGGATATTTAGAAACATGTATTTCAAATAGATATCTTAATATATGAATATGCTTTTTATTTTTTTAAATCTATTTGAAATTGTCAGCAGTGAGAATCTTCCACTAACAACATTAATTCACTTACTATCAAAAGTCCCACAATTAATAGATAGGAATTTTATGTAATACATGCCAAATTATGGATAGAATTAGTAAACAATGAGGGGCCCTTGGTGCTTTCTGAGCTTAGTTATTTGCCAAAGACACTACACAGTTCAACCCTGAGCTACATATATTCTCTTCTATTGGAATAAATAATACATTTAACTTATGCATAGCTATTAAAAAGATATCTGGATGATTTAATTTGCGCAAAATGCATATGGGAACATATTACATAAAATTGATGAAATTGAATTTTGGAAAAGATCTGTATTACTACTAATTGCATTACTATGCACACCAAAGCAATATATTATAATAAGAGTTTGAAAATATTTTTTCACCCCTACTATTAAATTAGAACCTCAAACTCCTGACGCAGAGTTTATTACAAAGCAAGACATGCTGAAGTTAAATTTAAATTCATATATTTAGGAAGTATAGGTACATAAGAAGTATCTACTGTTCCAACCAATGTGCAGATTTGTTGTGTGTTGTTGTGTTCCAACCTGTTGTGTGATTTTAAAAAAACAGTTACCACAGCTTAAAGACTTTCTGCCTACAGCTATCTAATAGTGTCACTCAATCTAATACGGTAGTGTAATTCAATTTTGTTTATTGGCAATAGACATAACAACAAAAACACATACAAAATGATATTGGAGGATATGACTTGGTCCAAGTAGTGCCTCTAATGGACTCCAGTTTGAGCAGAAAAACTAAATTAAGATTGCGTCTCCTGAACTTGAGATTGGTTCAACAGACATCCATGTACAGAATATCTCTGTTCATATATTTTCCTGGAATTTTTAGAAATTTAAATTTTAGCAGCATAAATTCAGCTTTGTTTAGCTTTCCTTCTTTTTTTCAGTATTTCATTGCTTAGGGAACTCTGGGCAATGAGATAGGTCAGGATATCTGAGCATTAAGACAAGATGTGGGATTTATTAGATATTCCCTAATTCACTCAATTCTGTATTTTGAAGCAGCTTGTCAGCAAAGTTTAGAATGGTCAAACTTTATTATCACTTCCCTCAGAAAAGTATACCGGAATCTCAAAGACCATTGTAATAATTTGCAGATTATATCAATAATAAAATTGCTGGAATGCTGCTTTTGACATATTTTACTCAAGTGTTCAGTCTAATGGTTTAAATATACAGGAATGCTCAGATGGCAGACAAGCCACTTTACTTACATAGCCTTATACTTGAGGACTGCAAGCCAATAATAACTGTACCTTTCCACAACAAATCTTAAAGGAGACAGTAATCTATTATTGAAAAGTTCTCCTTGGGCCCTAAGGTTAAACCCACTACGACCCAATTACAAGTACCTCTTTGTTACTAGAAACATAGATCACCGAATCAAAGTTGTAAGGTGTATTTTAAGTCATCAAGTCCAACTATCAAGTCATCAAGAATACAATTTAAAACATCCAATAAAAATATATTGTCCAGTCTTTGTGAGGGCAACATGCTTAATAATGTAGCAACTGGCTAGATGCAGATATTTTCAAATGACATGATTTTAACTCTTTCCTGGGTTTAGGCCTGGGTTTGCAAATTAGAAAATCAGATATTCTTCTGTAGGACAGAGATAAATATAATGCAATTCTACTGATGTTTGATGTCCACGTAGTTTAATACTGTCAACCATAGTATTTGTCTCTGTGAGTTGAAGATGCTGTATTACAGTGAATCCACTCCTACTTGCACAGAGTTGAGTGACTATCTCTCTATCCTGGCAACAATACTGTGGTGTACCTCAAGACATTATTTTTTCCTCAGTGATACCCAATATCCATAAAAAAAAAAAAATGCTGGGAGAGGTTATCTGGCGTTTGAGGGTTAATAATGACCAGAATGTTGATGACAAAAATTTTTGTAACCGCTGAATTAGGAGAGGCATATTCCAAACCAGGACATGGAGTAGATAAAAGCCAGTAAATAGAGCCTGTATCTTGATAACATAGAATGGGTGGTTCCACATGAGAATTTCAGAAATCTGATTGCTCTAAAAATGTTGCTCCTAAAGACATTATTACCATTGGAACCTAAGTGACATATTTCTAGTTTTGGTAAGTCTACTACTTATATCTTTACATGGACGGGAAAGTTTAGTTGTATTTGTTCAGGAAAAGGAAATGTCATATTTAGATTACTGTAATATATGCAACAAGGGTGCTTGATCTAGAAAGAGAAACGCACACAAAATGTGGCACAGTAGGTTGCTAAGTGTGGCTCATGATCATGCACATATTATGCTTCTGCTGAAGTAATTAACTCATTTCTAATTCAGTATTATGCCAGATTGAAGATTCTGCTTTTTACACATAAGGTCCTAAATAATGTGGCACTAGGATACCTAATAGATCAATTATGCTGTTACAGACCTGATTGATTGATAAGATCATCAGAGGAGGTTCTGCTGCGTGTGCTGAGACTGACTGATTGTCATCTTGCGGTTACTCGCAGATAAGCCTTTTCTGTAATGATGCCTGTACCATGGAATGCTTGGCCACCTGAAATTCATGAGGTACCTACTGTTACATCTTTTAGGTACCTTGTGCCAGGATTTCCTTCTATGAATGTTTGATGGATAGTTTTGCTTTTGCTTAATACTTTACTTTGTTTTTATTACTGTATTGCTGTATTATTGTTATTTAATCCTTTTGATTGTAAACGTCCAGTATCTGACCGTAAGAGAAGCACTATAGAAACATTAACAATGCATCTTGAGTTTGCATAATATTTCAACAGATGTAATTATGGATTTTTTCTGGTAGTGACTGTGATGTTTTCTTCTCTTTTTATGATAGTAATGAACATATCGATTCTAATACCACATAGCACTTTTATTATACACTATTGTAACCAAGACTGACTCCCAGCAGTTTACACACAGAAAGAGAAACACAGAATAAAAGCTAGGAATGAAAACGACAGCACATAACCCTGATGCTCAAACCCAGGGACAATAGTAAAGCTCTTTGGAAGTGATATGGAAAAGCTCTATTTCACTGCTTTGAAAACAGATTAAATGAAGCTCTAGAAAAGATGGGGAGGTTGATATTCTAAATCACATATTCTCCATTTTCAATTTTAATATACTTTCTGCAAGATTTAATCTGAAAGATTAAAGTGACAAATTCTTTTGAAAAATTATGGAAAATATAAACAGTTCTATAATTTTATTCCTGTATACTGGGTTTTAATTACCTGAAGAAGATGGCAGTTGGTCATAATCCTGGGATGTTCTGTGGGCCTTTATATTTTCACCAGTTAATCTTCTAACAGGTGGTAAAGGAACTGAGTCATTTGTAGGATCAAAAAAAAGATCTGTGAAAGGAAAAATAAAGATCATTTTGTGTATTACGGTTCATAGGACATAAATTGATAAAAAAAGTAATTCAAAAGTTAAAAAATACACAAGAGACGAATGATGTAATATGTTAAATTTTAATTTAATTGAGTTGCAAAGGATTCTTTTCTAATGTGGACTTCACCCTCTTTTTAATGGTTTACTTTGCTAATCTGAGAAATTGTGGTTAATTTTAATCAACTATTGAGATATGCCATAAAGAATTCACAGAAAACTTTATATATAAAGTTTATACATACATACAGTGGGGCAAAAAAGTATTTGTGCAAAGTTCTCCCACTTAAAAAGATGAGAGAGGCCTGTAATTGTCATCATAGGTAGACCTCAACTATGAGAGACAAAATGAGAAAACAAATCCAGACAATCACATTGTCTGATTTGGAAAGAATTTATTTGCAAATTATGGTGGAAAATAAGTATTTGGTCACCTACAAACAAGCAAGATTTCTGGCTCTCACAGACCTGTAACTTCTTCTTTAAGAGGTTCCTCTGTCCTCCACTCATTACCTGTATTAATGGCACCTGTTTGAACTTGTTATCAGTATAAAAGACACCTGTCCACAACCTCAAACAGTCACACTCCAAACTCCACTATGGTGAAGACCAAAGAGCTGTCGAAGGACACCAGAAACAAAATTGTAGACCTGCACCAGGCTGGGAAGACTGAATCTGCAATAGGCAAGCAGCTTGGTGTGAAGAAATCAACTGTGGGAGCAATAATTAGAAAATGGAAGACATACAAGACCACTGATAATCTCCCTCAATTTGGGGCACCACACAAGATCTCATCCCGTGGGGTCAACATGATCAAAAGAACAGTGAGCAAAAATCCCAGAACCACACGGGGGGAACCTAGTGAATGACTTGCAGAGAGCTGGGACCAACGTAACAAAGGCAACCATCAGTAACACACTACACCGCCAGGGACTCAGATCCTGCAGTGCTAGACGTGTCTCCCTGCTTAAGTCAGTACATGTCCAGGCCCATCTGAAGTTTGCTAGAGAGCATTTGGATGATCCAGAAGAGGATTGGAAGAATGTCCTATGATCAGATGAAATCAAAGTAGAACTGTTTGGTAGAAACACAACTCATCGTGTTTGGAGGAGAGAGAATGCTGAGTTGCATCCAAAGAACACCATACCTACTGTGAAGCATGGGGGTGGCAACATCATGCTTTGGGGCTGTTTCTCTGCAAAGGGACCAAGACGACTGATCCGTGTACAGGAAAGAATGAATGGGGCCATGTATCGTGAGATTTTGAGTGCAAACCTCCTTCCATCAGCAAAGGCATTGAAGATGAAACGTGGCTGGGTCTTTCAGCACGACAATGATTCCAAACACACCATCCGGGCAACGAACAAGTGGCTTCGTAAGAAGCATTTCAAGGTCCTGGAGTGGCCTAGCCAGTCTCCAGATCTCAACCCCATAGAAAACCTTTGGAGGGAGTTGAAAGTCCGTGTTGCCCAGCGACAGCCCCAAAACATCACTGCTCTAGAGGAGATCTGCATGGAGGAATGGGCCAACATACCAGCAACAGTGTGTGCCAACCTTGTGAAGACTTACAGAAAGCGTTTGACCTCTGTCATTGCCAACAAAGGATATATAACAAAATATTGAGATGAACTTTTGATATTGACCAAATACTTATTTTCCACCATAATTTGCAAATAAATTCTTTCCAAATCAGACAATGTGATTGTCTGGATTTGTTTTCTCATTTTGTCTCTCATAGTTGAGGTCTACCTATGATGACAATTACAGGCCTCTCTCATCTTTTTAAGTGGGAGAACTTGCACAATTGGTGGCTGACTAAATACTTTTTGCCACACTATATATGTGTGTGTGTGTGTGTGTGTGTACACACACACACACACATATATATACATATACATACATACATACATACATACATACATACATGTATATATATGGCTAATGAGCGTGTTACCAGTCTATTCGGCTCCCGCCCCACCCCCGTAGTTAATTGCTCTGTTGTTGTTTCTGTCGCACTCGTTGATGAAACAGCCACAGATAATATATTAAGAATATGCACTCTAGAACAGGGCTTTTCAACTGGTGGTACTTTGGTACCTGGCAGGTGGTACATGACCGTCCTAGAGAAGTGGTAATGGGGGGGGAGAGGAATGAGCTGAAGCAGCGACAGTGCTGCACAAGCCTGAGAGAGAGACAGCTGGAGCTGCAGGGCTGTCGGAGCATGACAGAGGCCCCAGGATCTACGTGGGTGGCTATAAGCTGATCGGCGCTTCTGCAGAGCTGTCAGAGCTCAGCACCGGGCTCCAGTTGATTGGCGCTTCTGAAAGTAGCATGTAGCTAGAAGGGCACGGAAAAAGAGGGGGGGAGAGAGGAAAGGATATAAAAAGAGATTTTGGCGGTAAAGGTCCAGCGAGGGCTATCAGCACCCTGCCCCCTGGGCATGCGCACAGGAGGTGGCAAGTGCCCGGCATCCCTGCTGACTGTCCCTGCTGACCGCGCAGAAAGAAAAGAGGAAAGCCCAGGCCGACCAAGTGCTGATTTACAATCTTGTAGCTACTATCAAAGCCAGAAGGTGCTCAGCCTTAGATCCACGGGGCAGCCCTGGAACCAGCGGCAGGTCCCTTGCCACCTCAGCCCCACCTCCACCCCACCCCCTGGGTGTGTGCAGAGGTGGTGGCGAGCGCGCAGGGTTTGGCATCCCTGGGGACTGCGCTCTGAGCGCTTTGCAAGTTTATTTTTTTAAGCTCCCCCGTCATTGCCTCTGTGCCTGAAGAGCCTCTGCGTGGCTCTCAGCTCACCTCTCCCAGACCCGTGCATATACTTGTTTGTGTGTGCGTGTGGGGGGGGTCTCACTCATTGCAGCCCCATGCTGTGACATTGGGGAGGAAAAGAGCAGGAGACATAAGAGAAACTGCAATGGGAGCTTCTTGCAGCCTTCCACCTGCTAGGGGTGGGAGCTGAGGGCAACAGGGCATGATGCGATCCGCGGCGTGTTGAGAAAAAGAAACAAATACTCCAAAAAACCAGCTTTCATTAGTTTACAGCCTTCCATCACAGAAGGTCTCTGTTGAGGGCGTGGGGCTGCAAGGGATGAGACATAACCTCCATGCGTGCACACAAACACATGCATGGGTCTGGGAGTGGTGAGCTGAGAGCCACGCAGAGGCAACAACAGGGGAAGGGGTCAAAATGGGAAGTCTCTGCTAACCACTGCCTGTTGCCACCTCTGCCCAGAGCCTTGCAGCTTAAAAAAAAGGCAGGGGAGGGAGGGAGGGAGGGAAGGAAGGAAGGAAGGAAGGAAGGAAGGAAGGAAGGAAGGAAGGAAGGAGAGGCAACTTGGTTGGAAATGCCCCAGTTCAAAAAGAGAAAGCAATTTTGTGTTCTGTTTTGTCACAGACAGAATTTTGTTGGCAATCCAAGTTAACATTGGTATTCTTGAATTGTGAGCTCTTAGCAAAGTATCCCCTCCTTGTATGTTGCTAACAGCCATTTCCAGTGAGGAAAACAGGACAAACCAGAATGGATAAAAATATTTTCCTTTGCTATATTTCCAGTTTGAATTAGACTAAGGCAGGGTTCCTACAAAAGAATCCTTTTAAGGATAACGTATTAATAGAAAAGCAACTAATCTACCTCTGTTCCTAAACGCTAAAGCTGTTGCACATAAAAAACAGAAGACCTCTCATCAACTAACACAGCCACCATTTTGACAATTTTGCTGTACTGTTGTCTTTAGCCCCACTAAAGGCAAGCACAGGATAAACTGAGCTTGGTTTGTTCTCAATATTTTAAGTGACCATAAACTACCAGCAAAAGTTGCATTTGATCACAAGGCAAGGAGGCATCGAGAAATGTTTCCTCTTTTGCATTTGAGCATCCAAGAAGGGACAGGAAAGGAGAAAGGGAAAGAGGAAAGACAAAGAAAAAGAAGGAAAGAGGGGAAGAGAGCAAGGAATGAAAAAGAAGGAAAGAGGGGAAGGAACAAAAAGGAAAGGAGAATGAAGAGGAAAGGAAAAAGAAGAAAAGGGGGGAAGGAAGGAAGTTTATAATGAAAGGGAAGGAGGGTCTGAAGGAAGTCCTGCCTTAGCACTTGGCCATGACCAGCACTGCTGCCCTTTTGCCTTCCCTTTGTCCCCATCTCCTGACTCTCCTATCGGTGAGGATGCTTTGGTTACAAAGCTGGGTCTCCTTGCATGGAAAGGGAGTGGCCTCCCTCTGACCTACACATTTTGCCCTCCCGCACACACCATGAGCAATCTGGCCAAGGAGAGCAAGCCAAATAGAAGCAGCCTCAAGGAGAAAGTAAGGGCAGCCGGGCACCACCTTGGGGAAGTCTGGGCTGAGCTGGGTGCTTGCCCTCCATCGCCCAGGACTCTGGGCAGCCTGCACTACCGGGGGTCCTCCCGTGGCCTGAGAGCAAAGGAACCACCACCAAAGAAATTAAAACCGGTACTTTTTTACTTTTTTAATGGTTTGTAACATTTGATTAGATTATGGAATAAAATATAAAAATACAAAAGCAAATAGTAGAAAACAGTAGGGAGGAAGAAGGGGAAAAAAGTGAGGGGGAGAGGGGAAAAAGAAAAGGAATTGACTTTCCACTTCCTTTGTTGCAGTAGAATGAAGCCTTAACATTGAATCTCAACTTTTTACTTTCTCATAATAGTATAAACTAGCCATTTCTATAACAACAAATGAATCTAATCAGTAAAACCCAAAATCCCACCCCTTTTTTCAGTCATCAGGTTCTTTTGCTAAGCACTGGTGGTACTCGAATATTATCATGTCCTAAAAGTGGTACAATCTGTGAAAAGGTTGAAAAGCCCTCCTCTAGAAATCTTAAAGATTTAGTTGTCCTGAAATCTTTCTATCCACTGGTTTGCAGCTATTGTTCCCCATTGTCTGCTACTGCTTTGCTCCAACAGCATTTTATAAACTTTAACGTAGATCCACAGTAGATCCACCCATGCAACAAAGCTTCTCAGAGCTTTCTGAAAAGAATTAGAGAATGTGTGGCATATCTTCCCCTCAGTAGGAAGAAAAGACTACCCTAGATGAAGATACCTTTCACAAAGGATGTTTCAAACCAAAGGTTATTGGCAAAACATCAGTAAACACAGATATGTTCTACATACTCTCCTTTACCAAAGAAGAGTTATATTTAAAAGATAAAAAAAAATATTAAACGCTATTAACTTTTTACAATAATGATTGGAACCTTTCAATCACTCAATTAATAGCTATTTCAAAAGGAAATAATATGAAAATGAATGATTTTGTAAAGTAGGGGTTTAGAACACTGCCAGACCAAGTGCTGCACTTCCGTTTTCAATGGCATGCTGGGAACTTCATTCCCTAAAATAATTACTAGAATCAGGGGAGTGGCTAAATTTGATTTTGCTTCATTTAGTTTTGCATTTAGTTAATATCAAATAGTTTCTATGATTACTTTCTAATCATGTTTTTAATTTTCTTCTCATGTCCCTTTGTCATTTGAGAATCTTTAAAAGCCTCTGAGGACTACCCCTAAAGACTTTTTAAAGCCTCATATAAAAAATTAGATAAGCAAGCATTAGCAATAAGCAGAAAGTTAGATAAGCAAGCATTCCCAGTGAAGGCAATTTAAGAGGAATGCTTGCCTTCTGCCAAGTCTCTAACAGCAGTTGGCTCCAAATGTTTTGCTACCTGAGCAGATGGTGACCTACCCTTTAATTCCAAGTCTGCACAGGGCCTTTCCCTCAATATTGATGACAGGACTGTGTCCTCCATCTACAATCCAGGATATGATCCTAAGAATATAAGCCAGCCTCATGTCATAGCTGTAAAAAAGGCTAGTGTGATTTTTTCGGGTTCATGATCAAGAGTCATTGATAGTCATTTAGTTTCCAAGTTTCAGGAAATAGTGATTGCATGGTATTTTGTGTCAGTCAGACCCAGCCTCAAATGTTA
This sequence comes from Crotalus tigris, assembly GCF_016545835.1. Classification (NCBI taxonomy): domain Eukaryota; kingdom Metazoa; phylum Chordata; class Lepidosauria; order Squamata; family Viperidae; genus Crotalus; species Crotalus tigris. The sequence goes on along the minus strand of NW_024097783.1, from coordinate 2,013,590 downwards.
TGGCCCATTATAGCTGTCATACTAAGCATCTCTGGTTGAGAAAGGTGTGGATTCTGACTCAGGTTCTTGGAAGGCCCAGTAACCTGGAAGCAGCTCTTTTTTAAGAAGAGACTAGACAGCCACCTGTTTGAAATGGTAGAGGGTCTCCTACTCGAGCAAGGAGTTGGATTAGAAGACCTCCAAGGTCCCTTCCAGCTATATTCCGATTTAATATCCAGTGAGAGAAACAGAGCATTAAAAAATTAAAATGACAGTGCAATTTATAGTATGTATAAATTACACAAAATTAAACTTGCTAATATTACCATTTTATAAACTGCCAGAGGTAGAGAAAGGAAGAAAGGCAGTTCTGTCAGTAATGCAGAGCCATCAGCTCTAACAGTTACTTTAGCTAGCTTCAGTAAAAATCTACAGCAGAGGGAAAGCCGAGTAGTAGCTATGGATCTTCCCCTTCTTGAATTTTGGTTCCTGTCTCTCACATCCATGAAAGTATTTTAGAAAATTTTTAAGAACTGTATGAATTTTTATAAAGATAACTATTTTTTATAAAGGCACTTTTTTCTAATCTGTTCTTGATGCTGCTTTTGCTAAATTAAAATTCCTTCAAATCAAATAAACAATTCGCCCACATTATGAAAATCAACGAGTAGTGGTTGTCTCCAAATGTTATCTCAGTATTTCGCCATACAATTAAAGCCTGATTTAGAAATAAGTTTACATACTCCATTAAAGGAATGTTTCATAACCCTGAATAAAACATTCTGGCACAAGATTCAGCTGTAACTATCCAACATATTAAATATTGGATATTTTAAATATTTAAATATTTCTCATTCTTTTTTTCTGACTTCAATATAAAAATGTTCATGCTAGGCTATTCAATAAACAAAAACTATATTCTAATTAATTTTTATACTAATTTCAGTAAAGTTTACAATTATAGCAGTAAAAACACAAACTAAAAATAACAAGAGAAAACAAAAGTTGCAGAAAAGGAAGAAATATGAACAAATAAAAAAGAAAGAGAAATAAAAAATAATACAATAAGGAAAAAGGAAAGAAACAAAGAAGTGATTTCTCCTTTATCACAAGTATAAACAATTTAGTAATTAAGATCTCCTCTTAAAATAAATGATCTCTTCTCTTATAAAAAACCGCCTCCCTTTTTATGACCCTGTAATCCCTTACTTTGGGGTAGAATCAGGATGACTGGACAAATCCATAAAGCCTAGTTATTTCAGTCCTAATGTCAGCAACAGTCTACTGAGGGTTGCCAGAGGTAACAACAGTTCTATTTTAACCTTGACCAAAGAAGTCAATTTTATATTTCTTCCTTTTTCTTTTAAGAATCTTGATTTTAGACCCAACAAATATGTCACAGAATTTATTTATTTTTTTTTCTTTGTCCTTTCTCAAAAGAATTCTTCAAAAATATAACAAGCTTCTTTTGTAAATCCAATATAAGAAAATTATTCAGATCACTCTGTTGCTTTTTTATTTGTATATCCCTTTCAATTAATTAAACGATCAGCCGGATTCTTTTGTACAGTATATCCACTGTAACATTTTTTTCCATGCTATTCTTTTAGTCTGTTGAATCAGAATGTTCAAATCAGTCTCAATCCTATCAGGTAAAACTAGCTCCTGGTTCAATCTTTTAAACATAGTTCATCAATAGAAGCAAATACTATTAAAATTAATATCTGAGTTCATTGTTTAAAAATTTCCTTCAATATGCCCAATACTAAAAAAATATGCTTCATTCTGTAATTTTAAGTTGAATTTGAGTATTGTTCTAATTTAATTATATTTTGGGTTCCCTCTAGTATCCAATTTTTAAATCATACTTTACAATGTTTTTTTAAAAGAATTCAAAATAAAAACATTTTCCCACAAGAAGGATATCTTATAATTAATTCTAAAATATTATTTAAAATTTATCTGAGGCCTTGGTCCATTTGTAGCTTTCTTAAAATCAAATTTTATCACCTTTTTGTTGTTTATTCCCCATATTTTTAAAAAGTCCTTAGACTTTTATTTAAAATTTCCTTTGCTAAGAATTGAAGGAAACTCACCTGATACTATAAATCCTCCAGATCTAAAAGTTCCTAATAGCTGTAAAGTAGTTAACAAGCAATTTCTGAATGTGATTAGAAAAGAACGTATGTAAACTTAGCATCCTTTCAAAGGCGCCAACCACAGTTTGAGGAAGATGGCTATTCCCACATCTTCCAGACTGCTAAACCCACTGGAGACAGTTGTCTTGTGGTCTCCTCACAAGGAGCAGCTGTTTGGAGCACTTGTGGATGATCTCAATTCTTCTCCTTGTCTGACCAGCTCTTCATTCCTCTGTGAATGTCAGCTCTGATTTTTGCAGAGTTGTCTTTAATCTGCCATTTTTTCCCAGATGTCAAAACTCCAAACAAAAAACTACTACTTAATTTGCAGATCACTATACCATTAATAGTATATATTTTGGAAATATAGGAAATTAACTTGCTTATTTTTCTACATAACTTCATAACTTCAATTTTATAGTATAAAGCTCCAAATGCAAGGTTAGATCTATGCTGACAAGTAGTTAAATAATTGAGAACATTTTTTATAATTAAATCTCTACAGTAAAATAAAATAACTATCACCATCACCATCTCTTACCGGTGGATGGGTGGTATAGTTCATGTCCAGACAGGGGTCTATTTCCTGCAACAAGTGGTCTTGTTTGCTCAATGAAGCTATGGCGTGCAGGAGGTGGTGGAGGTGGAGGAAGGGAAGGTGGTGGATTGTCAGACAAATTTTCACCTGTATTGACAGAGAAATTATATAAACCCCTTATCAGATAATTTTCCAAAAGTTTATCTAGCAATAAAGTGACTTTAATGCAGGTCAGTCTTGACTTAGTATTACAATTGAGTCTGGAATTTTGATTATAAGCTGTAGTTGTTACATGGGTTACCACAAAAATATTTTTTGGAAGAAAGATAATCAATGCTACCTCAGTTCAGATATTTGAGATCAACACTTCAGGATTCCAGTCTAGACTTGGTTAGTAGATAAATGAATTTGGAGGCAACAAATTTCTATTGAATCAATCTTCAGTTAAACTCCAAGGCTATTCTGATTAATACTGTAGAAGTAAAATATCTTTAGCTAAAAAGTCAGAATAAAGAGGGGAGGGAGGGGGAATTTTCAAATACTTTTAGCTCAGAATTTTCCTTATAAAATGTAACTTCTATGATAAGTGGGCCCTTTGAATTTCTGTCCAGACTCAACATTTCTGCTAATAGAGAGCCATATTTCTTCATTTCCTTGGTCCAAATCAATCAATACATCACCGTGGGGATCTTCAGTCAATACTATATTAATGCTTGTTTTCCTTGAGTCAGGGTTATAAAGCTATAAAGCTTTTCCTTGAGTCAGGGTTATAAAGCTTCTATAACTGACCCAAGATATAGCCTACATTCTGGTGACATTCCAACATTAGTACAGGTCTTTGAAGCCATTTCACAAACTAAAAATAAAGTTTCTGCTAGAGAAGTTGCTCACCCGTTTTAGGTTGCTACAAATAAATCACTGAAACATATTACATAATACTCTAGTCTTTTTCTCCAAAATGAAAACACTAAAATTAAAAAGAATTTGTGACCTGCTTGACGAATAACAGCTGGTCAAATTCAGGTAATTTGAGAAAACATGTCTTATGAAACTGTTAATCTAGTTTTTCTGGAACAGTTAAATGTTCCCCTCTCCCAACTTAGGAATATAAATTAAAACTGAACACAGTATTTTTCTATAGCATTATAAATTATGCTGTAATAGTTATGATCATTTGAGATGGAATTAATTTTGATTTTGAATAAAATGTCCACATCTAGCTAAATTTATGTGTGGAAGACAAATACATAAAACTGGACAAATCTTAATCTAATATTACTAAATATTAATGCATCAAATATATTATTTGTAGAAAAATGTATTATTTTGAACTGACTGCAGAATACAAGTAGTCCTTGCATTATGACACAATTGAGCCCAAACTTTCTGTTACTAAGTGAAACACTTGTTAAGTTTGTCCCATTTTATGATCTTTCTTGCCACAGTTGTTAAGTGAATCACTTTAGTTGTTGAATTAGTCAAACTGTTGTTAAGTGAATCTGGCTTCCCCATTGACTTTGCTTGTCAGAAGGTCAAAAGGGGAATCACGTGATACTGGGACACTACAACCATCATAAATATGAGTGAATTGCCAAGTATCTTAATTTTGATAACATGACCATGGGAATGCTACTACGATCATAAGTGTGAAAACTGGTCATCAGTCACTTTTTCAGTGCCATTGTAACTTTGAACGGTCACTAAATGAACTATTGTAAGTTGAGGACTATATGTACACTCATAAAAATCAATGAGGCTTCATTTAGTCAATACTTGGTATAGGATCTTAGATTTAGTCTACGTATAGCTTTCTTTGAAAGATTTATTGTAAGGAGCTTGCTGAATTGGAAAGAAAAAGAAAAAGAGAATAACCTGGAGGATGCACAAGCAAGTCATAATCAGAGGACGTTCTATTGAGTTGAGATGCATGTTTCAAATTTTCCCTCAATGAAGGTCGCACAGGTGGCAAAGGTATTGGGATAGTAGACTCAAAGGCTTCTCCTAAATACCAAACATTTAAGATACCTTAATTTTTAAACTTTCAAAAACAGCATGTTAATTTTTCCCCTCTAAACATGCACTACTCATACCTATATCAGGTTGTTTCAATTTTTTCATCTCAGATGAAGTATTTTGCATTTCATTACTTATTCCAGAGCACTGACCATTCTCAAATACACTGAAAGCAAAATAAAACCTGGAGTTTTAATCACATAGAAGTTACATGGAATTAGATGCAAAAATAAAATGCAAAATGAGGACATTTAAACTAGAATAAGAAAATTTAACTTCAGATAACATTAACTCTTTCCCTCTGCCCCCATTTTTAATGACTATCACATATCTTAATTTTAATAAAAGACAACATCATTTTCTAGCACCAAGTGCACATGAATCCAATAAAGCAGATCAGAACTCAAACCAAATAAAGTTTGATGAAATAAGTGAGAATTATAATTTGTTTCATATTTCTATAAAGCAAAATACATACATGAATTCTGAGAGAGAGAGAGGGGGGGGGAATGTATTTAATTTCTATAATCACCCATCTCAACAAGTGACTCTGAAAACAATTAAAACAGTACAAAATATATGGGATCAGGTAAAATGTATATTAATACAGCCTGGAAACAGGGCCCTTAACACACTGAAAGCCCAGGCCTGGGCACAAAACCAAGTCTTCATGGCCTTGCAAAAGGGCAACAGGGTCAGGATCATCCTCATATCTGACGGGAGATATTCTAAAGGGCAGGAACTACAGCAGAGAAGGGTTTATTTCCTGATTTCCACCAGCCAACACTCCTTGGTTGATGGGATCTGTAGCAAGCCCAATCCACCTGACAAAACTGGACAAGTAGAAAAAACTGGGAGAAGACCATCCCTTAGTAACCTGATTGCAAATGATAAAAGGCTTTTCAAGCAATAACCAGCTCCTTGAACTGCACCCAAAACCACATTGGAATACTAGTAACTCGCAAAGCAGTGGTGTTACATGTATCAAATACCTGACATGTTTTACTATGCGTATAGCTACATTCTGCAACAGTTGAAGCTTCTGAGTGCTTTTTAAGGGCAGTCCCATGTAGAAAGTGTTACAGTAGCTCAAAAAAGAGATCAAAAGGCATGAGTGACTGTCAGCAAAGCCTCCCTATCCAGAAATAGATACAACCAGTCACCTTATAGGGGAGATGTACAGCATAAAAAATTTAATCTATAAATCAATAAACTGGCATACTATGCTAAGGTGTGCAAAGGCCCTTCTAGCCACCACTGCCACTTGATCTTCCAGCAGGAACACTGACTCCAAGAGGTCCCCCCCTGATTGTGAACCGGTCCATTTAGGGCAGTATCCAGAACTAGTGGTGGCAAAACCTCATCACCACAAGTCCCAAATATCGAAAGACACTCTGTTTTGTTTAGGTTGAGTTGAAAACCAATGCATCCCATCCAAACTCTTGTAGCTTCCAGGCACTGACATAGGAGATCCACGGCATCATGGAGATACAAAGCTAAGTACCATCAGCATATTGATGATACCATACCCCAGACTGTTGGGTCACCTCACCCAGTGGCCTCATGTGGATGTTAAATAGGACTGGAGAGAGAACTGAGTCCTGGGGTACCTCACAAAGTAGGTGTCAACTCTACAAATGAGCATGGCTACAGCCATTTTTCCTTCTCATTCTAGGTTGCCACACTGAACGGAGGGAGGGGGGTTGCCCAGGTGCTTCGCTAGTCAAAATAATCTTTTGTCCTGTGGGAACCAAGGTCATCAGCTGCTCCCGAGGATAAAGACTGGGCGTTTCATAAAAAGCCCACCAAATAATCATATTGGAGAACGTAATTGCTTACATAGCTTTTGTGAGTGGGACATTTAATTTTGTATTGGGGAATTGTTGCTTGTGTATCCAGATTTGGTTTCACTTTTGACCGTGCTGATATTTTGTAACTAATAAACAAGTTCTTTGAGGAATTTGCAAGCCTCGAGTTCTGCTTTATTCGTCTCTGTCTGTCAGAACCATGACATTAGGGGCCTTGGCTTGGAACTCTATCTCCATGAACACAAACTAGAATGGACCCTGGAAAAAAAAAGAGAATCAGAGCAACACAATGCTGCTCACCCCCAATTCCCAAAGGTGGTCCAGAAAGAACCATGATCAATGGTATCAAAGGCCACTAAGAGGTCAAGAAGAATGAGGATGGTCGCACTATTCCCATCTCATTCCTGCCAGAGGTCATCTAAGAGCACAGTCAATGCTGTCTCAGTCTTGTACTCAGTCTGAACTCTGATTGAAAAGGGTCCAGATAATCTGCTTCATCCAGGGTTCTCTGCGGCTGCCACACAACCACCTTCTTTACAAGCTTTCGTAAAAAAGGAAGATTGGAGACTGGAAAAAAGCCAGACTGCTTCGGTCATCAGATGACTCCTTCAGGACAGAGTGCACTAATGCCTCCTTAAGAGCTGACAGAATCACCTCCACCCTCAAGAAGTTATTAATTATTGCCCAGACCCAATCATGTGTTTATTTTTTGTGTGCATGCATGTGTATATTTTAAAAAGGTGATATTCTATTAAGATATTTAAGCATAGGTATTAAAAGCTGTGAAATCAGGAATTCTATTCTGAGGAAGTATATCAGCAAGAAGTCTATTCTTTGTATGGAAAAAAAAAAAAACCGTAAGAATAATGCCTAGAAATTTAACAGAGAGGTGCTGAAACTTGATACCAAAATATTTTAAATTCTGTGTAAAGACGTAATCTTAAAAGTAACATTATGGTTAACATCAATCAAATATAAAACTAAATTAAATGTCACGTCAAATGTTTCTCTACCATCATCTTCAAATCATCTTACCGAGTATGAGACTTCATATTATGACAATGAAGTGATTGTGAAGGCAAAGAAACAGGATGGGATGACGGAATCTTGTACTCATCTTCTACATGTTCTCTTGATTTTTCAGAAAAGGAATTTATAACAGCAACAGAAGACCTCAAGAGAAAAGTACACCAGACCCAGATGAGTTTTTGTTGGTACAGAAAATAAATGTATCAATCACTGCATTTACAAATGGATTTAATTATATTTTTCTATTTTATTGCCACAACAAAGCCAAAAATAGAATAGGTATGTGCATTTAATAAGATACAAATGTATTCCATTTCCTTATGGAGGTTGTGCACTTTGCTCTTTTCTCTCTTTTTCCACAAGCCAAGAGACACTTAAAAATTTTCAGCTTTGATTAACTGCAGCTTTCTTTGCAAAACAAACTCAGATGTCTCAACAGAGAGAGACACAAAGCAAAACTTAAGAAGTTTAAGCCAGACTATGTTATTTAAAAAAAAACTTGAAGAACTGAATATAAAATTAAGGAATCATAGTTGTATTTTCTTTGAATAAAATTTGAAACACTGTACTGAATGTCAGAAAAAAATTGTTACATTGAAATAATATAATGATAATTTATAATGCAAATTATCACTAAAATATATATCAAAATATAAGATACTATGAATCTATTTCCATAAGCTCCAAAGACAATAGTGTTTCCCAACTCTAAGAGCTCAATCTCTAAAGATAATTTTAGACACTGTCATTAATTATGTACGGATGTTTTAAAAGCAGGCATTTAAGACATTTGGCTAGTATTATAATCTTCAAAAGATTCTCATTATACTATACCTCAAGTGTTAAGGACAAAGTTATGGCTTGTTAATGTCCATTTTGGTTAGCCTTAGGACAATTAAAAATCGAAACAATGGGGAAAAAAGACCCAATGTGATGTGAGGAAGTAAAAGAGATAACTGGTCTGAAGCTCTAGTTTAGAGGGAGAATCATGAGAAAGGGAACATTTTCCCTTCCAAAACAGCGTTTGAAATGACCATGTTCACTATTATGCATTTTGTACTACAGAAACTAAGTGTTTTAAAGCAGTTCAAGCTATACAAAATACAACCAAAAGGATGGTGGCTTTTTAAATTAATACCTTTAATAAAAAGCATGTAACATTCAGTGAAATACAAGGCTTATAAAGATGAAATGCAAGGATTTACTACTTTCTGTAGTCTCTGAAACAAGACAAAACAGACGTGTGTGTTTTTTTAATCAGTATCCCAAATGAATGTTTCATTTGCCAGCAGGAATCCTATATAAAACTACAGAAACTGAATTCGATTCTGTTAATGAAGATATATGTGATTCAAGATTATACTTGAACTGAAACTATTAATTTGACATCTAGTATTGACCATTTCAGAAACAACATTTATAGGGTCCTTTTCAATTATAAGAACCATACCAAATGACACCATTGATCTCGAATTCAGTTGTCAAGTATAGCGCTTCTATGACATACTTTATTGTGAGCACCTGACATATCATCTTATGATCCATCTGATGAATAATGATAAGCCCTGGCAAGTTACAGTTACTATTATAAGCTTGTATATTGGCAGAATCAAAACTGATGTTGGAGTGCCTGCTTCAGCATAACTTTGTGAGCAAAAGATACTATAAACATATGAGATACTATTTTTGATTATATAACTTAATTGACCTTGAGATGAATGTCTACTGACCTTTTTTAACAATATGTTTTTAATAGTATATACAGTATATGTTCTTAATTTACAATAAATGTTATTAGTTATTTTTTTTGTTTTGTAATTTTAGTTTGGCTTTATTCATTTCTATATTTTAAAACTTGTTATTCTAAATCACTTGGAATTGTATGAGATGTGCAGTATATAATGAATGAATAAATGCTGACTGAAGGAACAAATAAATAATTTCATATTATTTATAGATTAATTTATAAACAATAATTTATTATTTATAAATAAATAATGATATGGGACTGCTCTTGAAATGTATCCAGAAGTTTCAATTGGTTCAAAATATGGCAGTCTGCATGGCTTTGTGCAGGCCTAGATATTACACGTCATCTCTCCTGTGGCAACTGCATTGACTACTGATTAGCTTCCAGGTCCAATTGAAGGTGCTGGTTATCACCTTTAAAACCCTACATGGCCTGGGGCCAGGTCATTTAAAGGAACGTCTTTTCCCAGTTACATTTACCTGACCCACTGAGTAGAGGGGGTAGGGAATGCTACGGGCCCCTTCTCCTAAGGAGGTTCATCTAGCAGGATCAAAAAGACAGGAGTTCTCAACAGGAGTTTCCTCCAGTGGAGTATCATCCTGTGGAGATAAGACTGGGCCCCACTACAACTTTCAAAAGGCCCTGAAGACATGCTTTGGCAATGGGGCTGGGGACTCCAGATTGGGATAGAGCCTAAAGTGGCTTTTGACTGATTATTAGTTGTCATGGTGGGGGGTTACTGCTCGTTATTTTTACATTGGGTTTTTAAACTACACAGAGTTACTGACAGTGAGTTGGGCAGGTATACAATTTTTCATAAATAAATAAATCAAACACAGGTCTGATGTTTTGCCACATAGGGTTTTTTTAACAAAAGACTTAATGGTTTCATGTTTTATAAACTGCTGTGCATATCATGAGATTTCTGTAAAATACCAGCTTTAATAAAAATAAACAATTTCCTCAAGATCCACTAAGACGGTCTTGCGTCTGCCATTTAATATTTACTGTTTTTTTTACTAGAAAGAACAATTTTGCCTTTATACTTTCAGCCTAGAATAAACAGAGTTGATGGCAATCTGTTAAAAAGGTGGTATGAGAGATACATATCACCAGATTCATAAGAATTGAAAGATGTGGGGGAGGGGAATACATCTAGAGGTAAAAAAGAGCATTTATGAAACAGAGTCTCATAAAGGAAAAAAAGACAAAAGAAAATATCTTATTATGTCCTTTTATCAGCACTATACATAATTCTATATTTATTCTCCCAGATATTTGTCTAACGTGTGGGGGACTAGAAGGAAGGAATGATGGTGACTGAACTATCTTCCTTAGAGAGGCTAATTTCAAATTCTGAATTATTAGTTTGAATTTTTAGGAAAACTAACTTTTTTACTGTCTTTTTCATTTTTATGATGGTAGGTTGGGGTCCATCCTAACCCCTTTTCCTCAAACCTGGCCACTGCAACTGCTAAATCTTTTTTAAAAACTGCTTTTGAACCACTTCCAACAAAATTCTTTCATGCAGTATCAATGACTTCTATAATTAATGAAGCATTATTCGTGTGAATATGTGCTTTCAAGTCAGTTTTAATGCCTGCTGAGTGCCTGGAAAACTCTTTACAGCTCCCTTGACAAGATTTTGGAACTGTTTTGCCACTGTCTCCTCCTTATGGCTGGGAGAGGGGGCGTGGCTCAAGGTCACCCAGGAGGCTTCATGACAAAGCAGAAACAGAACTTATAGTCTCCTAGCATGATCATTCTAGCATTTGCCAGGATTTAGGAAAAGTTCCAGAGAGAGTCTTTCACTAAATCTAATATTTCCCATTTTATCATTGTTTAAAAATTAAACTATAGATCAACCTAATGATAGCTAAAACAGAACTTTATTTCTCTTGGCAAAGAGCCTATCGTTTCAATAAACAGAGATGAACAAAAAGATGACTGATTAATTTTAGAAAATTCTTCTGAAGTTTCTGAATCCCTATTTGACACAAAAATATTATTGCCTTATTAAGTCTCATTTTTCAGAGTTTTGAATGTATCCCAAATTCTGTGTTTTTTAAAGACTTCAGTAAAGATCAATATTCTTGTGATTATAATTATGAGATGCTTATTAACAGAATCTGAAGGAACTATGATATGGTAACTTTGAATATTTATTTACAGCCTTCTTTTAATGCTCTTCTAAAATACTTTTAAGTATATTTTTAATTCACCTGTACACCACACTGATGGCTTCCAGATAAATGAAGATCTGAAAACTCCCAAATTCGTGAACATTTTCTACTCAGTACATAATTCTAATTCATAAAAATATAAAAAAAATGCATTTTCCTCATAATGATATAATCAATGTTGTTAAAATTGAACTTACTTCATATTTGCCATGGCTGAAACAAAGGGTGGGGGAGGTGAAATGCGAGGTGGAATATCATATTCTTCATTACCTAAATGTCCATTTGAAAATATCTGCAAGAGACAGATTTTTTAGAATGGTTATTTGCAAACTATATACAAGTAAAATGTTCATTTACAAGATTTTGAACCCATTCTCATCTTTAATTTCACGTTTCATTCTGTAGGTCTATGAATTGCTTGTCATCAATATAAATGTCATGTGTTCAGCACTATAAATAATTCAGCTAAGGTTTCCTCACACACTTTGTAATAGAACAGAATATGTAACAGATATAATGGATATCAAGGAGACCACCAGCCTAGAACTAAGGAGAAATTTCCTGAAAGTGAGAACAATTAACCAGTGGAACAGCTTGCCTTTAGAAGCTGTGAGTGCTCCATCACTGGAGGTTTTTAAGAAGAGACTGGACAGTCATTTGTCCAGAATGGTATAGTGTCTCCTGCTTGTGCAGGAGGTTGGACTAAAAAACTTCCAAGGTCCCTTCCAACTGTTATTCCGTTTTGTATTTTGTTACCTAAATAATTCAGCTAAGGTTCCCTCACACACTTTAATAATATATTCCTTAAAAACATCTGATATTTGTTTTTAGTTATTTTACTATATAATTTTCAAATAAATTATAATAAAATAGGCCACTAAATGATATAATACAATTACCCTTATACTGTACTATTATTTACAGCATTCATGTTCATTAAACTTCATATATTGTATCATGTACCTTATGGTAATTCATGACATAAATTTGCAGAAATTTTCGATCATAATACATGCAATAATATTTTCTATTGATATATAAATTTGCAGTAAGTCCAATTATCATTTCCTATAAAATGGCTTCCTATTATCTGATTATTCCCACACACTTCTCAACAGTATCAGACTTCAAGTTCAATACTCCTAACTAAAACTAAAGTTCATGCATCGTACAATCTGGCTCTTACCTTGGTATTTTCTAAAGGTAATTCAGAGAATCTGTGCTTTCGCAGAAATAATGGATCAGAACCCATGCGACAATGTCTTCCATTCATATTTGAGCTTGCAGTAAGTCCAGGTTTGGGACAATTATCATTTCCTACTATACGACATCCCACAATTTGATTATTCCCACACACTTCTCTGGGGCACCAGGCTTCAAGTGGCATTGGTTGTTCTCTGGCAGATACACTTTCAGGATGCTGCAAATGTCTACTTAACCTATTTTCTGGAGGAATGGGTGGAGGCCTTTCTGGTGGAGGTGGAGGTGGATCTCGTATTGGTGGTGGTGGTGCTGGAAGAGGCTTGTCTTGTTTCCTCATCATGCCTGGAGAAGACTGAGACATAACAAAATAAAATGCTTCATTACAAATATAATCTATACTTAGTTACAAATACAATATTTTGTATAGTCATCTTAATTCATACATCACTGGCTAAAATGATCAGTGTGAAATTAAAAATAAATATTGTAAATTACCTGAATGAATCAATACAAACACAGCCAAATATAAAAGCAAACCCATGTTATAAATAAAGACCAGAAACCTAATCCTTCAGTGTCAGTTAAAATAATAAAATTAATTAAAATGATATCAATGAACTATATGCAAACTTCAATAAATCAATATTGAACCATAGCTGACAAGTTAAAAAATCATCAAATCAGAAAAATAAAATACTAATACAATACACAGCTAAGATGTTTACATACATATGGGAAGCACATACTCTCAATAACGTATTTTTCTTTTACTATTCATCCAACATTTGGTTAAAACTCTGTTTAGTGTTCCACCTATAATCCAAAGTTGGATATTCTTTAGTATATTTATGAAATAATTTTTTCCCTTCTTATAAAATACTATCTTTACTATAATCAGAAGTAGTCTACAGAATTTTCTTTCAACTAATTGTAGATAATAGGCTCAGTCTCCCACATAATTTTATTTGTTCTAGTATCTGTGAAAATAAGTGTGTAATATATATATGTAAAATAATTAACTTTACAAGGTAACTTTTGAAAAGAACACAGGATGGTGTGATATGTAACAATCATAAAATAGCACAGAAAGTATCAAAGTATTAACATAGGAAGGAGAACTCAGAATTCAACAGTGAACACACACACACACACACAAACACATACACACACACACACCAGTTTATATGTTTTACTTGTTATAATTATTGTTTGGTTTTCCAAATACACAAAATATTGACTTAGTGAAAAGAGAAGCAAAAGGTTAGGTGCTGAAATGATCACAAGTTAATTGAGTTCGGTAGATTTGAATAAAAGCAGAAAAACCCTGAGGACAGCAATTGAAGAGGTCTTCACTATGCTTCTAAGAAAAATAATGTTAAACTCCTAAGTTCTATCACTAAATTGTATTTTTACCTTTGGTGAGTTTGTCGGGCTGGCACAAGGGGATCGGGAAACTCCTTTCTGTATTAGGTCCAATCGAGGAGGGACTGGTGGAAGGGTAAGATGGGATCCTTGTACGGGATCAGGAAATGGTTTCCTTCTTTGAGCAAGAGGAGATGATCCTGGAGATGTCACTGGGGAATTCTGTCTTTCATTACACTGCAACACAAGGTGTTATGAAGTATGTAATATTCATCATTCAGGGAAAGCACCAATTAGCAAGTTCTTACTAAGCACCTATCAACTATAACAATCAAGTTTTTCCCAAGGACCTAGGACAGACAGATGTGGAGTTAAAGGTATCATCACAGGATGCAAATTGTTTTGAGTAAAGCTGCTTTTTCAATTGACTGGTGGTGAATTTGTCAATGCCAATAGTGTTCAAGTGGTGCTCTAGTTGTTTTGGGACTGCACCCAAGGAACCTATAACTATTGGTACTACATTTGCTTTGTTTTGCTATAGTAGTTATATTTCTATTTGCAGGTCTTTGTATTTTATTATTTATATTATTAATATTATATCCCACTTTTTCAAGGAGCATTAGCAAAACTCAGCTCTTCTTTAGCCTCACAATTTTATTCATAAATCACCCCCTCTGCTCATTTAGCAACCATAATCTGTTCTTTAAATCAGAACAGAAATGGTCATTAAATAAACAGCTGACCGAAAGAGATACACGTCACAAAAATCACTGGTTGCTGCTCTCTCATTCAGATAAGTTCTCTCATACAGTATCCTATGCCAGACCTGTTTTGCATAAAAAAGCTATTTATTCCTGACCTGTGCTTTTTTCCACAGTGCAGCCCTTCCCTAAAAAGTGCTAATGGCAAGTTAACAAGCTCATCTCTGTGACCTTAAATAGTTGATCCATCCATTGCTGCCAGATCTTATTCAATTTCACATTGAAAACTTTTGTTGTCATGCCAACAAAATTTGGTAGAAAATGTGTGCATTGATGCAAAAATGATTTTTTGTTTTTAAATTTATTATTACCACTGTATTTATGAAATTGCTTAAACAGGTAGCTGCTAAATGAGGAGTAGCTATAGTTCTGTCAGATTAGGCTGAGAGCTTCATAGACAAATAATAAATTTGGTATTAGGATTAGAACCCACATTCTCATTCACTAAATGACTTCCTTCATGGAAAAGAACAGAGGAGAAATTGCCCACTTTTGAGAGCCTTTTATTCCACTTTTTCCAGTTAATGTTTGCTATTTTGTTGGCTTTTAATAAATAATCTATTTGCATTTTCATCCTTATGAACGTGTTTAATAACAAAGCAAGAGATGATAAATCTGCTTATTCTTTTTCTATGTTTACTCTGTACTTTTAATGTGCTGCTTACTAATGAACGATCTCTCCTAAAACGTTTTTTTGCATCAAGCCAAAGATTTGACTGTAACTTGTAAAACAAGTGAAAGTCCTGCTCCCTCAACCGAGGCAATCCAGCAAAAGTCAATATAATCCAGTCTATTATCTAAGTCAGACAACTAGCTTTATATAACTTAAAGTTTCATACTGCTTGACTACTTCACTCTTTGAAATCTTGTAATATCATTTATACTGGTCCATGGCCATAATAAAGATTTGATTGATTGTAATAGCTTAACTTTAATAGCAATAGCACTTAGACTTATGCACGGCTTCATAGTGCTTTACAGCCCTCTCTATGCAGTTTACAGAGTCAGCATATTGCTCCCAACAATCTGGGTCCTCATTTTACTAACCTCCAAATGATGGAAGGCTGTCCTCAATCTTTTGTTGGACCATTTAAAGCTAGTTATTTCTCTCTGTCAGTAATTTAGTACTCTACCTTTAGGGTTTTTTTTTTTTTTTTGAGTGCTTCAAAATAGAAAACTAAGCCTTAACAGAACTAAGTGTTATTCATTTTTATAGTTGGATATTTTCTGAAACAAGATGTTTTTGCTTTCTACAGTATTTGCTATTATGTTTTTCCAAATCAGGAGGTAAAAAACAGATCTTAAATTGCTAGTTATTTCATTTTTATAACAGTAATGCCATTTTAATTCTTTAATATGATACCTTGATATTGAACTGTACTGTGTAAGATCAATTCTAAAGAATCCTTTAGATGAGTAAATGTAAACATATAATCGACACATAATTTCAATCTCTGTTCTCAGTTTACTAATTTGTTTCCTGAAGATATATTGGTGCCTATATGTATGTCCGCACATGTGTATGTAACACACACATAGAGACATAAAATTATACCAATGGCCAACTTTATGCAAGCTGGATAACAGCCAGCAGCCAGCATGATTGCCATCTAGTCAAGAAATTCAAGCCAAACCATTATGTTTGTTGTTGATAATTTTGTTTATATTTGCTTCCTTCTTTTAACCTTCATTTATTGGATTCCATTTACAAATTAGGTGGGAAAAGTACTAGAACTCTATCCCTAAATTATCCTATTTAGGTTAAGGCAACATTATTACAAGCATAAACACAGCTTCAATATACCCATTCAAAAGTTTGTTCTAAGTATGAAATACCTGCTTTTTATCTAAGCTTTATAGAGATCTCTTAGAATTTTTTGTTTAATCCTCAGAACATTCAAAATGGGTTGAAATATATTAAAATATGAAATATATTACCAGTACATGCATAATCAGTTATGAAAATATATTTAGCTATAAATAACATATATACCTGAAGTGGTGATAAAATAGGGTGGCAGGGAACCTGACTCAGTAGATGCCAACAAACTACAATATCATAAATACTAGCAACTGTAGTTCAGCAACATCTGCACCAACACTACTCACTGTTCTATTGTAGAAGTTAACCTTCAACTGTGGTTAGCTATTATAATTATTGGAATATCAGAATGAATCTGTCTCTGACGTCTGGTTTTAGATAGAAAACATAGGAAATGCTAATGTATCCATACCTTTCTTATAAAAGCACTTGGATTGTTACAATTAGAAATAAGCTGCTGAGCTAAATAGTTCCTTATAATAATACAAAAGGATTCTTATTTTCCAATACTCTCCAAGAAATAAAAGAAAGAATGCATCAGTTTACAACTAGGGAATATACAACGATGTAATTTGTTTTCTTAGTTCATATTTTTACAGGTAGGACAGGAAGGCCTGGAGGAACGTTGTCCATGGGGTCGCGATGGGTCAGATACGACTTCGGAATTAACAACAACATTTTTACAGGTAGTCTTCGATTTACAACAGTTCATTTAAATAGTGTTCAAAGTTACAATGGCACTGAAAAAGTGACTTATGACCAGTTTTCAAACTTGTAACCATTGCAAATTCTTTAATCAATGTGTAAATTACAATTGCAAATTACAAAGTCATTGCATCTTTCAGGAAAAAAAGAAATACCTTTCGCACAGAAGCTAATCGATTCATCATCAAAGACTCTTCTCTGTCATCATCATCATCTAAATCAAGCATAGGAATACCAAAGCTATCTAAAATACTGCAGCATCTTGTATTTTCATCTCTGGGATCAAAGGGATCTACAATTATGGGTTCAGTTCCTTTGATTTCACAACGGCAAAAAGGACATCCTTGACCATCAGATTCCTGAATTATAAAAAAAAAATGCTTAAATGCTGAGAACTATTTAGCATTTTTTACTACATAGAAGAATCTTAAGGTAATGAAAAGCATATTAATAGTATTTTAAAAAACACAAGTATTTGCAAATACTAGGAGAGAGGGAGAGAAATTTCAAATGAGTAGCAGCACCAGGAATTTTTGATTACATACCATGTTGGGAAAATCAATGGCAGTTGGCAGATTATCACATTCTTTGTTTTTATATAAATAAGATGCATTCAGGCTTTTTTAAAATCAATCTTAATACAATAATAATAATAATAGTAGTAGTAGTAGTAGTAGTAATAATAATAATAATAATAATAATAATAATAATAATAATAATAAAAAAGTTGGAAGGGACCTTGGAGGTCATCGAGTCCAACTCTCTGCTCAGGCAGGAACCCTATACCATTTCGGATAAATGGCTGTCCAATCTCTTCTTAAAAACTTCCAGTGTTGGAACATTCACCGCTTCTGGAGGCAGGTTGTTCCATTGGTTAATTGTTCTAACTGTCAAGAAGTTTCTCCTTAGTTCTAAGTTGCTTCTCTCCTTGATCAGTTTCCATCCATTGCTTCTCGTCCTGCCTTCAGGCGCCTTGGAGAATAGCTTGACTCCCTCTTCTTTGTGGCAGCCCCTGAGATATCGGAACACTGCTATCATGCCCCCCCCTCGTCCTTCTCTTCGTTAAACTAGACATACCCAATTCCAGCAACCATTCCTTATATGTTTTAGCCTCCTGTCCTCTAATCATCTTTGTTGCTCTTCTCTGTACTCTTTCTAGAGTCTCAGCATCTTTTTTACATCATGGTGACCAAAACTGGATGCAGTATTCCAAGTGTGGCCTTACCAAGGCATTGTAAAGTGGTATTAATACTTCATGTGATCTTGATTCTATCCCTCTATTAATGCAGCCCAGCACTGTGTTAGCTTTTTTGGTAGCTGCAGCACACTGCTGGCTCATATTTAAGTGATTGTCTACTAGGACTCCGAGATCCCTCTCACAGTTACTACTATTGAGCAAGGTACCCCCTATACTATACCTGTACATTTGGTTTTTCTTGCCTAAATGTAGTTTGGTTTTTATATGATTGACTAATTCATTACCATCAGTTGGTGTTGACTCACATTTTAATTGTGAGAAAGTAGTGCAATATGATAATGGATCAGTAACTTATTCAATACAAGATTCTTTTAAGAAATCTATACTCAATGCACTTATATAAAATATTTCATTAAGCAGTTTAAAGGCATTTTCCCTTTTAATTTTTACAACAATCCTGTGAAATAGATTGTAGCAACTAATCAAAAATTACAACAGAATTTTATGGCTGTGTGGGTATGCAAATATGGATCTCTGTAGTCCAATCATCACATTGCAGTGGCTTTATAACTAATATTGCTTATATACCCCTGAACCAGTGGTCGGATTCAAATATGTGAACAACCGGTTCTCTGTGTGGATGTCGCTTCCGGAAATCTATTCTGGGCCTGGGCAACAAAAAATTAGCTACCGGTTTTGCCGAAGTGGTAAGAACTGGCTGAATCCCACCACTGCCTTGAACTCATATTTGATTTTCAGAACAGTGGAGTTCCAACTTATATAGTGAAAAGTTTAGGGCTTAGAAGTATAACATTTTATATTACTAAAGACTAATCTTATGCCAAATTCTAAAATCTCAGATCAGAAGAAGCAACTACACCATTGTCAATTCTTCTTAGGCATTCATACAATTATATAAATATATAAATTATATACTTTTATAAGTGTTCTGTTAAGCTGAACTACGACATCATCTAAAGTCAAAATAAAAAATACATGCACGCTCCAACCTATATAACTCAGTTTGGGCTTTGGGCAGGTACTTGTCAGATTTTAAAATGTTTGCTATAGAAAAAGTGCCAATTTATTCAAAGACTTCTGCTTTATGCTTTAAGGTAAGATATCGATCTATGCAAAATTATATAAATATCAAAAATAAACAAAATGTGGCTATAATAATATATACATAGAACTCAATAAGAAACCCTTGTTTAGAGAAAAAAAATCATATCATCATACCTTATTTTAGTTGTATTTTTATTTAGTGCTTTTAAAATAAAGGATACCCAACATGCACAGGGACTGATCGACCTTCCGCATAAAATATTATGCAAATGTGATTTTGTGTTCACTAAGGAGCTGGGAGTAACTTATTTTATTAAGTAAAACAGATGCTTTATTATGATAAAAAAGCACCAGATCTCTCTCCTTAGGCATCTTTAACGAGCCATTATGACAGCAATTAAACACTAACCATTGGCAAGTAGAAACTGAATTGCTGCAGTATAATCCCTTCATCAGCTTGTAAATTATACAGAAGTTAAATGTGCAGTGAAATTTATTTTAAATGAAATGACTGTTAATGAAGGAAAACCTAGTACTCCATTTACTTGGATGTCACTTGCTAAAATTATAGCTTAACCATATATTAAATGTTTTTATTTTATTAAAAATCTACATTCCCACTGATGCTATGACCCAGAAAAATTCTATGATACTGTGCTTCTTATTCTGTATTGTTTTCACAACTGCTCCCAAGCGAACATCCCTATCAATGAATAAATGGGAAGAGATTTTTTTTAAAAAAAGAGGATTCTTATCATTTATGCAGCTCTTAATATTATATTAATTTTTCTTATTAAGTGATTTCAGAAGTTACAAGTCAATGTTGCAGATAAATATTCTTAGTAACTGAATATTCATCTTAGGTGGGAGAGTTATACTCTTGGTTGAAATTTGTCTCATTTATTTGAGAATATTTTTCTTTCCATGGTCAGTTATGTTCCCTTGCTATTGTAAGTGTCAAATCCTTAAGAGCTACTTACAAACAAAAAGTAATTCAGAGCATTCTTTAAACAGATTTACTAGAAAGGACAATAGAATTATGTTACATAAAACTTGGAAATGTTAAATTCAATACCCAGGTTTGTTTGTACAGTTTTTTTTTAAATCTTCTTGCTAACTATCTACTGGTACACTGCATTTTCCTGATAAAGAATATAAAAGTGTTCTATGCTTACAGTATTTGAAAGAAGTTATGCTACTTCCCTACATATGAATAAACTAACATTTCAAGATTTATTCCTACAATTGGTATCCTTAAAACATTAGTTAATGTATTAATGTTAAAAAGAGTGAGAAGTAGAAAAAGAACATATAGGAATTTGATTACAGAAAGACAGTTACCTGCCAGGCAGTCAGGCAAGACGTACACATCAAATGTCCACAAGGTTCAATCTTCACATCTTTGTCATTTTCAGCACAAATTTTACAAAGCTGGAATGTGGAACCCATTTCACAATATAATTCATATTGTTCCTGAAAAGGAATGACTGTAATGAAGAGCCTCTGAAAATGATAATATAAGAGCTACTTGGCTTACCATTCAGGTTATAACTTTTACGTCATAACATATACTAGTAAGACAAATTGTTACTGAAGATATTCATATAATATATGTATCATTGCTTTTTCAAACAAGACATGTAAAAACATGTAAATCTATTTATACAAAAATTCCATTGCTCATAAATAATCATAACAAACCACCCACACAGCCTTGTAGTACCTTAACTAAAATAAGTTATTCTGACTCAAATCTGTTTCATGAGAATCTACTTCATCAGAGAAATAAAGTATAATTTGGTTTTATTCGAACATTACCAATAGGGACAGAATTTTAAGCAGAGAATCAAAGAGAAAAAAAATAGCAACAATTCAACTATTGTCTTTCCAATCCCATCCCAAAGCCTACCATCAACTGCATCTGTTAATAATAAAAGGACAGTAGTCCAATAAAATTTGTTCTAATAGATTCATTCAGGTTTCAGAAAACCCAAATATGTTTTGTGGTTTATGTTAAGCTAACATATCAAGACGTTTAGAAAGGAATATTTTTCTGATATTTATTGGATTTGGTTTTATTTTATAAGTAACTTTTTTGGTAGTAAAATTATTATATTGGTGGTAATTACAAAATCTCGACCATCAGCCGAAACTTTAAGCTAACATATCAAGACGTTTAGAAAGGAATATTTTTCTGATATTTATTGGATTTGGTTTTATTTTATAAGTAACTTTTTTGGTAGTAAAATTATTATATTGGTGGTAATTACAAAATCTCGACCATCAGCCGAAACTTTAAGTGCTTAAAGTATATTTTCTTAGAATTTTTACTTTAGAATTTTAAATGAAGATTTGTTGCTGTCTCCTAGCCATTGTTGAAATAAATACATTTAAAGTTAGGGGAAAAATACAAAATATGGGTAAAAATCCCAAAATACTGTAAAAAACTTAAATAGAACAATCCTTATACTTAAAAAAAATTGATAAGCAATAGAAAAAATAGAAGGGGATAAAACTTAAACAAAATAATAAAAACAATAAAAAATATACATGTCTCTTTGTCATGGTTAATTTTTTGAAAATTAAAAATGAAAACTAGTTTTTAGGTTAATTTTTTCCAAAGGCGTAACAAATTCATTAAACTAATATGCTTATAGTGATACATACTTAAAATGTATCTGAAGTATCTTGACAAATCTTTTCTTAGCATTGTTAAGTCTTGTCAAAACTGGATTTTAAAATCTTACTCAGACTTTTCATGGTCCTTCAGATGCATTGAACTGCTGCCCCCAAAACCCTTCATCACCACAGCAATTCTGATTGCTATCAGTTTTCATCATTAAGGGACACAATATATATTAAGCTATTTAAATATGATTTTTATAAAGATACTAATACAAAGTCCTCAATGAATATGAATGAACATACATTCCAAGTGAATAACATACAATATACCTGTGTAACTTTTATATGATCATGTGGAATAGGTTCACATAGTCCTGTCAGATCAGGATTATAACTTCGTCCATCTGGATAAAGATAGCTGAAATGGAAATAGGCTCTTCATTTATACACTTACTAAATACCTAGATGATGAGTGAACAGTTTTGCTTTTTCCATTACAAATAGTTCAGTTAACTATGGTAATTGAGACAAAAATTTCCACTGCTAAGTGATGTGATTGTAAAGCTTCATGTCATGTAACACAACCTAGTAATGGCAGTTGCAGCAGTCCCAGTTGCTACTGTAAGGATTACTTGGGTTTTTAAGCAAGGATCTCACATAGCCATGACTTACTGCCAGCCAGCCCATTAACTTTGCTTGTGGGAAGCCAGCAGGATGTCATAAATTGCAATCACATGACTACAGATTATTGCAATGATTGAAAATCTGGCTGATTGGTAAATGCCTGGATCATGATCATATGACTGGGGAGCTGCATTTGGCAGAATTCTGATGACCTATTGTAATTACCATTTATTCAACACTGTCACAAGTTTGAACCATTGCTGAATGAGTGGTATTGAAAGAAGACCATCTATTATGAGTATGTCCTGCTAAAAATTCCCTTCCAGAAATGCCTGTTCTTCATTGAAAGATCTATATTCTTAATGTCTTCCATACAGAACCTCTGCTAACTGCATCTCACTTTCCACTGATGATTTCACTTCACAGTTGCCATCATTCTAGCTCTGTTTGCCCTAATTAGGGACACAAGAAAAATTCTTAGTTGAACACTTTAAGGGAAACTAGATTTCACAATTATGATAATCAAATAAGATCAAGAATACTTTAATTTGCACCTGTTGTATTAGCAAACTGTGCCTTCTATACATAAAGTAATAATTTATACTCACAATCCTTCCCGGCTGCCATCAATTAGAGCTTGAAATAAAGGCTTATTGTGGGGTATGGTCTGTAAAATATTTCCATCACCAGTGACATAACCAATAGCCCACTGCCCAAGTCGAGTGCAACTTAATCTGAAAATGTAGCTGTAAAACAAAGGACAATGCTATAATTAATGAAATAATTAAAGACAAGATAAAAATAAATTAAAAAGAAGAATATTTATGTAATCTACCAGTATTTCCACTGTGGTTAAAAAAGTGGATGAATAAAATCTTATGTTGAGCTTTACGGAAACCTAACTATTTCTTAACTTAGTTGTGCTCAGACCCAGCATTCAGCTATAGCTTAACTGTTTGACTAACAGTGTATTATAAAGACAAAAACAGTTTCTTTACTGTCAAATAGTTCTATTACATGGTTATTTCCCCAGTTCCTATCTATAATGTCCACCATTTTAAGTGCTTTTGTTTTGATTATGGCTCACCATATTACTAGTTTTCCTATCACCAGTGTTTGGAAATAACAACACAAATCATTTTCTAGTCGTTTTCACAAGACCCCTAGCTAAATATGATCAAGTTTTCCTCCGCTTCTAGAAATTATATTGTTCATGAGAATAATTATTCTGATGTTGAGTTACTTCCTCCCAATCCCCGTGAACCAAATAATCTCTTACTGCAAAGTTTCTGGTTGTAGTCCAACATCATTACATTATGAAATTTCCCAGCCATCCAGAAACATGACTAACTAGTGGCAACCTTCCATAATTTACTGAAGTAAATTGACAAAAAGTATTGAGTTCATTACCTTCCTGGTTTGGTGTTATATTTCTGCAACCGTGCTTTAACTTCATCATAAGTCAGAAATGCCATATATCCAGGATGAGTCACAGCTAAGAAGTTCCAGTTTCTTAATATGGAACCCCAGGGCTAAGCATAAGTGAAATATATAAAATATATATTTATATGTATATATTTAATATATTGTATTTTCACCTCAATTTCCTCTAAGAATAAAGAAAACATTTTCTGTAATATTGCTACTTACCCATCAAAGTTAACAGCCAGTTGAAGTTAGTTACAGTGAAAAATAAGGCATTTTAAAGTAATGTTCAAATTAAAAAAAATAGAAGTGTGCAAAGAATTAAGAATCTGAATAGTATCACAAGTTAATGGAAATAGTCCAAGGCTGAAATAACCCCATTTCAGATCCAAATATATCTGCTTTTATTAAAATGATGAAAGCAGTATCACATTGCAAGCCCTTTGGACTGTTTTGTGAAAAGGAGCAGGGCTTCTATCATCTGCTGCTTTCATAAGTCTGCCGTTCACCCCTTAACATTTATATCATGCCTAGATTAAACCAATTTCATATTTTGAATAAAAATTTAGAGTAATTAAAAATAAGAAATGAAAGCAGTACATGAAGAGAAGGGAAATGGGGTCTAATATGTAACTTAGTAAATCATGATTTATTAAGCCAAGATAATTATGCTAAATCAGTTCATGTTTTCATGTGAATTCATTATTCCGAATAGTAATTTTTAAAAATTTGTATGTATACCTTTTAAAGTTTTATGCTACCACAGAACTAGTAATATAGTGTTAATTGTATTATGTGGGCTATGAAAAACATACAATATATCATGTTTACTAAAAAGAAATGGTACCTTGAATTAAAACACCTCCTACCAGGAAAAGCGGACAGAAAAAAATTCTATAAAATCCTTCCACACCTTTGTCTAAAATTGCAAAATCCAGCTATTTCAAATATAGAAAAGCATGTTAAGTATTATTTCAGTTTAACTAAATTACCTGAAATAATCTTGTGAAGATATCAAATTCAAAAACTGAAATATAGTCATTGCATGTTAGATCAATAGTAGACTTCAAAGCCATCGCTTCCAGACCAGAACTAATCTGATGCACCTCATGAAGACATTGTCGGAATACTTTCCAAGGCACTATGGTCCTACAATAAGGAAACAATGTATGTTAGATAAGACACCATTTTTAATTAGAAATAGCCCTTTTGAATAACTACTTGATCAACAACCATTCAAAGTTAAAACAGCACTGAATGAGGAGGACTTCTGATAGGTTCTGATAGTCAGGGCCATGATCATAGTGTCATAGCGTCCCCATGATCATATTATGATCTGAGTGCTTTGCAACTGGCTCAATTATGACATGGCAGGACCCTGCAGTTGTGTAATTGCCATTTGCAACTTTTATTGCTGCCTTCTGACAGGAAATTTCTCCTTAGTTCTAGGTCAGCTTTCTCCTTGATTATTTTCCATCCATTGTTTCTTGTCCTGCCTTCAGGTGCTTTGGGAAATAGATTGGCCCCCTCTTGTTTGTAGCAGCCCCTTGGGTATTGGAACACTGTTATCATATCACCCCAACTCCTTTTTTTCATTAAACTATACATAACCAATTCCTGCAGCCATTCTTCATGTTTTAGCTTCAGTCCCCTAATCATCTTTATTGCTCTTCTCTGCACTCTTTCTAGAGTCTCAACATCTTTTTTATCATGGCGATGAAAACTGGATGCAATATTCCAAGTGTGGTCTTACCAAGGCATTACAAAGTGGTACTAACTTTAGAAAAAGTACTAACAGTTGATGTGATCTTTATTCTATACCTCTGTTTTTTTTAAATAAAGATTTTATGGGGGTTTTTCATGTTAATTTTTCCAATCAACGAGTTGTCTGGGATTAGCTATTAGGATGGATATACAGGAAATTGAGACAGAAATAGGTACATGGGCAGACCATAATCCTCTAGAAGTGACGTGGAAAGGAACACAAAAAACTCCAAGATGCACCTCATGAAGACTGTTAATGAAGCCTCGGACTGTGTTGCTTTTTTGGCAGCTGCAGCATTTACTGCTTCCTCATATTTAAGTGATGGTCCAGAAGGACTCCAAGATCCTTCTCAGTTACCACTATTGAGCCAGGTATCACCTATTTTATACCTGTGCATTTGGTTTTTTTTGCTTAAATATATAATTTTACTTTTCTCACCACTGAATTTCATTTTGTTAGATAGGGCTCAGTGTTCAAGTCTGTTAAGGTCCTTCTGTGTGTTGAGCCTATTTTCTAAAGTGTTGGCCATTTCTGCCAGCTTGTTGTTATTGTTGTTGCCTTACTGAAGTCCAAGTAAATTATATCCACAGCATTTCACTGGTCCACTAATTTTGTCACATTGTCAAAGAATGCAGTAAGATTTTGCTAATCTGTTTACTTATCTACCAACAACATTTCTGTTTTACCTGAATTTTATCTTTTGTTCACTCTTCTCAAGTGCATTAATGAACATATTGGAATCAAGAAATCAACTTGGAAGTGAAATTGCAAGGAGCAGCAGATTTGGAGACTACTAAGAAGAGGGTAGTTCTTTGTTCCAAAAAAACAGAAATACTTCTTCAACATAGTAGAGAAGATGGAAACTGGGCAAATAGCCAAGGTTTCCAAGAGTAGTGTATAGCATTAGTTTCCAGAAACAACTGATAGAAGGGAGTGGAATTACTGCAAAACTGTGCTCCCAGGGCCCAACCCTAGA
Organism: Crotalus tigris; assembly: GCF_016545835.1. NCBI lineage: Eukaryota > Metazoa > Chordata > Lepidosauria > Squamata > Viperidae > Crotalus > Crotalus tigris. The sequence continues at coordinate 1,986,621 of NW_024097783.1, read as the reverse complement.
TTTATTTAGGAGACTAGCACAGCCAATGTTACTAAAAGACATTAGGAAGTTCAAGCAAAGCTAGCAAAAATGTATACTTCATATCCAGTTCCTGGCAGAAGTTATCAACAGACCAAAACAATTTTATTCCAGTTTCCTGATTGGAATGCCTGTTAAAGCAGTTACATATTTTTCTTCTAAATGTGCCTAGATTTACAAAGCCATTGCCTTTTCACTCATCTTAGGCAAATGTATGAAATTTAAGACCAAATCTTCCTTATCAAAGAAAGTTGTTGCTCTTTTCTTTAAATGCCCTTTAAACCTACTTATTTAAACCTCTTTCAGCCCTCGTAAAATGTTATGCTGCCCTTCTCTGTGATCACATGATTGCATTTTGAGTGCTTGCCAATTGGGTCATATTTACAACTGGTTGCTAGTTTCTGGCAAAAAAACCACCCATTTAGGAGAATGGATTCACACTGATTTGCTTTGTGTGATTTGCTTAACCATTGTGTGATTTAGACTTACCACTGTGCAACTCATTTAATGACCACCATAACAAGAGATGTAAACTCAGGTCTGGTCATCTAATTGTCTTACAATTGTCACAACTTACAACCCAAATTCTAGTCCCAAATGTGATTGTACGATGCAGACTACTTGTACCTTGGTACTCATGTTTGAGGCTTAACATTATGTTAACTCATTGACTATCATTCAAAATATCCCAAAGAGGCAGGTTTGCTTCATTATCTCATTAAAGTATGGCTGCAATTTGGTATTGATTAACTGCTGCTTTTAATTTTTGATCTTATGACTCTGCTTTTGTTATTATTGATTTTACTTTATGTTGCTTTGAGCCAGTCTTTTGTTGTTTTTCCCTGTTTTTTTTTTTTGCTATTTAATCATGTTTTGATTCCTGTCAATTGATAATCATTAATACTGCCTTCTGCTTTTCCTTCTGAAAATCTTCGTAGTAAGTGTTGGCTTCTAAATATTTATTTATTCATTTATTTCATTTTTTTTACCCCACCTTTATTATTTTTATAGATAACTCAAGGAGGCAAACATACCTAATATGCTTTCTCTCCCTATTTTCCCACAACAACATGTAACGTGAGTTGAGCTGAGAGAAAGTGACTAACCCAAAGTTACCCATATTATTTATAAATATAAAACTAGTATAACACTGATGACACATTACAGTGATTACTTAAGATTCTATTGTTAACGGCAATAACTTGTGAATTTTTCACTTAATTCATACAACTGTGATTTTACTACCTATGGCAAAGTTATTATATCTTCAACATTTGCATCATAGTCAGGTAAATTACACATGATATGTAAAGACCTTTAATATATACAACAACCAATTCAATTATGTGTTCTTCATAAAATCTTGATATCTTCTACATTTAGTAATAATTTAAAAGCTTATTTTCCTGTCTATTATCTATCACACAAATTTGCTTTAATCCCTGAATATTGGTTCAGCAGCTGTCAATTAAATTTATTTCTCAAACAAATACAACAAGTCATAATTTTCAGAACAGGTTTCTGTGAAGAACTATCACTTGATAAAATATACTAAAAAGATAAAACAATTGAAATAAGATTGAATACCAAAGATTGTATAATGAAATATAGACTGCTGATTGAATTAGAACAGAGGTCTCCAGCTTTTTTGGCATCAGGGACCGGTTTCATGGAAGATAATTTTTCCATGGATCGAGAGGGGGGACGGGGGGGGGGGAGGTTTCAGGATGATTCAAGTGCATTGCATTTATTGTAAATTTTCTAAACAAACAAACAAATAATGCACTTTATTTCTATTATTATTACATTGTATTAGATTAGACCAGTAACTTTCTGCTTCTAAGAAAGTGGGATGGAAAAGACACAATCCTAAACTCAGCCTTCCAACATAACAAAACAAAGACCCAATACGTTGAGGAACTGCTGAGAAAACCATGAGAGGGGGGAGGGGAGGGCGCAAAGCAACTTGGCACTGCACCAGCCCAGCAGTATTGGAAAAGGTGCAAATGAGAGAGGGATTCCCTTGGAGATGCAGAGCTTAAAGGGAAATATAGCTTCTTCCCTCCCCCCCTTTCAAGCCGGGTAGGAGCATGCTTGGCTTGCGAATGTGGAGAGGTGCATGAAGAAAGTGGGAACACACACACAAATACACACAACAAATTAAACCACAAAAAGCTGCCAGGATATTACCAAAACACGAGGCACCTGAAGCATCAAAACAAAAGCAAAAAATTCCAGTTGAAGTGCAAAGGACCCCATCAGTCTTAGAAAAGATGCAGACAAGAGAAAGATTGGAGACTTGGAGACACAGTGCTTAAAGGTAGCTTCTCCCTGCCCTATTTGCACTTCAAGAAAAAGATACCCTCACACAAACACACATACCTTGGGGGCTTTGGGGAAGCCCCCTGTTGCAAGCTGGGCAGGCATGTGCTTGTCTTGCAAACTTGGAAAGCATGACAAAGGGAATGTGAGCCCAGCTGGTGTGCCGGGAGGGGGAGAGGAGGAAAGTGAAGAAGGAGAAGTAGGAGGAAGAGGAAGCAGGACCTGGAAGAGGAGAAGGAGGCAGAAGAAGAGACAGCAGAAGAAGCAGGAGGAGGAAGGACACGGAGCTCAGCTGTTGCAAGCCAGTTGAATTGCAGTCGTCACAGGACCTTTGCACTGAGCAAGACTTCTGCCCTGCCACTCTCCCGCCCCTGCCCAAACCCCTGCAACTCGCCACATGCCTGGAGGTGAAAGATGCCCCTTCAGCACACCTCCAGCGGCACAGACCAGTTCCTAACTGGCCATGGACCGGGGGGGGGGGTTGGGGACCCCTGGATTAGAGGCATTTAATACTTTAACCACTAGCAACTCTACCTTCTATGTTGATACAGCTGATACTTACTTTTCTCCAAAGAACTTCTTCCAGAATTCTGCAGCATCTGCTTTTGTGATACGAAAATTATCACCCTGGAACTGAGCGTTAGGGAAAATTGCTTTTATTTCTGCAAGCATATGACTGAAGATGAGGGATAATTTTGTAAGATTTCGCCTGCCAGTACAAAAAAAAAAAAAACAAACAAGAAAAAACATAAAAACTGAACAAAGAAATTCTACTGAACATAAAAAGAAAGGCTACATCATGCAATAGGAATTTCCCTTCCTAATATTAGGAACTAGTAGTGACTTATAATTGGAGAAGATACACCTAAAGACAAACAAGAAATGCAAAGGCAGTAAAATAGGTTAAATCATTGTTGACAAGCAAAGAGCCATCATGTATAGGGTTACTGTTCTAGAGAGAAAGACAACAGAACAAGAAAGCACACTTGTTTTCAAAAGGTATTTTGAATCCATCCATCCATCCAATAACACTGCTATACATAAAAAAACTGACTTTGCTGTGGGAAGTTGACAGGGAGTCAGAAATTGAAATAACATGACTGTGGATCACTGCAATGGTTTGGAATCTGGGCTAGTTGCTAAATTCACAATCACATGACTGTAGCAAGCTTCATCTGGCAGAAATTTGAGAACCAGTCATTAATTACCATTTATTCAACAGTGTTTCAAGTTTTGAATATCAAAACATCTCAGAAAAAACTGACAACTCTACTCCAACCATACAGCACCATACAACCAGCTAAAACTCTCCAAAACATTTTAAATAAATCAAAAAACAAGAGTTGTCTACAACGTATAGCAGTGACTGTAACAGCCACTATGTAGGACAAACAGGCAGAGGACTAGCAGAGCACATCCATAAACACCAATTGCCGTCACAAGACATTATGAAAAGTCTTCAATTTCACAATACATGGGCAGACATAGCCATAATTTGAACTGGGAAACTGTAAGCATCCTACATCAAGCAAAGTTCAAAAACACCCCAAAAAAAATCCTGGAACCTGGCATTCAGACAAATCAGTTATCAACAGGCACATAGTGATAAACACCTACATAGCATTCAAGAGGGAGACAATCAAGAAACTAAACACAAAGGAAAAAGGCCCAGCTCTTCACTAGCAATTAATAACCTAGATAAGCAGAGGTTAATACCAAAATTAAAAAACTAGGCAAACAAACAAATAAACAATACCCCAATTAAGGAAACACCAACAGCAGACAAACAATCAAACAACCTAAACAATCAACCTAATCACTACCAAGAACTACCAAGAACACTCCCACTAACAGACAGGACAAGCCACACAAATGGCGAGCAAACTTTACTCCCACTAGAATTGATGTTATCTAGTTGGGTAATGAAACATCTGCAAGAAAACAACCACATTCAGAGAGCACTAAGGGCTCCGCAGTTTGTTTATTTAAGAAAATTTATATGGCTGCCCAACTTGCCCTCAGTAACTCTGGACAGCTTACAAAGATAAGAACCCAATATAAAAACAATAAAAAGCAACAAACATCCCCCCCCCCGGAAACAATTAGTCAAATAAGCCACTTGATGGCTCCACCCCACTCAGGTTTTCCCAGACCGTTCAGCAAAACCAGGTTTTCAAGGACTTGCAAAAGTCTGTTAAAGTGGGGGCCAATCTTAGCTCCCCAGATATGTTCCATAAGGAGCTAGCCACCACAGAGAAAGCCCTTCTTTCTGGTCCTGCTAGATGAAACGCCTTAGGAGAGGGAACCCATGGCATTTCATGCCTCCCCATTCTAATGGGGTAGGTAGATGTGACTAGAAAAAGATGGCCCGTCAAGTAATCCAGTCCCAAACCATGTAGGACTTTAAAAGTGACCTTGAAGTCAATTGGGAGCCAATGTAGTTCCCCAAGGAGAAATGACACAGGTGAGCATCGAGACTTGCACAAAACTATGCAGGATGATGCATTCTGAACTAACTGAAGCGTCTACTATTGCTGTTAGTTGCGAAGTCGTGTCTGACCCATCATGACCCCATGGACAACATTCCTTCAGGCCTTCCTGTCTACCATCTTCTGGAGTCCATTTAAGCTCACGCCTACTGCTTCAGTGACTCCATCCAGCCACCTCATTCTCTGTTGTCCCCTTCTTCTATTGCCCTCATCTTTCCCAACATTAGGCTCTTCTCCATTGAGTCCTTCCTTCTCATTAGATGGCCAAAGTACTTGAGTTTCAACTTCAGGATCTGGCCTTCTAAAGAGCAGTTAGGGTTGATCTCCTCTAGGACTGACCAGTTTGATCGTCTTGCAGTCCAGGGGACTCGCAGGAGTCTTCTCCAGCACCATAGTTCAAAGGCTTCAATTCTTTTGCACTCAGCCTTTCTTATGGTCCAACTTTCACACCCATACATTGCAACTGGGAAAACCATGGCCTTGACTATACGTACTTTTGTTGGCAAGGTGATGTCTCTGCTTTTTAGTATGCTGTCTAGATTTGCCATAGCTTTCCTCCCCAGCAGCAAGCATCTTTTAATTTCTTGGCTGCAGTCCCCATCTGTGGTGATCTTGGAACCCAAGAAGATAAAATCTGTCATTACCTCCATTTCTTTCCCATCTATTTGCCAGGAATTGAGAAGGCCGGAAGCCATGATTTTGGTTTTCTTAATGTTGAGTTTCAAGCCAACTTTTGCACTCTCCTTCACCCACATCAAGAGGCTCTTTAGTTCCTCTTCACTTTCTGCTATTAGAGTGGTATTATCTGCATATCTTAGGTTGTTGATATTTCTCCCGGCAATCTTAATTCCAACTTTTGATTCATCTAGCCCTGCCTTTCTCATGACATGCTTCTACTATGTTTCCCCAAAAGTAAACCCTACTCCAAAAGCAAGCCCTAGCTGATATTTGGGGGCCTAATATAAGCCCTAGTGCAGGGTGGGCGAGTCGGCCCAGATCTTCCGTGCGACAGCCGGAGCGCCCCCCCCCCACGGCCAGCTTGCCAGGGCCCTTCACCAGCAGCCGCCAGTAGAACCAGCTACCAATGGCCCTGCTTTCTCCGGCTGCAATGAAACAAACCCTTGGCAAGCTCCAACCTCCACCCACCCTGCCTGCTGGCCCTACTGTTGCTGAGATATTTCTCAGCCGCATTAGGTTCCATGTGGTAGCCAAGTGGCTGCCCATGCTACTTCTGCCTCGCGGGGTTCTTTCTCCTCCTGGCCACTCTGCTCGGGGCTGCCCTGCTGGGCTGCTCTTGGCTGGCGCGGGGCAAGTCGGCCTAGATCTGGAGTGCTGTCCCGCCACTGGCCTGCCAGGCCCTTCGCCAGCAGCAGCCGGTGAAACCGCGCCACCCACGCCTCCACCTTTGGGCTGCTTAAGTGACAGCCTGCATGCCTACTTGGTGCTACAGGCATTGGGCTAAGGGCTGAACCTGCTGCTCTTCAGTCCCTGGCAGGCATTGCACCTCTCATACCGGCTAGGCGCTTTTAGCCTCTACCGGCTGCTCCCACTGGATCGCCTTCTGCCTGCTGCCGCCATGAGGTGAGGAGGCAAGGCAGGTGGCGGAGTTGTTTCCCTCCGCCTGCCAGACATCTACCGAAGCTACACTGGGTAAGGTTGCTGCACCCCCCCCCAGATTCCCTCGCCTCCCCCAAGCGTTTTTTTTACTAACCTACCTTTCAGCTGCATTATTTTTCTCTGTTTGCTTCTCAGCCTTTGTCGCATGTTTGTGGGACAAAAAAAAAGTTCAATAAGACATTCTAACTTCTTGAGATCTTGCAAGAAGTTAGAAAGCCTGATTGAACCTTTGTTTGCCAACCTGTGACCATTGGCAAAGGGCGCTCGGAGGCAAGCACGGGGCAGCATTCCGGATCTGGGCCAACTTACCCCACACCAGGCTCAGCACCCTTTCTGCCATTGCCCACCACGACCTGGTCTGCCACCACGCTCTTGCTGCCGTGTTGCTTCTCCATCCTATGCACAGACCCCGTCCCATCCCCACAGGGAAACATGGTAGATACTTTTCAAGAGCAGTGCCATGGAGGGCACACTGAAAGAAGGGACGTGACTATGGCGTGAATGACACAAGGGAGTCAAGACAGAAGGAGACTAGGGTATGAGTGACTGTGAGAGGGATTATTGGTCCAGGAAAGGGCATAACTGGTGCACAAACCACAGTTGCATGAAGTCCCTCGTGGTACGTTACTGTGAACAGGTATCCTGGGTCCAGGACAACTCCCAGATTACTCATTGGGTTTGTCTGGGCAATATCATCTTGTCCAAGACCAGAGATGGCAATTTTCTAGAGACCAACAAAGCCCAAATCCAGAGCCTGGTTCAGTTTCAGCCCATTGTTCCCCAACAACCCCTTAACCCAGTGGTTCTCAACCTGTGGGTCGGGATCCCATTTGGGGTCAAACGACCATTTCATGGGGGTCGCCAAACCATGCTGTCCACCATTTTGTTCCCTTTTCCCTAGCTGTCCTACTCCCTCTTATTGGTGGCCACACCCACTTGGGGGTCACCACAACATGGGGAACTGTATTATGGGGTCACGGCATTAGAAAGGTTGAGAACCACTGCCTTAACCCCCCCCCCAAGCACTGTAAAAGTGAGGTTATCACATTGCTTAATTCACCATGGGCTAAAACAAATAGCTGTCACCAGCATATTGATGGTATCTCAGCCCATGGTGGTAGATGATTTGATCCAGCAGTTTCATGTAGATGTTAAAGAAAAGCAGGAAAAGTACCGAGCCCTGTAGTAACCTGTAAAATAAGAGACAAGGGCTGGACCTCTTGCTTCCTATCAACACTGACCAAGAGCAACCAGAGGAAGGAAGTGAACCAGGACAACATAGAGATCCCCATTCCCAACCCTTGAAACCACTCCAGAAGGATACCATAGTTGATGGTACCAAAAGCCTCAGAGAGGTCACGTAAAGCAAGGATAGCTGCACTACCTCCATCCTGCTGCCACTAGAGATCATTAAAAAGTGCAAGCAATGCCATTTCTATCCCATGATCAGGCCTGAACCCTAACTGAAAAGGATCTAGATCACAGGTGTCAAACTCGCCGTGTCATGTGACGTCTTGTGACATATTGCAACTTTTTTTACATTGCCAGAGCTGGGATGGGCATGATGCAATCGACCCGTGGGCCAGCAGTTTGATACTCCTGGTCTAGATAATCCATTTCATCCAGGAGTTACCGCACAACCATCTCAACAACCAATTCAAACCTGAATTACAAATATTCTCTTTTACTGCTACTTCAGTCTTGTTTAGACTGATATTCAGGCAGACAAGCACATCAGCAATTGATAATTTGTTCAGTATCAACTGTAGATCACTGTTTTTGTGTGCCTAAAGAAGAGTTATCAGCAAACTTATCAACAGAGGGTTTCTTAAATGATTGTATGGAGGCACTTTGTCCATTCATTTAATCATTTAAGGTCAAAAAATGCTGACCAATTGGTACCTCCTTCAGACTCATATGACAATATGTAAATGCAAAACAGATTGAATAGGATTGGGACTAGCATTCAAACTTGTTTTATCCCATTGGAAATGGCAAATGCAGTTGATGTGGATATAGATGTGGATGATGTGGATACAGATAATAGGCGAGTGGCTTCTTTTTGAAGGCCTTTCTGATTTTTATCCTCACTCATAATTTGTACAGGCTTTAGCTAATACTCTACAATTGTGCAACTTAGTGCTGCCTATTCACCTGATCTTTCAACACTTTTTTAGCCTCAGCTCCAGTTAGCTGAAAGGCATTATTAATTCTTGATGGAACCACAATCCCTGCACTCCTCTGTTTGTGAGGCAGGCTTCTATTCCACCAGATACATCTCAGATTGGCTAAGATTAACAGCCAATGCAATGATTTAGCTTGGGAACACTATGCTTAGGAAGAATCTATTGATCCTGGGGTGGGAGAAGGAACAGCCATTGGAGCAGGAAGCACCTGCTACTGGAGTAGACTGGAATAGGCTTTGATACTAAATCCAGATCATTACAACCATTAGTCTCATTTAATCTTCCCAAGCCTGATGGGGCTCAGATCAGAATTTATTTTTATTTTTGGTTTCCAATACAACAGAATTGACCTTTACTCCCAAACAGCTGCTTCTTCAAGAAGAACTTTACTGCAAGGTTGGCTTGTTTAGTGGAGCCACTAACCACTGACTCCAATGTATTGCATTCAAGGGCTTGGAAGATGACTATGAATTATAAAAAATTCATGATCTATTATGTGAATTCTGCTGTTCTACTTAATTTATTAATGCCTGATTTTAAGCAATGGATTTCTACTAGGGCTTCTGATTGGAAACCAGGTCTGCATATCATTGATATTTGGGTGATGATAGAAGAGAAAGCTACACTGATTCCCTGTACTGTTGGTTCTTGCTTCATAATTCCAAATATCCTGTTTTGTTGAGTTTGTGAGGATTTTTTCTCTCTCTTTTGGGTTTCTTTTAATATAGAAATGCTCTTCTTAAATCTTCTGAGAAAAACTTAGCATAGGAATGCTATCTCAGGTGATATTACTTGGTCTGCTCTCAGGCCAATGAAGAGGATTATCACACCAGGTGTAGCTGGTACCTAGGCCAACAGTATGATAGAGCATGGTTCTCAACCTTTTCATCACCACAGACCCCTTTAAATACTTTTTGTGACTACGGCTCACAGCTACGAATCCCAAAGACTTAAGATTTAATCATAACATTTCTTCAAGCCTTCATGGACCTCCTGGGATGACATTTCAGTCTCCCAGGGGTCCACAGACCACTGTGATAGAGGTGTTTGATGTTGATGCTGCAGCTTGATTGCTTCACTTTGCTACAGTAACTTCGAGGATAATTTCCATGCCACTTAGTTTGATCTGTTTTTTGGCATACAAAACTGCTCAGTCACATGTGGCTCACAGTGCTATCCCTGCCTCTCCTTTTTTCTATTCTTTCTCCAAGGGTTGTTCCATATGGTCCTCTTACTTTTCCCCCATTTACTCTTTCTTCTTCCTGGAAGAAGATTGAAAGGGTTTTTTTTTTTTAGAGACAGAAAGAAGTCTTAAGTCTATCTTCATCTAAATGAGATATACATAACCTTTTTCTGTTGCTTAATTTCTGCCAATTGAAAAGCCAAAAACACATTACAAAAATTAAAATATCCTCCATCTTCCTAAAGAATGGAATCATTTTTTCAGTTAGATGAAGGAAAGAATATTGTCTGAACCTAAATGAGGGAAAGAATAATATCTGAACCTAGATACTGGAACATCTGTTGTTGTTTTTTTTATTTGTCAAATATTTTTTTCCAGAAGGCTTTTGTTGGCAGGTTATACTTTTGTGCTTTGATTTTCATTTCTGATTCTGACTTAATTGTTTTATATTTTATTTGTGAATTTTTAAGTATTAAAAGCTAAAAAGAATAGTGTTTTAACAGTAGATGGACAGAAAAGGAGTTTAAATAAACTATCCAATACTGCTACTTTAGGAACTCAATAAAATATAACCAATTCTTATCACTTGAGCAAATTTATTTTCTTCTGTTTTGTTTTAGAAATTTGATGCTTGCTAATTGTTATGAATTGATATACAATGCTGAAGTGGATGTTGTTTATTTCCCCCTACTCTCCAAATCTGTTCTGCCTTCCTTAAGAGACCTTAAGGAAAAGGAGGAATTAATATCACATAAAAATAGGTGCAGCTATTTTTAGTTATTCTGTTTTAATTAGCAATACACCTAGCATGTTCACCCAGTTTTAAAGATGTATGTCTTCAATATGATATAGCTTTTAACAGACAGTTTTATGTTTTATTTTTTTAATTTGCTTTCTGTTGTAGGATATTGTTACTGTGGAACTATTTGCTGTGTTTTATTATTTGCATTAACACTTTTAATTGTTTTGTAGCAGTTTGTGGAAAAATAAGATAAAACACTTAAGAAATAATGTAATACAATTATCAGATATCTATTTACATTTGAGGCAAGCCTTCAGATGAGATTTTTCTCTCTTGAGAAAAGTACATTAATGAGTAATTTAGAAACCCTTCCAGAATGGACTCATCTGCTGCTACTCCATGATGTATTATTTAGCATTTATAAATCCCTGATTTATTTATTCCCTATTCTGTTTCTCCTCTTTCTGCTACATTTCAATCTCTTTCTATAGCTTATGAAATATAATTTACTGGGAAAATGAAATAGTTTCCTTTAAAAGTGCTTCATCTGTACTTTAATATATCTTTTAGAATCTTTATGATGTGGCAATTTTCAATTTTCTCTTTTGAAGTCAAGATGGGAGGGGGAAAAATAGGAAGTTTTCATGTTTGAAAACATATCTTATAAATTATAGCTTCTAAACTTCTGTTTGTATGGTCTTTTATATCTTACAATTTGGGAGAATATAACCTTGTTCCCTTTCAAATTCTTCTATCTTGGCCAGTGCTGCAAAGGAAGCACCTAACATTCACCATTAAACTGGTGCTTTCTGCTGGTGAATAGTAGCAAACAATTTGATTGCCTGGCTGAAGCTCCATGGCCATAATAGTATTTTATTTTTAAAGCTTCAGTTGCAATTCAGTATAGTGGAAGAAATGATGTTTTTATTTATTCAAAATAGTTCCCTTTTGACCTAAAAAAAAAAATCTTCCCTCCAAAAACCTCCCTACCCCAAACAATAGCACTTGCTATTGGCTAAATGCATGGACACATGTAACTAGGAACCATTTTTTCCTGTTTCAACCTTCTATCTAAGAGCATATCTCCTCTGTAAAACCCCACTGAACAAACCTTACCTAAGTGATTAATAAGGAAGATCAGAGCAAGGTCTGCTAGCCAAGGGACGAAGAAACTTGATTTTAGTACTTTCTTCTCCAGGCTGCTCACCTCTAATAGCAATCTAAAAGCTGTAGGGAACAAGCAGAAGCTGCCTCCTTGTAAGGATCCACCCCACTTTGCATCTTAAGAAGACAGAACTCTTGGAATAATTCTTCCAACAGGAATCCTTTATTAAGAAGAAGTGGTTGCAGGCATGCTAGACAGGACTTGGGGTCCAAGCTCTCCCATTCAAGGTTTTAAGGGGTTCCCCAGCAGTCCCACCCAATCACCCCCCTTCCAGTGATAGTTTCAGGCATCACAGTTCCACCCCTTGCTCCTTTCTTCCGTCTGTATGGAGACTTCAGATAACTACATGAAAGGTAATTAGTTCTCTTTGTCATGGTAAAGTTCTTTGATGCTAGTTATATTCAAAGTCTTCCTTTGAAGTTGCAATAAACACATTCAACTTCTTAGGAGTATACTGAAGGAAGTGAGGGCCATAAAGCCCCTTTGTTCTCCCCCTTCTCTCCCTCTTATGGCAGAATCCAGAGAAGGCAGAATTGGGGTTTTCTATAATTGATGATTAAAGATGAAATATAATTGGATTCTGACATCCGGCCCCTCTTAACAATAAGAGAGATCCACCTGCAGAAAACAAAACAGGTATAAAAGTTAGTTAGGCTTGTTGGGATACTCTGTGTGAAACTTCTTCAATAGCTTCGGGGCTCTGACATGACGTTTATGGACCCACTCGTTTTGTGAGGGAGGGAGGTGTTTCCAGGCAACTAGGTATTGAGTTGCTCCATGATATCTCTTAGAGTCAAGGACTTCCTTTATTTCGAAGTGTTGTTCACCCTCCACCATGATTGGAGGTGGTGGGGGGAGATTTTTGGCCGTAGAGGTGACTGATGCTCTCTTTTCAGCAAGCTGCAATGAAAAATTGGGTGTATTTGCCTGAGATTTTTGGGTAATTCTAATTCTACTGTTACTGGATTTATGATTCTTTTAATTGGAAAAGGTCCTATATATTTTGGTCCAAGTTTTTTACAGGGCTGTAGGGACTTTAGGTATTTTGTAGATAAGTACACCATTTCTCCTATAATGAATGGTGTAGGCTCAACCCTTTTTTTATCGGCTTGTGCTTTGTATGCCTGCCTAGCTTCATCTAGTGATTTTCTGACTATTGGCCAGGTGTTTTGTAGGTTTTCCATCCATTCTTTCAGTGAAGGGATCGTTGGTTCGTTTGGGGTTAACTCTGGCATAGGGTTGAAACTTTGACCGTTGGCTATTTGAAAAGGAGTGTAGCCTGTGCTAGAGTGGACTGCATTATTGTAGGCAACTTCTGCAAAAGGAAGTAAGTCCGTCCAATCACTCTGTTGGAAATTTAAAAAACATCTCAAATATTGCTCAAGTACCGAATGGCACCGTTCCGTTTGTCCATCCCCTTGTGGATGATGGCTAGATGTCAGTCCCTGAGTGGTCCCTAAGAGGGATAAAAATTCCTTCCAAAATGCAGACGTAAATTGCACTCCCCTATCAGAGATGATGCGTTGGGGTGCCCCGTGCAATCTGTAAATGTGCTGGATGAAAAGTTTTGCTAAGGCCTTTGCAGTGGGAATCTTTTGGCAAGGGATAAAGTGCACCTGTTTGGAAAATAGGTCCGTGACTGTCCAGATAACAGTATTCCCATTGCTTTCTGGCAATTCCACTATAAAATCCATGGCTATTTCCCTCCAGGGGGCTGAGGGACTTGCCACTGGTTGTAATAGCCCTGGCGACTTCCCTTGCAACCTCTTTGCCGATGCACAGGTTGGGCAGCTGGCAACATAACTTTCTATGTCCTTTTTTATTGATGGCCACCAAAATTGCCGTTTAATTAAGTGTAAAGTTTTTACAAATCCAAAATGCCCTGCTGATTTTGTGTCATGGCAAAGCTGCATGAAAGTGATTCTTTGGGTTGTTGGTATATATAACTTTTCCCCTACCCAAGGCAACCCGTCTCTCATTGTGCACACATTTTTGTTTTTCTGGAACCATTCATCTGTTTCCAAACTTTTTCTGAATTCAATTCCAGTTTGGCTGTCCAGTTGTGGTTTTAATTTGGCTTGGGTTCTTGTGGTTACTGGTGCTGCCAGTTGTGACTCTGCCATTATTGGTCTAGAGTCTGTGGTTCGTGCGCTGTTATATTGAGGCATGCGAGATAGAGCATCTGCCAGGAAGTTCTTTCTCCCTGGTAAATGTTTGAGTTTAAACTGGAACTGGTGAAAATGCTGAGACCAGCGGGCTTGTTTGGGATTGAGTTTCCTGGACGTTTTCAGGGCTTCTAAATTTTTGTGATCGGTCCACACCTGGAAGGGGATTTTGTTGCCTTCCAGGAACTGTCGCCACGTGAGTAATGCCCAACGTATCCCATAAGCCTCCTTCTCCCATACGGGCCAGCGTTGTTCTGTTTCCGTGAGTTTCTTGGATGTATATTTTCTTGTAATAGCACAGCCCCCACTGCCACATCACTTGCATCTGCCTGTATTATGAAGGGCTTGTCCATATCTGGGTGCCTTAGTACTGGTTCGGCAGAAAAAAGTCTCTTTAGTCTCTCAAACGCTGCTTGGCACTCCATTGTCCATGTTAGTGGCTGGCTAGGTTTTACTGAGGATGCTCCCTTCGTTTTTAGTAAGTTAGTGAGGGGCAAGGCTATCTGGGCAAATGAGGGGATGAATTGGCGGTAAAAGTTTGCAAAGCCAAGGAAACTTTGTAGTTGTTTTCTTGTGCGGGGTGGCGCCCAATCTAATACTGCTTTGACCTTCTCTGGGTCCATTTCAATGCCCTGTGGGGATATGCGATAGCCTAGGTAGTCTATCCTTTCCTGGTGGAATTCGCATTTTGAGAGTTTGGCATATAGGTGAGCGGCTCGCAGCTTCTTTAAAACCGCTCTGACAAGTTTGACGTGTTCTTCTTTTGTTTCAGTAAAGATAAGAATGTCGTCCAAGTAAACAAGGACCCCCTTAAACAGGTGCTCCCTTAGAACGTCATTGATTAATTGCATAAAGACTGCAGGGCCCCCTTGTAATCCAAATGGCAAGACTTTGAATTGATAGCACCCCATGGGGCAGTTAAATGCAGTCTTCCATTCGTCCCCTTCCTTAATTCTCACGCGATAGTAAGCTTCCCTTAGGTCTAGTTTAGAAAAAATTTTCCCTTTCGATAGGTGTGACAGCATGTCTTTCATGAGGGGCAGCGGGTATAGGTTGCTTTCACTGATTGTATTCAGGGCCCTATAATCCACGCATAAACGTAAAGAGCCATCCTTCTTCTCTCTAAAAAGGACCGGGGCAGCCACTTTAGGCTTGGCTGGCTCAATGAAACCTCTCTCTAGGTTTTTTTTAATAAATCTTTCCATTTCCTCCTTCTCCTTTGGGCTCATGGAGTATAATCTGGGCTTCGGGAGTTTTGCCCCAGGCTTGAATTCAATGGTACAGTCTGTGGGTCGGTGGGGGGGAAGCTCATTCGCCCTCTCCTCACTGAAGACTTCAGCAAGGTCCCTATATTCCTCTGGTATTTCTGTTAATCTTTTTTCCTCTCCTATGGATGCTTTTTCTATTCTTGATTCTGGTAGCCTCCCTTGGGGTTTTAAGTCCATAGGGTCCCCCTTCGGGAATTTGATTTCTGTCATCCTCCAATTTACCCAGGGGTTCCATTTTTTCAACCATTCCATCCCTAGAATCATTGGGCATTCCATACCTGGGGTCACCACAAACGTTATGTCCTCTTCATGGTTGCCCAGGGAGAGGTGTATTGGCAGAGTGGCTAGGGTAGCTGGCACCCCCCCTGCTATGGATCCATCTAGCTGGCCAAATGAGATTGGTTGTTCCAGTCTCCTGGATGGGATGCCCAGATTCCCCACTAGTGTTGGGCTAATGAGGCAGCGGGTGCAGCCAGAGTCTATTAAGGCTTTCACCTTCACAGCTTTGGGCATGGGGGGGATTAATATAGTCACTGTTTTGAGGATGGGTGTGATGCATCCACTTACCAGGGGTTCGCCCTCCGAGCTATCATCTGAGGCATCCACCGGCCCTGTGGTGTAGGCTGGAGTTCTTTCCCCTTGGTGAGTAGAAGTGGGGGGTTCTGCAATTTCCATCATTCTCATGGCTGTTTCTTTTGGCTTAGCTGAAGACTTTCCGGGTTTGTTGATTGGGGATCTGTCTGGGTTGTGCTGGGGGGCCTTTGAGCGGCATTCTACAGCTCGATGCCCTTCTCTTCCGCACTTGAAACACCCCATTTGCTTCTTGGCTGTATCCGATGATTTCACCAGTTGGTGTGTCAGCTCAGGCGGGGGGCGGCTCCATTGTTTTCCTCGGCGGTGCCTCTTCAATATGTCGATCTCTGCTTCCTCTGCCAAGACGTACCATTCCTCAAGTCGATGTGGGTCCCCTCGGGGCAGGCAAGCATCATATAGATCATAGTTTAGTCCGTCTTTGAAATGGCCAAGGAGGATGTCTTCTGGCCAATTCAGTTTGCTGGCAATGGCCCGGAATTCTTGTGTATACTCAGCCACTGGGCGTTTGCCCTGCCTCATCGTTGTTATTCTTTCACGGGCTTTGCGATCAGCCAGGGGGTCTTCAAATCGTCTTCTCAAAGAGGACATGAAACGGTTGAAGTTACTGAGTTCTGGGGCATTGGAGTCATGCAAGTTCACCACCCAATCTGCAGCTGGTCCATCCAGGGCAGATTGCACGATCCGGATGCGGGCTTTGTCGCTGGGAATGTCCTGCCCATATTCCTCCATGTAGCTGAGGACTTGGGTTAGGAAAAACCCCAAGCGTGTTGGCTCCCCTTTGAATTTCACCTCCAACGGTGGACGTATTGGAATGGATCGGTGCCTCCGTTGTGGGTGGTAGTGTCTTCCGTCCAGATTGCCATCTGTGGTCCAGTAGGGGGTGGGGGCTCCTGGATCAGTAGATGTCCCTGGGGTTGCAGGTTCCACGTCCCCCTCGGTGTCTCTCCCTTTGTGGCTCCAGGAGCTGGGGCGGCCATAGGGCTCAGTATTCTCCTCTCCTAGGAAGCTGAGAGTTCTCTTCATCAGGTCAATAGCTTTCTCTAGGATCCAGTCTGAGTACGGTGCCCAGCTTCCTCCCTCTTCACTTGCGTGCAGGGATTTCTCCATCTCCTGCTTCCATTCTGGTTGCTTGGTCCCCCGTCTCAGGGTCACCTTTCTTGATTCCTTTCCCCACTCACTTTTCTTTCCAACGCCCATCGACCAGCGAGGCTTGTGGTCCTGTGTCTCCACCACTTCTTCTCCCGAGGAATCTGACCTCTCGGATCCCAACATCTGGCAAGGTTCCAACTGGGTCAGCGGCTCTCTTTCCAGGGAGTTTTCCCCCTCTCTTGCTCCATTGTCTGACATGGTAAATTTTTGCAAAATCCCCCGGCAAGGGTCTCCCTTCCAGGTGGATTAATTTTGCAAGTCCTGTCTAATGTAAGGACCCACCCCACTTTGCATCTTAAGAAGACAGAACTCTTGGAATAATTCTTCCAACAGGAATCCTTTATTAAGAAGAAGTGGTTGCAGGCATGCTAGACAGGACTTGGGGTCCAAGCTCTCCCATTCAAGGTTTTAAGGGGTTCCCCAGCAGTCCCACCCAATCACCCCCCTTCCAGTGATAGTTTCAGGCATCACAGTTCCACCCCTTGCTCCTTTCTTCCGTCTGTATGGAGACTTCAGATAACTACATGAAAGGTAATTAGTTCTCTTTGTCATGGTAAAGTTCTTTGATGCTAGTTATATTCAAAGTCTTCCTTTGAAGTTGCAATAAACACATTCAACTTCTTAGGAGTATACTGAAGGAAGTGAGGGCCATAAAGCCCCTTTGTTCTCCCCCTTCTCTCCCTCTTATGGCAGAATCCAGAGAAGGCAGAATTGGGGTTTTCTATAATTGATGATTAAAGATGAAATATAATTGGATTCTGACACTCCTTCTGAATCAAAGTCCAGGGCAGGGATGTGCTATAGGCCTAGGGGCACCATGTCACAGACAGCATTTAGATATCAGTTGAAGAAATGATTCAAATATCTCCCCCCACTTCCCAGCAGAGCTAGGCAGTTGGGTGATGGGCAACTAGGCAATTAGTGGCAAGGCATCTTTTCTCAAGCAGAATAAAATACCTGCACAGTATATGAAGCAACTAAAGTCCAAAGGCATTAGGCATTACCTATTCTATTGAGCAATAATGAACTTGGATAACCAGTCATTCAGCCAGATGGACAATATCTGATTCTTGCACTTCCTCCATTTGACTACTATTTCCTCTCATTTCAACAGGCAGGCAGTATTTTTTCCATATTAACAACACAAGGAATAAATATCCTTATCATCTACTTTATCTTGATCCACTTAAAATGAACTTCTTACTCCCCACTCATCATACATTGGTCTGTTACTCTAACCACCAGCACTTCCCATGGTGCTGGACCTGAACACAGATGGTTGTTCCCCCATAACAAGTTTCTAAATGTAGTTCACATACTGTATTAGCTGAAGTTAGCATGGTCATAAACTCCATAATTGAATCTGCTGGGTCTATTTATTGGCATCACCAGCATTGTCAACTGACAGGGTCTGTTTGTGCAGGATTATATTAGTCAGCCTGGTATTCTCTTGACTAGTAGAGCTTTTATGGATGAAGGCCGTAAGACTATTGGTTATTTCTACTATGATATGAAAGGGAGGCAGATACTAGACAAGTTCCAAATTATACTCCTCTTAATTATGAAGACTCATGGCAACTTTTTCATGGCAACTTCTTATGCAAAGACAAGTCCTTGGTACTATAAAAGTAAACTCTCACACTCAGTGAGAAATCTATAAGAACAAGTCTTATAAAAATAAAACACAGAAGGAAACTAGTTAGCCTGCTGAAATGAGGGGACAGGCAAGAAAGAAAATACTGTTAAAGAAAATACTGTTTTTTTTAAGCAAGACTTATGATTAACTGCAGTTGCTAGAATTATTTTGGTAGTGTCCTCAACTTTCTCCGGTAAATATTGTCCTTCTTATGAGCTTATCTAAGCGTTTCCAGTTGTGACTGTGGTTCAGACCTGACAGATTCTTTTCTGAGAAAAGACTTTGGATGCACTCAGGAGAGCTGGGGCTTAATGACAGCTGAGTTTTGTCAGTCCCATTGATTAAGCCAGACAGTGGCTGTAGCTTTTGAGTTCTGGGTAAGTACAAAGCTTGTCACACTGTGTGATGCAAAAAGAAAGGAGACAATGATCTTTTCTGATATTTTCTACGGTATCTTTACTTTCAAAGGCATTCTAAATGTCTACAATAAGAGGAATCAAGAGCAACTATAGAGTACACATACTTAAAGTCAGCAAGACATCGAAACAATGGTTTAGTTTTCACTTGTTTATTTACTTTTCCAAAAGCTGAATTCTGATGGTTTATTTTGGATGGTTGACTCCTGGAGTTTTGGAATTTGGCATCTTTTATTCATCCTTGCACTTTGTGTTCCATTCTTTTTTATATTTTCATTTGTGGAAACTTCAGAATGCAGCTGAAATTGTAAAACACTCAATGTTGATTAGACTGCTAAACTTTGGTGTATTGGGGCAACCTTCTATTTGTGCTCTTATGAATTGTACATTTTATTTACCCACATCTGAACTTACCACACTATTTTATTTATTTTAGCATTTCAAATATATAAAGTTATTTTGCCAAATAGGCTATGTCCATGATTCTTGAGTAATCATTTGCTACTGAATACTAAATAAGTAGTGTACATAATGTAGCATTGTTATTTTAAAATATAACAGACTTGATTGCCTTAAGGATCCAGCTTCTGCCGTGGCCATTTAGTGTACATTTGTGCTGCCCCTTTTTCTTTAGAGATGATTTTTTTTTCTTCATTTCCTCAATATAAAAAGCTGCAGAAAAAAATTCTTTGCTTTCTTCTTTCCTTTCCATCTTCAGCCTGGCAGTGAGTCACCAAAGTAAGTAACTTACAAATTTTGTTGCTCTCTTTCCAGACATGCAGTAAATTTACTAAATTTAAGTAGTTAAAAGGGATCAATGTTGGCAGGTTCAGGAATTTAGTTTCAGTACCTAATGGTGGTGGTGGGGAGGGAGATGAGGAGAAACATCAGCAAGTCTTTCCCTTCCAGGGGTTTTTGTTTGTTTGTTTTTTCTTCATTAAAGAAATGTGGGTATCTGAGAGAGAGAGGGTATTCAGAAAGGGAAAGGTTTTGGAAAGCTTCTCCTGAAGCTGCTCCTCTGCATGCAGACAGCTGACTTCCCCAAAGCTAGCAAGTTTGCAGGTTTCTGACAGCCAGCTGACTGGAGCAGAGGCCCAGTCCGCAAGCATAGCTTCATGGGCCAAGCACAGAGGCTGTTTGGAAGCCACTCTGGCTTGGAATAGGGTACCAGGCTCTAATCTGGCTGGGCTCTTCCCCCAGATGGACTGTTTTTGCAAAACTTTTTGCTGCTTGCCTATCTCCTTTGTGGACCTAGGAGGGTAGCAAGCCGCTCAGGTCCTCCCCTACCTATGCTCATTTAACGACCCACATGTTCATATAACAATGGCATCAGAGAGAAGAAGGGGTAAGCAAGGCTGTCTCACTTAACACTTGCACTGTAATGGGCAGGCTCCATTAGGGTCGTAGACTGAGGACTACCTCTATATTTTCTGTAATTTATTTCCCTAACTTCTAATGTTTTGCACAGTTGTGTGATTTTTTTTAAAAAAAATTATTTCAGGAAATTGAATATGAGTAGGAATATTACCCAAAGAACAACATTGTTATTTTTTAAAAAATGACTATTATTTTTCAATAATACTTTTACAAAGACCATTTTGACGGTATATCAAGCAAAACTATATTTTTATTTATATTCCATCTTTATATTGTACAAGTATGTATATAATGCTCCTTCCTCCTGTTTTCCCAAACACAATCCTGTGAGCTTGGTTGGACTGAGAGAGGATGACTGATCTAAAGTCACCCAACCAAATTCCACAATTAAGGGAAAACTAGAACTCAGTCTCTCAGTTTCTGTTCCAGAATCTTAGAGGCACTCTGATTCTTCCTCATATAAACAAGCCAGTATTTATATGGCATGTTATCTGAATTTGAGCAAAGCGCTTGACACACATAAACCAAAAAGATATTCATGTCTTATTCAGGGCACTCCGCAAAAAAGCATGAGTGCAAATCAGAGGACTATATTCAACTTATTCCTTGTAGTGTGTAATAAGATATAATTGAACAAATCTACAAGTTCAATCTGTTTTTGTCAAAATTATGAAACAGTATTGTGTTGCTATGCCACAAGCCCTACTACTCTTTGGTGAGTATGCATGTAATGTTGTGATGCACACAAAAAGGGTCGAGGTTTTATAAATTTATCACATTTTTATAGCTACCCATCTGACAAGAATGTGATTCTAGAGTCTAGGTGGAATATAACAATCAATGATCTTAATGCTGGAGTTGGCATAGATTTGTCTATCTTCACAATGTATTTCAGGAAAGCAGACTGTGTCTGTTCCAAAAAGAAGAATTTATATATTCTCCTATGTTTTGCACCATATGTAATCATGGGTAAAATATTGGTGTTTTTGATTATTGGAATTAGGTAAGCAGGTTAGCTATGGCTGTTGAGATGCCTTACAGCATTGGCTATAATCCTTAAAAAACTCTTGAAATGTGGGAGCCAGGAACTGTGACAGCAATTCCTAGGTATAGATAAGACTTTATCTGGTTTATATGTCCCCTGCCCAAATTACAATTATACCTAATCCATCTTTTCCTCAAGGTAGACTTATTTATACTTAAATAATTAAGTATATTTTGTGCAATAAACACTAATATTTTGTGCAATAAACACTAATACATGTGATGTCACTTGCCTTCCTTGAGGACAGAAAACCAACTTGAATGTAGTATGGATTGATTACAAGAAGACATTCGACTCCCTAAAACATGACTGGATAATCAAGTGCCTAGAAATAAAAAAAAACTCAATAGAAAAGTTTTGTTCAAAGATCAATGGTACAATGGAAGAAGATGTGATTCTGGTCAATGGTGACAGATTGGGAGAAGTTAATATCAAGGGAGGAATCTTTCAAGGCAATTCACTATCACCACTACTGTCTATCATTGCATTGATTATTCTGTCAACAGTAATCCATTGTATACCAAGAAGGCTTACTGAGTACTGGGGAGACCAAACTGGCCTACAAAAAAGAGCAAATGAAGAATAGAAAAGTGCAATGGGAAAATAAAGTATTACATGGCTAGTATATTAAAAAAAAAAAACAGGTAAAGCAGATAAGGGGTAGGAACAGGAAAGTTGAAGAGGCTGAGGGGCTGATTCTGGCTGCACAAGACCAAGGCTTAAGAACAAATTCAACAACTGACAAGACAAAATTGCTCGGATTCATTCTCAGTTTGAATCCATACTTGGTGCAGATCATGTGAGATGCCCGGGGAGAGGTCTTGCCCAGCTATCTGGGAACAGTTTGGTTCTGTTGGACCTGAGAAAGAGGACAGAGTCTTCAATGCTGTCAGTGCATATGAGATGCCCAGGATGCCCACCTGCCAATCAGCTCTTTTTCCCACCTGGTTAGTGAAAGCTTCCAGGACAGTGAATAGGTGCAAGTAATGATGAACTCTTCATTGCAGGAGAGGACATTCGACATTCCCGTGGCCTTTTAAGGAAGCCCCGGTTCTCCCCCTCCTTAAAATATCATCACTCAATCCCTCTTGCCTGGACAATTTTCCCATCCTGCTTTTTAGAAAAGGTGGTTAAAAAGGTGCTTGTTTTGTAGCTTCAGAGGATCCTTGATGAAACGGATTACCTAGACCCCTTTCAGTCAAGGTTCAAGACAGTTATGGGACACAAACAGTATTGGTCACACTTGCTGATGATCTCTGGTGAGAGTAGGATGGGAATAGTGCAGCCATCTTTGCTCTTCTTGACCTCTTAGCAACCCTTGATACATTCAACAATGGTATCTTTTTGGCTGGCTACGGGGTTTAAGGCTGGGTGGTGTAGTTTTGTGCTGGTTTGGCTGCTTTCTCCAAGATCGGTGTTGATTCGGAGTGAGAGGTCCACCCACGGCCACTCCTCTGTGGCATGCCATGGGGCTCAGTATTCTCTCCATTCCTTTTTAGCATCTACATGAAGCCACTAGGTGAGATAATTCAACACTATGGATTGAGATATCATCAGTATGCTTTATAACTCCACCCCTGGTGAAGCAAGTGACTCTGTGGCTATCCTCTTGCAGTGCCTAGAGGCTGAGGGACACTGGATGAGGGACTACAGACTTAGCTGAAACCTGGCAAGAGCAAGTGGCTTTAGATGCATGAAACTTCAAGATCTGGGACTTTCATCTCTTTCGTTCTGGTTGTGATGGCACTATTCCAGACATACTCAATCTGCAACTTGGGGTTCTCCTTGTCTTGCGATTCCTGCTCAAAAAACAGATGGCAGTCATGGCTAGGAGAGCCTTTGCACAACTTCGTCTTGTACACCAGTTGCAGCCTTCCCTGGATCAGGAGTCCCTATGCTCAGTCACTCAAGCTCTAGTTATCTCATGTTTGGATTACTGCAATGCACTCCACACAGGGCTATCAATTTGGAAGCTACAGCTGATGCAGAGTGCAGTGGCATGGACATTTCTTAGGGCCCCTAGAGTGGTCCATGTTACACCATGAGCTGCACTGGTTACTAATTTGCTTCCATGTGCAATTCAAGGTGTTGATTATCACCTTTAAAGTCCTTCATGGCATGGGTCCAGGCTATTTGAGGAACTGTCTCACCATGATGGGACTGACCTGTCCCATCCACACTGGCAGAGCGGTATATTGAGGATCTTGCCAGTCAATTTTGGCTGGCAGGGTCCAGGAGAAAAGCCTTCTCTGCCACAGTTCCTGCCATCTGGAATATCTTACCCCTTGAGGGGAAATCAGCTCCCACCCTTCTGACCTTCTGCAAGGACTGCTTCATTATTACCTTTGTTTTTTGTTCTTTCTTTCTGTTTATTAATCAATAACCAATAAAAATAATTTAAAAATATAAATTACATGTAACTTCTTGGATAATTTCAGTGACACTGTATGTTAACAGTATTTTAAATGTTACACTATAAAAGGCACATGTATCTAACAAATCTCTATCCTAAGATTAAAACTCAATTTTTTCATCTCTATTTTCCCATATTCTGAGACTTCAAAAAGTAAAACAAATTTACAGCTATTTTTCTCATACTTCATAAGCATTTTGGGGCATGTACTATTCCTAAACAATATGTTTCTGGCAGTGGAAAAAAGTAGTGATTATTGCATTTTATAAAATTGGAAGGAAAAACTTTAATTCTTCCTCTTACATTTTAATCCCATTTTGGCTGCTTAAAACTTCTTAGTCATCAAAACAACCCACATTTTACAGGAATCCATGAAGGACTAAATCAAATACAAGGTTAAGAACAGTAAGATATTTTCATGTCTAGAAAATGGGAAACTTTTATAGCAAGACTGTTAATGAATCTCAAATTATGATTTGCAGAATAAAAATATTTAAAATGCATTGGATAGTATTATGTTTCTATAGAAAAGAAATGTCAAAAACAGTACTTAGGGATATTGCGAATTATCTAGTCTGTTAACAGAAGTGTTAATTTGCCAAAAGAAACTGAAACATGGGTCTGCTGTTCTTACCTGCCTTTTAACTAACCACAAAATATATAAACAGGAAATCTGTTCTCATTATGTTACACTATAGAAATTTTTATACATGTGTTTGTTATTTTCACAATGGCAACAAATTTTAATTATTCAAGATTTGTAAATTGCAATGCAATGCATATAACATAAAAATCTTCAAAAACTGTCTGTATAGTTAATCAAATTCCAAAAATGAGTTTGATTATGTTTCTCCTCTATCATCTCGTTTTTGACAATTAAACATCAGGTCCAGAGTTTAAAAAAGGAATACTTTTCTAGGACAATTCATAGCTATTTAATTTCACAAAATCCTATATATAAATACTACAAAACAAAATAATAATATAGTGTTTCTTGCATAATAAGCAGAAAAAGATTGAACTTTAAATGTTTATAGACAAAAATTGTAAGATTTCTTGAAAGAAAATCATTTAAAAATACAGAAACTGGGTGAACTATAGATAATACATCTATTTGAGTTTTAATGTCTACTTTTTAAGGTCTCGAGGTAATTTATATTAAAATAAAGTGCTATATAATAAAAAAGCTTTTAAATATATAAGCAAGAAGGTGTTAAACAGCCATGATTTAGTTAAAATTAAAATTTTAATTAACTTGTTTACAATCTAATATAATACTCTAAGCTTGGTTGAAACAAAATAATACAGCATGGTATCTTCCATTACCTATAATTTCTTGCTTCATCTAAAACTAAGGTTAAAGGTTTTGGAACAAGTAGGACAAGAAATCAAATTCAATTTCTGTCTATATAGGCTGCCTGGTTCTGAACCTATTAACCGCTTTGCTCAGTTCAAATGAATCAAGAAAATATAAAACTTCCTGGGTTTGGCCCCTGATGAAAGGGGGATGCACATATATCCAAAGGCAAGATATGATCATCTATATCAGTGGTTCTCAACCTTTCTAATGCCGTGACCCCATAATACAGTTCCCCATGTTGTGGTGACCCCCAGGGGGGGTGGCCAACTGGGTGTGGCCACCAATAAGAGGGAGTAGGACAGCTAGGGAAAAGGGAAAAAAATGGCGGACAGTGTGGTTTGGCGACCCCCGTGAAATGGTCGTTCGACCCCAAATGGGGTCCCTACCCACAGGTTGAGAACCACTGATCTATATTGAACCATTAAAAGCATTAACATTTTAAATGATTAAGTTTTTTATATTCAGAAACCTGAAGAATTTTTGTTTCTACCAATGGCAAAACAAACTATAATGGCTAATGTGAGAGTGCCCTTTTCATATAGGGACAGGAGTAACAGACAAGCAAACAGTGGACACATAAAAGAAATGGGGGAAGGTGATTATTCATACCTGTCTCTTTTAAGCTTGCAGGAACACAGCATTAAAACAAACCAAACAACTTATGATGCCTTGGGTCATCATTTCAGAGATATTTCCTTACCAGATTCCTCAATATCTTTAACAATGGGAGATTTCCAGTTTACTTGAGAAGTTCTTTAGAATTCAGGGATATGTGGGCCATTGTGACCTACATAGCAGTCAAAAATATCAGGAACTGACCACAGAAATGTTTTACAGCATTTTGTATTATGTCATAAAATGCCTTATCATAATTTTGATGTCATAAAATATTTTATAAAATTTTCCAAATTTCAATACCACAGGAATTATGGGTCCCAGATTTTATTAAAGGACACAAAAAAGAGGTTTTATAGTATGTACTGCAGATACAGTATTTTTTGAAGCTATGGTCTTAACAAATGTAACTAAACTTCAAAATGATCCAAACAGAAATATCCAAAGTAAACTATAAAAATATTCATGTAGCAGTTAGTGGCTGGAGAAGGGAGGGGAGAAAAAAAAGTGGCTACCAGAGTACAATTTTTATAATATTTCTTAATTGGGGGGGGTGTTACTTTTTATTTTTAAAAATATTTTATGTATGCGTGTGTGTGTGTTTTCTTTTTGTTTGCTTGCATGTTTTACTTAATGAACCAAAAAATGTAAAAAAAATTCAATGGATTTTTAGGTGACATCTCTTTCAAAAAGAAATAACATTTAGAAATGACTTCATTGCATTTATACTTTAAGTATTTGCTTAGTGACCACAATTGGGACTGGCAACTTGGTTGTTAAACAAAGTAATTTAACATTTTTTCTTTTATATTTTATTGTATTAGTTATAAAAGAAAAACAAATAAAGCAGAAACTTTTACTTCTGTGCCCAATGACAAGCCCATTTATTCCACCAGACTCAACTGAGAAATTTAGGCATCCTTTTCCTTGACAACAACTAGCTCTGAGAGATCAGCTTGTTTGCTGGCAGAAAAATAATTCCAAGTCTCCTTGAAAGGTTAAAAAAGTTTTACAGGCCAATAAAAATAATGAGAGAACCCAATAACAGGGTATGTTCCTGCATGTGTACTCACTGTCTGCTTCATTTTTTCTTTTCCTCACTCTTTAGAAGTTCTTTACTTACAGCTCTTCTGGGATCAAGATTGAAAATATACACACTTATTCCCAATGTGGCTGGTGTTTTCTTTTTTCACTACAGCTAATGATTTTTATAGTGGCATCCATTTTTGATTTTTAAAAGTGCAATAAAAATCTGTATTTACTTATTACCTTAGTTTTCATAATTATAGCAAGAATCATAATAATAGAAATTCTTAGCTCTATCTTATGGATTTTACTACTATTATAAAAGGGTGCATAAATCTGAACCATAATTTGATAATTCATCATATGGTATTAGGATTTATAAACTTATTTTTTAAAATAAGTTTGTTGGACATATGAAATAAAGGAATGTTTGTATATTTACTAAATATCATCTGGCTATAAACTGGCAATGATTAACCATACTGCTAAATGCCTTTGGTATCAGCATTTTTCTCACTGCTATTAAACTGTTGAAGCTAATTAATTCCATGCAGACTATTATATTAAAAGTAAAAATGCAGCTAATTATCAGAGAGTTTTTTTTATTAATTTTCCAATAAAATTGTTCTTGCTATATCCTAATGTTAACAGATCATCCAAAAGAAATATTTCATATTACTGATCTCCCTTTCATGATATTATATTTATTATTATATTTATATTTCACCTTTTTCTATGAGAAAATTATTACAACTGAAGACTCCCAATCATCTCTTATTTACAAACTGACCAAATCAGGAAACACAGGTAGTCTTCGACTTACAAGTGTTCATGCAGTAACCATCTGAAGTTACAACGACACTGAAAAAAGTGACTTATATGTGTTTTTCAGTTACTATTGCAGCATCCCTATGATCACGTGATCAAAATTCAGACCCTTTGCAACTAGCTCATATTTATGATAGTTGCAGTGTCTCAGGTCATGTGACCCCTTTTGTGACCCTTTGATAAGCAAAGTCAATGGAGAAGCCAGATTCACTTAACATTCTTGTTACTAACTTAATAACTGCAGTGATTCTCTTAACTGTGGCAAGAAAGATCGTAAAATAGGGCAAAACGCACTTAACAAATGTCTAATCTTCGTTGAATAAATTATCATCAGTCAAGGATTACCTTTACTGTTGTGCTAGAAAGAATCACAACTGTCCAGATAAGGGGTAAATTATGCAACAAATGTTACAATACTGCAACACAAGTTCCTCCCCTTTTGTATGTGCATCATAACATCAGTTACACGCTCACCGAATAGGCAAAACTTGGGTCACAATTCTTGCTTCGTGTCCCTGACAAAACTGTTGGGATTCTATAGACACAGCTGGAAAGCATAAAAACATCTTGCAAGAGAATGCAAATCACTTCCATATTGTTGTTATATGGATATGACTATTTAATTATCAGAAATAAAATTCATAGGAAACTTCTCTATTTAATGTGTCTTCAAGGATAAGGATTTTTCAGCTTAAACTACTGTGGAGTTTTAAGGAAGATCCCATTTCTTAAAATTTATCTCTTTCTCTCTGTTACTTTGACAACCTACCTAATGGGGAAAGATATGCTAGAGAAATCACTTGGGTTTTTGTCCAGCACACATTATCCATACTTGGAAGAATGCATACTGAACAAGCAGTTTAGTACAGAGAGGGAAATTATGCAAATATATATAAATATAAAGACTAGCTAAAATGTTAGTTATTCTTATGAATTGTTACAATGTTTTCTGTATGTGACTGTCCTTGAAGTAAATCAATAATCCAAGAATTTAGGATCATTATAGTAATTTTAAAAGAACTAAATGCAATTTGAGATGGCAGTCAACATTTTTAAATCTTTGGTGGTCGTGTAAAAAAAAAAGCTTTTTGGATTAAGATATGGTGGAACATTCAGAGAATTTTTAGAAAGAGGGTAAAATTTACTCCACAATTGTTTTTGCTTGGTATTGTTACTGATTGTGATGCTAAGGAGGTTATATTGATGTTGAATCTGATTACAGCCGCAAGGCTGTTAGTAGGTCAATACTGGAAGAAGGAATCTTTGCCTACTTTGCAAGAGTGGTTTTTTAAAGTATCTTACTTGGCGGAAATGGCAAAGATTTCGGCTTTCTTAAAAGAGCAAACGCAAGAGAAATTTTTTGCTGTATGGGAAAAATGGATAAATTTCATACAATTTAAACTGGATTTGAAAAAATATCATTTAGCTTTTTTATAACCTGTATTTTTCTATTTTAAATACTTTCTCTTTTTAAGGATTATAATTCTTTTTTCATATATATTTTATTTTTAATTATCTTATAATTTTGTTAATTTTTTTTTAATTAAGCCTATATTCTGCTCTGGGAAGCTCCGGGGGGGGAGGGAGGGGGTGGTTTGGGAGGG
Organism: Crotalus tigris; assembly: GCF_016545835.1. Classification (NCBI taxonomy): domain Eukaryota; kingdom Metazoa; phylum Chordata; class Lepidosauria; order Squamata; family Viperidae; genus Crotalus; species Crotalus tigris. The sequence goes on along the minus strand of NW_024097783.1, from coordinate 1,957,403 downwards.
GTTGGGGGAGGGTTGTATTGGTTTTTTTTTTTGTTATTGTTTTTTTTTTGTCTTTGTAAAAGTTTTTAAAAATTTTTCAATTAAAAAAAAAAACATTTTTAAATCTTGAATAACACCCAATCATAGGATGAATTGCATCTTCCCATTCAGCCTATACAACCTTATGAAATTTTTGCAGGTTTTATCTGCAGGACACGCCCTTTTTTCTTTTTTTCTCTTTCACCTAAATGATTTAAGGTCATGGTTTTCAATTCATTTGACCTCTGCATGATTAATTATTACAATAATACAAACTCTTGTATGAAAAATTACTTTTTCCTCTAATACCAGGCACTGTCTCCTTTAGCAGAAAAACTTCAAGTATGTAATTCTTACAACTGTTTTCTAGTCTCTGACATTAACTGAGAGGAATTTTTCCCCATTTCACTATGCTTTTTTTTTCAGCTGTGCAATGTTTGAGGGATTTCTTGCATGTACAGCCCATTTCAAAACACCCACAGTATCTCAATGGGATTTAAACCTGGGCTTTAATTTGACCATTTCAGAACCCTTCATTTCCTGGAATGTTTAGGGACATGGTCATATGGCAAGAATGACTCAACTTTTGATCGAGCTTCAACCTTCTGACAGATGTAATCACATTATCCTCAAGCATTCTTGGGTGCAATGAAGAATTATATAGTGGATTCTGTGATGGTGTGCCATCCAGACCCTAATACAGCAAAGTAGCTCCAAAGCATAACTTTGCACCATCATGATTTATCGTTGGTAAGAGGTTCTTCTGGCAAAATGATATCATTGGTTTTGTTTAAACATGTCTTGTAGTGTAGTGGCCAAATAATATTATTTTGCCTTGTGTAACCAAAAGAAGTTGTGATCTTTGCCTATATCTAATTTGTGCAGTTTTTTTCTAATAGTAGACTCATGAATTCTGATATTAATAATGGTGACAATTATCTTTATGTCACACAATACAAGTCTGATTTTTAAAGATTTTTTTTCAACATCCTGCGTTCTGTTCTTAGGGTGAATTTGCTGAGATAAGCTAAACTTGTTTGAAATCTCCACTTATACATGATTTTTCAGATAGCGGAATGACTGATATCCAATTGTTTGGCAATCTTTTAAAATCCCTTCTGAGGGTCATAGGCATCTTTAACTTTCTTTTGGAAGGGCTCAGAGAGACCCTTTAATCTAGGCATGGTGATATCACATAAAACAACAATGAGCCAATCAAACTAAATGTCTCATGTTTAAATAAGACTGCACCTTTCTTGATCTAATCTGCATTTATGTATATTTAAATTACACAATGGAATATAAAATGTAAAAGTACATATTTGTTATATTACATCCTCTTTATATACTAATATTGTTAAAACAAAGATCAAATATATGTATGTTGAAATACGTTATAAGGAAAAATGTCAATGAATATATTTATTCAATTTTTCAATGGCACAGCTTCTTAACATTTTTTCTAAAATCACCTCCCATATTTTTCATCTTAACTACAGGTATAAGCTAAATGATCATCCAATATACTTTTGTTATCAACCAAGAGTTTCATGATTTTCAATTAAAGAATGATCATATAATTCTTCCCATTTTATTATATAGTTAAACTAACATGTATTTGATGTTTCACAGATGAAAGAAAAACTGTACAAACATTATTGTACAAATCTTATTGTGTAAAACTTAAAAATTAAGATGTTTTAATGACAAAATCAACATAAAGATTCTTAAGCAGTTAGCATTATTTCTCTTGTGCTCATACAAACACAGAGACACTGAAAAAACCACTCTACCATATAAAATCTTTTAGAACTAGACAAGCAATGTGCCACTTCAAAGTGATCGCCATATATATTTATTTATTCCATCTACTTTTTACATAAATAACCAGACTTTCATATTTCAAATTAAAGCAATATGTTGTTAAGTCATTCAATGAAGTTAGTATCATTTGCTCAAAGTCTGACAATGCTTAGGTACCAATTATTTTGGTCTTAAGTGATTGGGTATATATACCTCCTGACAAAGGATAAGTTCTACTGCAAAATATTTACAGCTCTATTATTTAGAGCTTTATTTACAGCTCTATCTATATTAACAAAGAAATGATATGTGACACAAAAGGGAAGTCTGAAGCTCCAAGGCTGAGTTAAGCGATAACAAATCAGCAACAGCTTATTGATATATAAAGTTTTTTTAATTTTATCAAAATTGTTTCCTTGTTTGTATTTCAAATGACAATGTCCCATTACCATTTCAACAAACCATATATTCATCAGTTTCAGGGAAACTGTTAGGATACATGATTACAATACAAAGTTATATTGAAATGGTTTCATTTTATTAATATTTCTATATTAAAGACAAACAGGATCTGAAATAAGGGCTTTAAAGACTTTCAATTTTGTTAGTAAGTTGTATTTCTAATTAATTAAAATATTTAAGTTATTAAAAACGTATTGAGAACGCAATTGAGCTGATGTGTTATTAATCCAAGCATTTGCAACATCAGATTTTATTATTCACTAAATTAGTGGATCAATTTTATTGTGATAAAATTCCTTTAAATGGTATTTTCTTTATTTTACTCATGTGTGAGAAGAAAAAAATCATTCTCCCTCTATTGATGGCAATAACATTATCATCATCTTTCTATTAATACATCCCCTTGTGCACTAAAAAAAGAAAATCTAAGTATACTGATACTTTCCTCTTGATTTGCAGTGCCCTTGTTACTTCCACCAGACTACTTCTGTACTCAGGAGCATATGTAATAAGATATTTCATTTGGGAAGCAACTGTAAGTATCAGTCTACTTTTGCCAATTTAGAATTGCTAATGAAGACATAAAAGTGGTTGATGGCTTCTATGTTTTAGGATCTATCATCAACATTAAAGGAGCAAACGGTCATAAAATATGCCATAAACCAGCCATTGGTAGAGTAGTCCATGAAGGCCCTAAAAAGGTATTCAGATGCCATGTTTCTATATCTGCATCATTTACCTAAAAAGTGCTAACTGACAGAATGCGCCCAAACTCTGGGACACATGGAATTGAAATTTGGCAAATTTTATAAAATACTTTATGGCATAAAAATTATCAAAGAATTTTATGAGAATACAAAATGTCATAAAAAGTGGTCAATGCCTGATTTTTTAGTGTACTATATAGTTCAACATGAGCTACTTTCAAGGCAGATTCTCAGTGAATGTTTAAGAACTTTTCACGTACATTAGAAATTCTAACATTCTTGAAGGCAGTGAGGAATCTGGTAAGGAAATATCTCTAAAATGATAACCCAATGAATCAGATTGTCTAGTTATTCAATAACACTTATGTGCTCTGTATAGAGTTCAATGTAGCATCTCAGGCAATTAATACATTTTCACCTGTGCTTTGAATTGCCATTTTCACTTCTCATGACATAACACTTATACATAGACAAAATTTAAGCAGCTTTATAAATGATACGAAACAATAAAATATCTTACAACAAATGAAAAGCAGAATAACTTCAATTTATTTAGCTTGCTACCTGAAGTGTAGCCTATTAGTAATAAGTGACTTAACCTTTATATATAAAACTTTATCCATTTGATGTTTTACTCTACTTATTATGGGGGGGGAAACCCTAAGCTCTTTCAAATATGAAATGATGGATTTGGCCACTTTAAAGTCAAAAATGAAGAAAATCTTCCATGCAATACACAAAGGAGAAAAGTACTAAGTTTTTCCACTAAGTTCTTCCACTTCTTCATGCTTGCTACCCACTTTCCCGTCTCAAAGTCAAAAAGTTTTCCTTGTTTTTCAGCATTTCTTTCTCAAAGAAACACCTCTAATTATCTACTTAGTTATTAATTTTATCCAAAATAGGAATCTTTAGTATGAAAAAATGTTTTCTATAAATGAAGTTAATACATCAAATAGGTGGATATTTTTGTTCTTGTATTACAGAAATTCTTAATTTTAAATAAAAACATGCTTGGTACTTATTTTAAATTATGAAATGGCTCTAGCCGGCAAAAAAAAAAGATTGCATTAAAAATTGCCCCAAGCTGTTAAAGATATTAAGACATTATAGTTATTAAAATAACCTGCATTCTAGTCACTAATTATTAACATTAAAACTTGAAATATTAACTAAAAAGTATATATTTTAGAGTATGATCATTATTTCACATATATAGAAATATAGTTCCATAACAAACTTCAACAACATCATCTAATGCTATTAACTCACAGGGAAATAAACGTCAGCACTGACATTTAGAAGCCTTCCCAAACACACAACTAAACTTCAATTGGTCTAACTGAATATGCAAAACTATTTTAAAAACAAGTGAAACTAATGCTATTACACACTGGTATTTCCAAACAAATTAATCTTTATTTATCCTAAACATAAATCCATAATCAAAACTCAGTTATGGCTCTCTAGGAAAACACATCAATAGGCTATCAAATTGAGCAATACAAACTTGCACATACATTAAATCATTATGTATTTTCACTCTGAATAGCAACAAAAAGTCTGATAAATTTTGTTCAGAAAGTATATAGAATGTTCCTAAAGAGAAAAAAATCTAAATATACACTAAAAGAATTAAACAGTTTAGATAGATATGTAAATTCTCTTACCTGTCTTGTGACTGTTCCTCGTACATTCTTTCTTTTCCCTCCTTAAAAAGTCTTATAGCTCGTTTTGACTTTTTCATGAGACTATCAATATAGATTTTAAAATATTCATTTTCACTGAGCTGTGCAAGTTTCTGGTTGTCATCATACTTGCTCAAAATAAGTCGCAAATGTTGGTACGTATCCGGCAAAATGTCAAGTATGTAAGGTGGGCTATTTTTCAATTGAAGTTTGGGATTCTGACATAGTCTGACCTACAATTAAAGAATAATTTACATAAATTTAACAATTAAGTTCACCCAACTCAAAACGTATTGTACATGAGTAAGACAATGGTGGGAAGCTTACACCTAAGCTATAACATTACCTGGAACTCAACTGTTTAATAGAGACCTGTTATGAATGCAGGTCAAAACACTGTTGATTTCTAACTGATAACATCTATAGAAAGAATTTTAGTATTACTAATCAACAAAGAAAAAAAAATAAAAACAGCAAGACGTAAAGACAAAATTGTACTAAAATCAGATTGTCTGATTTCCTCATCATACACTGTAGCTTAATCAAGATACTTAAATATAGCACCTTGCTGATGACACCTCAAAAATGAGGAAAGAACTATATTCATCTCTTTTCTTCTACATATTTTTTTTTTTACATTTTCCTTCTATTACAAGCCATAGGAAGGATTTAACTGTTCATCATCCTGATAGATTTCAATTCCCAACCCAGGCAGAACTGTTAATCTATTTAAACCACAAATCTATACAAACACTTGTTACCATTGTTATTATTTGATTTATTTACGGTATATCCCACCTTTGTAGAACTCAGAGTAGCATACATAGTGACTGACCCTTCCTTCTATTTTTCACCAAAACATCTTTGTAAAGCAGGTTGGGCTGAGAGTGATTTCTCCCAAATCCCCAATGGGAATTCCATTATACATTATTTGTAAAATCATTTCTCATTCTTCATAAAGAAAATAGTCTTTTATCTTATTAGTAAGCTTCTCACAGTCATCAGGATTGGATGGTCTCCAAATTCAGCAAAATAAATACATAATAAAGATTCTATTTTTAAAAAAATGTATAGAAATGAAAACAGGTTTCTGTCATCACACAGATAAGTCAAAACCTTACACATGTTGCTTGTGAGTAGCAAGTATTCCATCTGACTAAAGAGATAGCAAACCCTAAGAAAGAAAACAGTTCCTCTTTCAGTGGCTCTTCCTTTACCCCATTGGCCAATATACTTAAACAGAAGAAACAGAACAGCTACCTATATCAGTAAAGGTTCTTGCAAAGACCAAAGCCAATTGAAAGAAAAAAGTATACTGTCAGTATTTTGTCTTTTGCCATATGATTAACAAAACATATGTTGTGTGCAAAAAATATACAGGTGGGCCTCAATTTACAACCATTCATTTAATGATCATTTGAAGTTACAACACTGAAAAAAGTGATTTACAACTGGTCCTCGTATTTACAACCAATGCCTCATCCCCATGTGAAAAATAAATTAGGTTACTTGGCAACCAACATGTATTTATGAGGGTTGTAGAATCCCAGGGTCACGCAATCACCATTTGAGACCTTCTCAGCCAGCTTCCAAAAAGCAAAGTCAATGAGGGAAGCTAGAGTTGTTTAACAACCATGTGATTCACTTAACATTGCAGTGATTCATTTAACAACCATGGTAAAAGGTTATGAAATCACGTAATAATTCCCTTACTTCGCAATAGAAATTCTGGTTCCAATTATGATTGTAAATTGAAGACTATCTGTACCAAGTTTCCTTCTCAGCTAGTGCTACATTTCAGCTATTGTGTAGCTATTTAGTCTGTTTATTTAAATGTTTTAATAAATAAACTATTACAATATTTCATCTTAAATGAATCAGTCCAAGGATCATATTTGGGGTTTCTGAACTTATTTTATAATTCAACTTTCAGATAGTTGTATTATTTTACAGTTTATATGACCAAGACGACCTGAAAGCACACCCATTTTGTAATAACAAGATGTAGTAACATAACATTTTAACAAATTGAATTTGTCATGGGAATTTTAATTCCCCATTAAAATATGTCCACTTGATTATTTTCTGAAGTTTCAAGAATTCTTTACTCTCAAGACTGAGTACGTATTTTGGTATAATTTGGTTGGGGTAGTTATAATTTAAAGTTTACCAATTAAAATAAGGAGAATTCACCAATGGATTTATCTCTGACCTGCTATCTTCTGAGAGCCAAACCAGATATGTCTTCAAGAGCTGAGATCAAGTTAAGACTGGATCTCCTAGCATGAGGGGGCGTGTCAAGTTTGGCTACATGGTCTCAAGAGCTGGCAGACAGAGAAAACCCATTGGTGGATTATCCATCTCCTGTACTGGAGAATAGCCAAGATTTCTATTTCGTGAAAACTCAAGTTGTTTAGATTTTTCAAGGAACAGAAACAGAAATTCTACCCACATACTTCTATACCAATGTGGATATCTGACTGTAATTGCACCATGGAAAGTGGTCCTTGTAAGTCTGTTCTTAAACAATTCTTCATAAGGACAAACTTCATTCTAGATTAAGACTGCACTACTGCAGAAATCTGAATCAACAGAAACATTTCACCAGCAAATAATAAGGAGCAATAGTTTCTTTAAAAATGTTTCATTGATTATATATTTTATAAGGAATGAGGTCAAAAAGCCCCGAAACAGTTTTTTAAAGTATGAAAACTATAAATTAGGTATTCATATGGATCTGTACAAGTAAAAAGCAAATTGGCCAGACTTAGTAGCAAAGATACTACATTAAAATTTAGTAAACATATACTTTATTTTTTCTTACAAGATTATCATTCTATTCAATACAAAGGATGCTAATAAATATTTATTTATATACAGTAAATGAAGCAGGCTTCCTTAGCACAGGAAATCAGAATGGCCTCACACCCTTTACACCACTTCCTCCTGTGCAGAGTTAATGACTTTCAGGTGCTAAAAATTTGGCCAGAATAAAATTGGGTCAGAGGGAGGAAGGGAAGGAGAGAGAGAGAGAGAGAGAGAGAGAGAGAGAGAGAGAGAGAGAGAGAGATGAACAGAAAGACAGACATCAGCTAACTATCTAACAAGCAGATTCCAAAATATTTTAAGATTTTTTTAATGCAAATAGATTAGATTAAATAAAAAAAACGTGTGCCTGTTAGCAAAATTACAACTGAAAATGAAATGTCAATTTGAAAAAACAGTAATTTATTGATGACATTTTAATTTGTTGAGCTGATAGCTGCAATTTGTCAATTTTTGATAAATTACTGATTTTCTTCATTCAATATTTTCAGAGTGTAATTCTCCATTTTAAAATATACTTCAATAAAAGTGAAATAAATAACAAATATATCTTTTACTTGCTGAGAATTCTGTATGAATTCTGTCCATATATCAGGAAAGCATTCAAGTTGGAAGAGTACTGGACCAGTTTATAGATTGTTTTATTCATTAGTTATTTAACAAGGCTGTGTCCTATTTCACACTGACCAGTTTACATACCATAATATATGACTACATATCACACCAAGCCCCATTTCCCAATCCACATTACTTCTTAATATAAACTCAGTCACAGTCAAGGTACAGAATTTGCTATCACAAGATATAGCAACAAATCAGAAAAATCAGAACTACTAACTTGAATTTTGACAGGAGACAATGAGGGAAAAAGCTGTGATGTAAGTTAGACTGGTATCATAGAAATAAGTATTGGATAACAATACTTACATTTTGTTGTGAACTATTATTTATTAAGAAAAGTAATATACAAAATTATACATTGCCTATTTATAGAAGAGATTTAAAAAGTTTTTACTTATGCTTATATAATAGGTTTTTCTGTTTAAAAATATTAACATGAATGGAATACCACTTCAAATATGGAAGTTTTGTATCACAAGAATACATCTCTTCTGTCTTCCATTCAGCTTTCAAAAGATCTTTCTGATAATCAAGATATATATCAGAATGAGGGATTGCTACATAGGTTATTGTAAGATTGAAAAAATATTCTAAATTAGATGGAGAGAAACACAATTTTGAGAAACAAATTCAAATATCAGAACAATACATTATTCAGAATAACACACTGAATTGCAATGGGCAAAGAGCAAGCAGGAGACTGGAAGTTGTTTTTGAACTTCCATATCTTAGAACCTTGCCCATTATATGAAGACTCTTAAAAATCATAATGATGGAAAACATATTCTATTCTAAATAGAAAAATTAAATGTTTTTATTTAGTTTTAGTATCAGTTTTAATATTAAAATATCATTGAAAAGCTTCTCAAAGTTTGATCCCAAGAGTGATAATGTTTGATTAAATATAGACCATCTAAACACTTAAACAAATTTTAATGCACAATTTTCTAAATCCAGACTTAATTTATATATATTCTGCCATTTTGTATGGGGGTGTGTAGGGATGGGGACATGCTGCCATGTCTGCAAATAATTCCCTGTACTCTCAAGTTTTATGTTGCAGCACATAACCTTATTATCCCAAACCATCTAGCATCCAAGAAGAATTTTTTTTTAAGATATGCCAAAAAATCTTAGCAGATGACATGCTGCAGAGATTTAAACCTAAAGACATATCTTACTGGAAATTTCTTTCAATTCAGATAAATATTAAAGGTAGTCCTTAACGTACAACCACAAATGAGCCCAACTTTTTGTTGCTAATTGAGACATTTCTTAAGTGAGTTTTGCCTCATTTTACGACTTTTCTTGCCACATTTGCTAAGTGAATCTCTGCTATTGTTAAGTTAGCAACGTGGTTGTTAAGTGAATCTGGCTTCCCCATTGATTTTGCTTGTCAGAAGGTGGCAAGAGATGATTACATGACCCTGAATTTTGATCATGTGACCATGGGAATGCTGCAACAATTGTTAAGTGTGAAAAACTGTCCTAAGTCACTTTTCTCAGTGCTGTTATAACTTCAAATGAACTGTTGTAAGTTGAAGACTACCTGTATACAAGTTTAATTCAGAGGATGAAGAAAATTAAGATGAATTTATAACATGAAATTAAAAAAAAATTCCCAAAGGATACCAAATTTCAAGAGCAATTCTGGTATATTAAATACATATTTCATTGACCATTATTTTAGAAAAATGTAAAAACAAAACACCTAATTTTCAGCTGGAATATGATAAAAATAAGGGGGTTTAACTTTAAACTAAATAAAATTGTATTTTCACAAACACAGACTATGGGAAGGAAAGAAAACACTTTGGATATCAAATAAATGAAAATCTCACTTGATTTTGTTGATCGAGTTCATAAACATCACAAGTATTCGGATTAAGCCCATGATTCCATATACCACGCTAACTCATCAAAACAGTATCAATTATAAGTTTTAATATTCCTGTTTGTGTTTTAAGGTTTTAAACTATCTCTTCTTTAAAAATTCAAACAACCAACAAGAGTTAATTCAAATTATTTTCAAATCCATTTAAAAATATGGTCCCAACTGTTAAGAGTAAACTTTTTCCAGACCCGTTGCAGATGTATTGGGAACTGCTCTGGACTATTTCCACAGATGCGCGTGCACAAATTACTGTGTGTGCACTTGCACAAAAATATACCAACTATATGAGACTGAAAAAATGACATGGCTGCTTCAACCATTTGAAAATATGGGTTAGTTTATAGTACCATGCTCTTCTAAACCAGTTCTTTTGAAGAAATTTTGCAGCTGTAATAATTAATTATTGTAATATGTCATGAAATCTGAAGTAAACAGGCAAGGTATAAATGTTTTAAATAAAAACTAACAGTGAAGAGCTAATATAGTTATATTGTGCATTTAATGCATAGTCAACTCTCATGAATGACGGCAAATATACTTGTCCCAGGATAATGTTGCAATATCGAATTTGCATTGGTCACCGGGAAGTGTATACCATAGCCAACTCTTTTAAAAATATTTTTACTTTGAGAAATAAGACCACAATCAGCAGTCAAATGGTTATGCAAAATGCCCCACATTCAATTTTTGGTATTTCTTGTCAAAAACATCACAACAGAAAACGATGTGAAAGATTCAGGCTTTAATAGGCAAAGTCAGATTGTAAAGCATTTTGAGTTGGTATTGTCAGCTTATTATATTACATTCAATGTAATATAACTAGAATTGCATACTTATGTCCTGTAATTTGCCAACATTTCAAGTTATAGTATTTCACAGAATTATAGAGTAGGAAGAGTAACTTGAGGTCATCATGTCCAACTTCCAGGTCAACGTTGGACTCCAACAAAAGTTTATACAGCCAAGAAAGGTATAACCCACTTCAGCAGGTAATTGTTTTTACTCTTAATAGTTTGTACCTTAAATAAAAGTTTGTTACTTTAAAACTATGAACTAAATGTAAAAGTGTAATTAAAAAAATAAAAAAATAGAGATTTGGAACTGACAATGATTTGGCAACCAAATAAAAAACTTACAAGTCTACCACAGGTTTGAATCAACAATAAATTTATACTGGCATTTTAAATTCTGAACTGATTCTAAGAAAATAGGTTGTTATAGACAACATATGTTTTAATCTGAGTTATTGCCACAATTTCGGTAGTACTAGCTATCTTTCAACAACTTTTAAAAAACACCCAAAGTTGTAGCACATCAGAATTCAGTTCTGGAAAAAGCTATAACTATCTTGCCATACAACAGTAGTAGGAATAATATAATATATAAAACCTATAAGGAACCTGTGTGCCTTGATGACCAACGGAAATGTTTTAAACTGTTTGTATCAGGTCTATTTCTCATTTAGAATCCATGAACTTTTTCATGGAAACATGTGCTATTAGATAAATAGACTGATGGCTTCTTAAAAATGTTTTATATGCTATGCGTAAGAATACTACATAATTCTATGCATTTAGCATTTTTACTTACAATTATGTTGTTTTATGAATGCTACAGTGAAAGCACCTACACAAATCTATGTGTAAAATATAATTTTCAAGGATTGAAAATGGGCCATTGTACTAAGCTTATCACAAATGCTGCACATATAATTTGAAGAACATCCTACCTGCATAACAATACACATTTTTGTTCAGGAAAAATACTCTCAACACTTCCTATCTGTATTTTATAATATATTTTATTCTCCAATAATTTTTTAAGATTTGGTTACATAATTATTTTATCGGGAAATTACAACTGAGGGTAATGTTTAAATTGTTGTTTATCTGGACAAAATAATAAACTTACTTCTTTTTCAGCAGATTTGATTACATGATTAACGTAATGATTAAGGTAAGTATGGATCTCAATCTGATTGACTGAAGTTTCATTTTCAAGGAAACAGTACAACATAAGCCAAAGTAATATATATGAAAAAACTGCATATTACCAAACTTACAATTGAAGAACTGAATATTTAAAGTATATTTAATATTCTTTTATACTGAGAATAAATGTAGCTAAAGGCTAAATAAGCATGTAACAGCTATCATGAACCTGAAAACATATATTGTCTTGTCTAATCCAGCAATAATTCCTGTGTACAGTTACAACTATAATTTACAGACTCACCACTTTATCCATTAATTTCCAAGTTTTTTCCACAGTCCTGCGATCAGCAGCTGCCTGTTTGGGGGGGCCAACTGCATCCTGAATAGCATCAATGAATCCCAGAATACGCCCTTTGCGGGGGTTTCCTCCTCGGCCACCTGGGTTCCGGCCATTGAGGGAATTGGCCATGTGGGATCTTAAATTTAGAAAAGAAAAAAAAATGTAATGCTATGATATTGTTGGTCTCTCTTGCCCAACCATAAAATATATCAATACTGACTTCACAGTTACTGAAAGGAAAAATATATGTAATCTATACTGGGAGTTTTAACTTTAGATGGGGAAGAAGCAGAAAAACCTGGTAATCTTTACCAAGAAAGAAATTTGATCAAATGTCATTATCTGTTAATTGAGCATATTTATGGAAATATACAGTTTTAATTGCCATGTACATTATGCTATTTTTTCCCTTTTAACTCTTTTTATACCTTTAAAAATGTTATCAGCCCACAGTGTTTATGCTCACTTTCCCATGTTAAACGTACACTTTCACACAAATAACTCTCTTCACATAATTCTCTTCACAAGGGACAAATACATCTGACGAGTAACAAAGGTTTAACAGCCATATTACCAACCTCCTTCCCCCACCCAGCATCTGGTAGCAGAGGGGAGGTGAAAAAAAATTACATCTCTTACATCATGTATTTAATAGGACAGATACATTTAAAATACGTACAAGTCCGCAACTGTACGCGACACTTGTCTGTGGGTACCGTTCTAGTTTTTAAAAGTACCAAGAAAATAAATTCCAGAATGGAAAGGAAAGTTGCTTTTGTAAATCCACAGTATCCAAGATTAGTTGCAAACAACCATCAGTCTCCTTTGCCTTTGCCTGGCCAGCGTTGGAGAGGTCGAAGGTTAGGCAACTGTGTCCCCAAGAAGTGCCGCCTGGTCAGCTTTTCTGCCGCCTCACTATGATCTCTTGTTTTCTCTTTTCCCTGCCTCCCCTCCGGGCACACAACAGCCCGCGGCGCAGCCCGTGTTATTAAATCCCAGCAGTTTTCCTGGTTCCGGTTTCTTGTTAAGCGCTCTCCGTCCCTCCGAGCAGCCCGAGCAGCCAGCAGCACCACACGACACGCCTTAAGCCTCCGCAGCGAGGCCGGCAGAACCAAGGGCGATGGGACGCCTCTCCCCCAAGTCGTCGCGGTTGCTGGGGTTCCAGAAGGAAACATGGGTAGTTACTTCGCCACCGCGGGCCCGTTGCGACGGCGGCGGCGGCGGCAGCAGAAGCGGCAGCGCTGTTCTCGCCCGCTCTCGCTCCTGGTTCGGCGGCGCGAGGGTAAGGGGCGTGTGGGGGCGGGCTGCGGGGGCGGAGCTAAGAAAAGGCAGGGCAGGCGGTGGCGACAAGACCGGCTGCAACTCAACCTTCTCGAAACGGCGGGCTAGTTGCCTTGGATTGTCCTTGCCGTATCGGACTCCTGGGATAAGAAACCCGCACGCCGCCTGCGCGCTGAAAACCGCTCGCGCCGGTCCTTCTCACCCACCCACCACCATTCTAACGGTATTAGGGTTCAGTTCCCAGATGTTGCCCAATGAAACTTGAGCGCGCGACAGGAAGCAGGCGCCGGGAGGGGGGAGGGAGACGAATTGAAACAGAGGCGCTGAAAGGACTCACATCCACAGAACACAAGGAAGGAGACTTCGCGAAAGGAAAGGGCAGCAAAGGCACCGAACTCCTTTTCTTAGCCCTCCCTACTTAAAAGAAAATGTGCAGGGCAGCATTGTGCGTATGTTGGTCCTCCAGTGCCTGATTGATAAAGTAAAGGACCAATGGGAGCGCGGGGAAGGACTTCCGGCTCTGCGCTCTCCTCCTCCTCTGACTGTGATTCATGAATCAGTTGGAAAGATGAAGCCGTGGGCGACTTCGGGACTTCTGCAGAACATCTGCAAAAGGGCCGGAAGTAACCCTTACGGAAAAGAGACTGAAAGGATTTATTATTATTTTTTTTGGAAAAGATGACTTGTATAAGTAAATAGCCGTTGATTACGATGCTGGGGAAATGGTTGTATAGTCATTAAGAGAAATGGTATTCGTAGCCCTAATCTTGATGTATTTCCTCACTCCGCCCACGCATGGGCTTGTAAACCAATATTTAGAATAATGTGTCATGTTGTCTACCAAATTAGTATTCCTATAACACTGGAGACAATATATTTTTGAATTCCATACCTCTTAAATTCTGAGTAGACCAAAAGAAGATGGCATTGCATGAACGTTGAGAATTATGTTTACACAATTCAAGGTTTTTTTCTCCCTCATATAGAATCTGGCCAAGGAAGTTGAGCAGCATCACAAAAAAAGTTGTATTTTAATCCACAGCATGTAGTTTAAACTTCTATATTGCCACAAAGAACAAATTTATGTAAGAGCATCCACAGCAGTAGAACACATAGCTATGTTCATAGAACACATAGCTATGTTCTAATACAGCAGGAATTCTTTTTCTGAATACATGTTTTTACTATTATAAATCTGGGCTTCCAGGATCATATGTAGATGAAAGCAGCATGAAAGCACCTGACTTAAGGTATCCAGGCAGCTAGAATGCTGCTTGACATCATAATCTTTTGCTGCTATATAGACAGTGATATTGCCCACATTTGCTATTCCCCACCCTTATCTCTGTCTAGCCTGAAGATAACATTGAGAATGCCAAAGAATAGTATGCCCACAGCCTCCTGAACCTTAACTGGCTTTCCCTTCTTTCCCTTTCCTTTCGCTGATAAAATCAAGAGAAAAACTTAGTTTTGCAGCTTTCAGCATTTACAGGTACCGTAATCCTCGGGTCATTAAGCAAGGACCTGATATAATCATGTCTTCTAACTTCTGCCAATTTTCTCATTGACTTTCGTTATAGGAAGCCAGCAGAAATCACAATTACATGACTGCAGTTTGCTGCAATGTAATTGTGAGCTGGGCACCAAGTGCTCAGAATGCAATCATATAATCACAGGGTCCCTGCAACAGCCCCAACTCCTAGGACTCATCTTAAGTCCCCTTCATTTAGAACCATTGTAATTTTGATCATAACCCAAAAAATACCTGTATAAAGTCTGTATATTAAATACTGAAGATAAGAGGAATAACCCGCTTTAGGAAGCACTATAGAATAAATAAAGCAGTAGTTGTTCCTAGTACTAGAATATCTTGTATGGCACTACTAAAAGTTGATAGATTTCACTATAACTTTAGTTGGACATAAGGATTTTCTATCCATTTTTCATGTACAGATGTAACTTGTTCCAAAATTAATCTCCCCTACACTGCATATCAGGGATGTCAAACCTGCAACTTCACATGATGTGTCATGATATATCACAACTTTTTTTCCATTGCCAGCAATGGGATGAGCGCAGTTTCACCATGACGCATCCAGTCCGTGATCCGGCAGTTTGACACCCCTGTTGTATATTCTTCCTTGTACTAAAGTAATAAGACTGATTAAATTAGTTTATTCTTTATCTTAGATTTCATCAGTATTACAGGCAAAAGTTGTTTTCCCATACTGGGAACAGACCATAAAGAACAGATGATGATGATGATGATGATAGTAATGATGATGATGATGATGATGATGATGATGATATAATGTTGGAAGGGACCTTGCAGGTCATCTAGTCAAACCTCCTGCTCAGGCAGGAAATCCTATACCATTTCAGATAAATGGCTGTCCAATCTCTTCTTAAAAACTTCCAGTGTTGGAGCATTCACAGCTTCTGGAGGCAGGTTGTTCCACTGATTAATTGTTCTAACTGTCAGGAAGTTTCTCTTTAGTTCTAGGTTGCTTCTCTCCTTGATTAGTTTCCATCTGTTGCTTCTTGTCCTGTCTTCAGGTGCTTTGGAGAATAGCTTGACTCTCTCTTCTTTATGGCAACCCCTGAGTTGAACAACTGTTCAACTAAACTTTAAAGTGCACAGCTTAAGTTAATTTTAATTTATCATATTATAAAATTCATAAGTTTAGATTCAAAACCACTTTTCCTCTGGGGAAATTAATTTGTTTTCATTGTCATGTCATTTTTTAAATAATTTTATTTCAGCTGCTAAAACAGGTGCTGTGGACTCTTAACTAAAATGTAACAGTAGTCTAATGCCGTAAAACCACTTCTTTATTTCTTAAATCTACTTCATAATATTACAGAACATTAAATGAATCTGATTATATTAAAAACTCATTGAAATATATCTTTTCAGTTTTTTTGTCAATTTTTTTCCATGTCAGGAAATAGGGCTTCCAATCATACTGATTTTTTATAAATAGTAAAATTGTGTGGCTTTGCATTTTCACTTTTAAGAAAGGAGCTCAAATAATCTTTAGCTTTCATTTGGAAGAATTATTAGCTTTTAAGAAAGGAGTCAAATAATCTTTAGGTTTCATTTGAAAGAATTATTAGCTTTGCTAAATATTTTTGATTGTTTATTGCCCACTTAAGTTGAAGATTGTTTAATTGTCTGGCAATTGAGCAGAGTTTTGTTTTTAATTTAAGATAGGCAAATTAGGCCTGCACTAACCCTGTTAGATATAGGACATGAGAAGGGCTAAAAATCCATTTGAATGAGTTTTTCAAAAGTTTCTATGGAGAATTCTTACTCTTAGTAAAAGTTTCTTTATGACAATATCCTGCAAATAAGAAAGTAAATACTGTAGCTTGCTAGACAAAAAGTGTCAGAATAGATTGTTTTGCAGTCACTCATTTCTTCTTTCATCCTTACCATCTACTACCAGCTGCTTCAAGAGCAGAAAAAGATCTTGGAAGACAAAAAAAAAGTTGTTTTTGTTATTTCAGCTATACAGGTATTACCAGTATAGTCTTGTTCTCCCCTGCTAGACCAAATTCAGCCATCTCAAGAAAAAAAGTGTGACAGAGTGATAGGGGAAGAATTGATGCATCTGAGATTGAAGCTGCTTCTCTAATCTCAGAGAATGATATCCAACTGAGATTATAAGTACCCATGTAATAAAATTTTGGGAGCATTCTTCCTAATATTATAACTTCCAGTGATATGATTTGAAATTAAGATTTTTCTAACCAATGTAAATGTATTTAAGAGTATTAATATGTGTACTAATTGTATTTACAATAGAATCATTTATAATAAATGTGCAAGCTACTTTCTCATCTCTAAGACTCTAAAACTGGAGATGTATTTAGTTTTTTAGTAGTCTTCTGATCCTCAGAAAAGTAATTTGTATTGCTTTAGAGAGCAATAATATAGAATAAAGATGACATACTTGAAATTATTGTGAGGAATATAAAATAGATAAAAGGATCTGTCAAAAATTATTTGAGGGAATATGTAATTTAACCAATTAAATTACATAATAGGCATAGTGCTTTTTTACAGTAGATTTTAGACAATTTTGTTGCATTTATAATTACATTTTATAAAGGGGATTTATCTTTAGAAGGTAAGATTATTTTTGGATATTTTTGAGGCCTTACACTTTTAAGCATTGCCTAGAAAAAATATAAGTAATAAATTTTGTTCCTATCAGCTTGTAATGTGCAGGCATTGATGTATTTCAGAAAGATTTTTTTTAGTGAATGAATGCCAGTGAAGTAGTTCTAGGCTGTCTAATACCCTACAGAAACATATACATACTAGTACATTATGTTAATCTGTAAAATATTAAATTTGAAAGGCTGACTTTTAAGAGCTTACAGAAAGGCAATTCAGTGTAGAAAGCATTACCTGAAATTAGGAAAAATAAAAACCATAAATACAGTATTGAAAATCTCTAGGATTTAAATATACTTTCTTTTTGCACTTGTCCTATTGCATTTACATGCACTGAAATAGGACAGAGTCAGAAAAATTAAGAAGGCTTCCATAATTTAGAATAATTTGGATGCTGAAATATTGATAAAGAAGTCTTGGGTCTCTTATTATTATTGAAGGGGAAGAATCTGCTGGATAGATATGAAGCAACTGCTTACACCTTGGGACATTTATCTGAATCTTTCACAAAATATTTTCTGACTAATAGGAAGATGAAGATCATGAAGCACTTTTCAAACTCATGAATCATTCTAAAATTGCAAAGAGAACTAATAAAGTATATAAATAACTGATAGTTATGAGCACACATGTGGGAATTTAGGACACTGAATTCACTGTATTGTTTGCTATTAATTTCAGTAACATATGTAATTCTGTGATAATTGTCTTCAGTGTGTCAGAGAATTCAGGGATTCTCTGAATTAGTGTATCATTGTGGATCTCAAGTAGCATCTCAAATCATGTACTGTATATATTGAAATATATATACATCTCAAATCATGTTAAACCCACTTATTGCCTGTGGGAAAAACACCAGAGATAAAAACACCAGTTCCTAATATATAAGACAGTCCACCAAGGATCCAAGTTCTAGACCAGTGGTTCTCAACCTTTTTAATGCTGCGACCCCCAACCAGTTGTAAGTTGAGGTCTACTCAACTGGTGCAACACCATTTGCAGAATGGGACTTTTGGCGGGCTCAGCAGGGCAGAGACAGCCTGGACAATTCCTATTGGTTTTTGAAAGCCAATAGAATTAGACTCTATTCAAGAGAGTCTATTCTATTGGCTTTCAAAAGCCAATAGAATAAAAGGGAGTAGCACAGCTAAGGAAAGGGGGAAAAAATGGCAGACTGCATTGTTTGACGACCCCCGTGAAATGGTCGTTCGACCCCAAATGGGGTCCCGACCCACAGGTTGAGAACCATTGGTCTAGACAGACCAATCTGAGCACAGTTCAGATTGGCTATAGGAAATCCCACACACATGAATACTTGGCAGTATACAAAGTCAACAGGACACTAAGGACCATCCTCAAGAAATCAATGGAACTGTGGAACACTGGACAATCAATTCAACTCAACTCAAGACAACTTGCACAAGTGGCTATCAACTATGACATAGAACAAGGTGATAACACTGTCCTGCTGTTCATCAGCATTGGCTTGAACCTCCACAGCCAGATAATCACAAGGATTGAATATAGATATAAGTTCAAAAGTAGGACTACCATCAACCACCTTGTCTTTATGGATGAGATCAAGTTATGTTCTGAATGAATAAGACATTCATTTGCTGATCCACTGATACAGATCTACAGGGAGGACATTGGCATGACACTTGATTGGAGAAGTGTAGAGGTATGGTAGTTAAAAGAGGGAAGGTATTTAAGATTCATGGGATGGAACAGACAATATAGCACACCTACAAATCTTAGTATCCTACACTCACATGACAACCATGGTAATGCAAGGAAGACAGCAACATCCACATACCACCAAAGAACATTACATGTCCTGAAGAGCCAGCTCAGTGGGAAAAACGAGATCCATATTGACTAGTACTGATGATGTTACCTAGTTTGGGTAATGAAACCTCTGCAAGAAAACAACCATGCTCAGAGAGCACCAAACACCCCCCATTTCAACCCTGAGTCACAAATATTTTCCATTATAAGATCCATACTATCAATCATACGCTTTGCCATTTATTAGATAACTTGCTATTATTGTGAGCTGTCCAAAGGAGGACATGTAGACTACCATTGTAAACACCCCAAAGCTCCTTGCAATGTACAGAGATTTCTACCCCAAGTTCAATACTCAGAGGCTGTACACCAGCTGGAAAGAGGATGGGCGGAGTCTGTTGTCAAAGCCACTATCCTTGTTGAACCCCAGAACACTCACAAGTTCACCACTAAGATGGTATGAGTTCTGAGAGAATGTCTGAAGCAGCAGCAAACATGGAAAAAAGATCAAGCAGAGGAAGTGTCTACCACATTAGACAGGACCCAAGGTGCAGACTACGCAGAGAGACTTCAGATACATTCCATCACACAGTGACAGGAGGTAAGATTCAGGCAAAAACAGTATAGGTTGAATGGTATAACCAAGTATTTAACATCGTGTACAGGAATGTCTGCACAATGTATGGACTAAACCAGTGGTGGTGAACCTATGGCACGGGTGCCAGAGGCAGCACTCAGAGCCTTCTCTGTGGACATGCGCACCATCGGCCCAGTCCTAGACCTTCAGCTGGGTTTTATAAAACCTTTTTGCTTTAGGCCTCCGCCGCCGTGTGCAAAAAAAAAAGGTTCAATCAATCAGCCAATTTCAATTTCTCACGGGAAAAAAAAAGATCTTGCAAAGTTGGAATTGATTGATTGAACCCAGTCTGCTGTTACCACCGCAGCCATGCCCACCCAATGGGCCACACCCACCCAATTGGCCATACCCAGCCAATGGGCCACACCCACCCACACCCAACGATGCATAAGTGGGTTTTGGGTTGCAGTTTGGGCACTCAGTCTCTAAAAGGTTTGCCATCACTGGACTAAACTCTGCCAAGTCCAGATTCCACAAAAGGTCATGGAGAATAACAGAGCTAGGATTCCATGGAACTTCTTGATCCAGACCGGCAGGCATGTACTGGTAGCTTAGCATTGAAGACCTTGGGGAAACTGTTAAGAACTCTCCTAATCTCTCTGAACAAATATAGCAGGAGCATTTAGAGCTCTATATATAGAACTCAGTGAGGCAAATAACATGAGGCTCCAGAGTTTGCCACATTAAACACCTGCTGGCTGGGATATCCAAAACTGAACCCAGCATAGAGACTATCAACAGCATATTGGTTAAAGATAAGATTTTAGGCTATAGAGTTGTTACTGCTAGTCTTAGTTGACAATTACCTGGACAAAAACAGTAGAGCAGAAAATTAAGACTATCTGGACTTGGACTTTGTTCAAGCCAAAAAGGTAGTGATGCAAATAAATATTGGATGATATTGAATAGCAATTTGAAGTCAACTCATGGTCTCAGAATCCCAGAAAGTATGCTAGACATAAGGTGTTATGAACCTGCAAGATACTGAAAGGATGTTTTAGGACCAGACATAACATCCTTCTATCTGGCAAGTATTGCCAATATTTATCTAGCTCAGCACATTTACCTTTATGGGGAAATTGCTACAATTTAATATGTCTTTTTTTAAAACCAGAACCTTTATACAGACCTCAAAAAGGACTTTGTAACTTATGTTTTACTAGGTGCAAATGGAAGAATAGACAATTTCTACACCTATTCTGAAAGTTAAAATCCAAAGTCACATGGTAACCAAATGTATAGTTACAGCAGTTAAAACAAGGTGACAACTCACTTCAAATATAACTTGACAATCCTTTCTTTTAACTGTTTGATTTTATCTGGTGGTATCTATTGGTAATCTTTGATCATAAATAAAGGATGTAATTTAAATAAGTAATGTCATGCTCTGTGCAGTTCAGAGCAACAGTGCATCTGCTAATTCTAGTATAGCATTGCAAAATTTAAAAAAAACAGACATAGAAACCAATTCCTAGCAGTCCTTTTTTAATAATCTTTTTAACTTGATGTTGGAGAGCTATAAAAAAATGAACATTCTACAGTGTTATGTCTTCAGCTTGTTTCTGAAGAATGGCAAAGATAAAAACAGTAAGTTGTCCCTTTGTGGAGAGTAAAAAAAAAAAATGCTTCAGGTTGAGCTTGACCTGTATAAATGTATTGATGTAGCATTTTTGCTAGTAGGGCAAAAATAATTGGCAATGACTTCATCAGTTTGTGGATGGATCAGTTTGTGACTTCTAGTATTGCCGACAATCCTGTGCTCCCTGCAGGTCTTCAATCCATGTACCAGCTTAGCACAATCATGCATAGTTTCTAAACCAAAGTCAGCCAGATGCTGCTACCTGCTAAATAATTGTGCAAAATATATATATGGAAAACTAATACTTTGTATTTTTATATTCATCTTTTCATGGTATTATTCCATAATAATTTTGTTGTGAAAAAAGAAATCCTGCTGCATTACATGTGATTCAGCAAAAATAGTTTGTAAACTATTACAAGATTAAGGTCAAATTCTGAACATGCATTGGTATCTGTCTAGTACAGGGGTCCCCAACCTCTGGTCCATTGACCAGTACCAGGCCACAGCATGCCAGCAACCAGTCCACACAAACAAGCAAAGCCCCATCCACAGGATGAAGGCAGCACACAAAACCACGTCCCCTCCGGTCCACGGAAAAACCTCTCTCCACGTAATTGGTTCCTGGTGCCCAAAAGATTGGGGACCTCTAATCTAGTACATAGATTTGGCTCAAGCAAGACATTTATATTTTGAGACAGAAATCCAGATGGCTTCCTCACTTGCAGTAAAATAATTGCCAGAAATAATTCTGTCCACTCTTTTTCTTTGGAATGAAAAATCATCTGAAGCCTTCCCCCAGTGTCATTATCTTCTGGGGGAAGGGGGATGAAAGCAAGAGAATGTAAAATTATAGGTCTATAGCCATGGTTCCCGTGGCTTAAATCTACAATATTTTATTGCTTATTGTTGAGTTTTCTTCCTTGATGCAGCTTAACTTTCCCATTAATCAACAAGGTCTGCTCACCTTTATTAATCTATTTATGTTTTGTGGATCCTAAAATACATGCTGATAGAAGTTGATAATTTATCATGCTTTCATAGCAGCCAAAATTTGAGTCTCGTCATGTCTCTTAATAAGCTTAATCTCTTTCAGATCTACTTCCTCTACTAAAAACTGTTTCTGCCTTTCCATTGTCATACCTGTGGTGATTCAGGAATCAATAGAAGAAAAACTGAAGTTCTCTACTCATTTACGGTACCAAAATGACTATGATAATAAATACCAAGTACCTTTTCTATTTTCCTTCCCATTATTAAAAAAAAATTGCTATAATAATTATTATAGAGGTGCCCTGTAAGGGTGATCTTGCAAAATTGTAAGGTACATGAAAATGTAAGTGCTGTTGTATTAATTATTTGTATTAATGATTGTTTGGTAATATAGTTTTCAGAATTTATTGCATATCCTTACTGTATGATGTGTATTGGACAGTAAGAAGTATCAATAAAAGATAATTTTTGTAGCTCCTTGGTGGTCTCTGAGTTTGGATGTTTGCTTGCAGACGTTTCAACAACAAATTAGGTAATGTCATCAGTGCAGATCATCTTGCAGAAATATCTGCAAGAAAACCACCAAGCACAAGCAGCAACAAGGAAATTGGAAATAAATTTAAGTTCAGATGGTCTGTAACAATATATATGAAAATATAGTTTTTGAGACAAATCTGGCAAAACCCTAACATCAAAATAGCAAGAGTACAAACATAGTTTTCATCCTTGTAAGTATATCAGTTACATTTCATGAAAAATGAAGCAGATGAGAAGTTTGTAGATTGTGAATGTAGTGCTTCTTGATTGAATGTACTAAACTATTATTTATAGATTTTCTAGCAAAAATAATAAACATGCTGAGAATAAGTAACCAATGTATACATTTTAAATTAAAGATTGGAAACCTGGTAATTTTTGTATGACCACTGATTGTATTTTACATTTTGAAAGATGGTTAAAAGACACAAAGTGGTAGACCACATCGTACAATTGGGTGGGATAGCTTTCAGGACTTTCTTTGAAATGTATGCCTCTTTCAAAACATATATTACAATTTGCATTTTCATTTTCCATGGAAATTGCCAAAAAAAAAATAGTAATCAGAATCAAAGGGTATTCCAAGGATCACTGTGAATTGCATGTCCCCTGAACATGCAGGTTGTTTACACTAGGCTAATTATTTAATTATCTATGTCCATCCATCCATCCACTCACCCACATATTGTCATGGTTCAAAAGACATCTATGGTTTTCAATATTCTTTTATATGTAAAAATACATAACAATTACTCTATAAGGAAAAGCAGCAGAACCACATGCGTTGGTGATATCATCTGACTCCTTGAATTTTCGCTGTAGTCACTAGAATGATAAAAAGCCAACAGAGTTTAGAAAGCCATGGCCTTGGGTTGTAAGACCAGCAATCTTATGTTACATCATGGGTGTCAAACTCGCCATGTCACGTGATGTGTCATGACGTATTGTGACTTTTTTTGCATTGCCAGAGCTGGGGTGGGCGCGTGCTCCATATACAACTGGCCCATGGGCCAGTAGTTTGACACCCCTATTGTACATTACCACAACATAAGTGAAAGTTTGGCTAGGCCTATCCCAGTATACTTTTCTAAGGCAAAGGACAAGATACATTTCACACTTGGAATGCCTCCTAGCTTGAAATTGGCTATTATTTAAATATTAGCAATGAAGCAAATTTTCTTGCCAAATCTGAAGGTGAAAGCCTAATTTTTGTCTTCTAGGACACATTAATAGTTGTTCTGGGCTGAATAGTAACAGCTGGGACACTGCCATTGTTATCTCCCTTTACTTCTGCCCCTGTCACTCACTGTGGCTTCTTCATTCTGCCAAAAAATAGGGCTGCCTGGAGTCACCAAGAGTGAACTGGGCAGCTATATAAATTTTCTAAATAAATAAAATATTTTTGAATGTGAAACTGAGATCAGGGTATAGTCTTGCTTTTATTAATGCCTAAGTTAATTAAGGGGCACTTCCAATGTATAGCAATAGCACTTTGACTTATATACTCCTTCACAGTGCTTATAGCACTCTTTAAGCGGTTTACAAAGTCAGCATATTGCCCCCAACAATCTGGGCCATCTGATATAATCTTATATAAGTGTATTAATTCAAAAATGGACAACCTTGAATCAGGACTGTTTTAGCCATTTTGAAAGTATCTGGATACATTTTAAAATGATTGCTCTAGAAACCTACCAATTTACAAAATGTTTCCTATAGTAAGTGTGAATAAATTCCATTTAATAGAAAATTTGCTAACCATCTCAGTGAAATATTTGTAGGGCCCCATAGCATTCCTGCACAAATATGATGCTAGAAGCTTTGCTTGCTTTGTACCATGCCAACTTCTTTTATTTATAGTTTTTTTTAAAAAAATCAGGGAATTTTTTTGATTAGCTGGTAAGGTATCCTGTAAAATAATCCTGCAGAATTTGAAGTTCAATTCAAAATTCAGATTAATTGAATTTTAAAAAAAATCATTGTTAAGACAGATTGTTTTATGTGACCCAATTTATACTGTACCACAAGAGAAATGCTATTTCTGTTGCCATTACTCTAGAAAGTAAATAACAAAAAGTGATATGATTAATATATTTTATTTTTCAGCATAATATAGATAAATAACCAGTAGCAAGTAGATACTCTATAGAGAATTTAGGAAGCAATTTGATCTCTATTTCCAATATATATCATAAAGCATACACAAAGTATGTGGAAGGCAAGGAGGATTAAAAGGTGAAGCAATGTTATGAAAAATTAACATGCATTTGATATTTAGTATCATTCCTTTAAGACATTTTGGTAGGAGGAAAATACCACTGCTCATTTAAGAATGTGTGGTCTTGCAATAACCATTTTCGTTGTGATAATGTGAGCATTGGATTTCACATTGCTATACTAGGTTTATCTGAAAATCAAAACTGGGGGAAAAACAGATTAGACTAACTACTTCTGCAAATATATTTTGGACTGATATTCTGACACCTCACAGTTTCAAACACCGCATAATAATTACAATACTGGATTATGAACGGCTAAATTTAAATACTTAACAGCAAGTGTCCATGATCTTATGCTAAGGGGCTTTCCCCTTTTCAGTTGAATTAGCCTTGTTAATGTCAACGGAAGTGAGAACTTTAACCACAGGCAATATGTCTTTGCAGTTGTCAAATCTCCGTTTTTTTTTAATTCTGCAAATATGAAACTTATAACCTTTTAAGAATCTCCTTATTCCAATATTTCTATCATGCATTTTTATATTTATGCACCGTGTATTCTTGAGCAGTATCAGAATCTTATTTAACCAGTTAGCACAACATAGAATTATCAAATGCTCAGAAATAAGCAATTAACTTGCATTAGTACAAGAAAAACATGAAATTTTATTCTGTTTGTAGGAGAATCACTTTTTTAAAAAATTTAAAAAAATGCTGCAGCCACCTTCATTTTTCTGTTTAGATTCCTCAGTGTCCTTAAGACACTCATCATTTATTATTTTCTTTTGGCAACCTAAGCATTGTTGACATCTTGGATGTCACAGAAGGTCCACGCAATGTTGAAGATGAGAAACACAGCTTTCAAATCAGGTGATGTGGCAGCACTTAGAATAGCAAGAGCTGAGTTGAGGCGCTATAAAATCAGCAAAGCGGGCCTATAGTCAGAAAGTGCAGAATTTCTTTCAAGATCCTATAGACCCGAGACGTATGTGGCAAGGTATTTAGGTAATTACTGATTATAAGGCAGCTTCCCTGACATGTAAGGGTGACACAGACACTCTAAACAGGCTAAATATGTTTTTGGGACGGTTTGAGGCCACAAATAATGTTCCAGCAAGGAAGGCTGTTCCCCTTCCTGATGAGCAGGTTCTCAGGTTTGATACAACTGCTGTTCAGAAGGTCCTGTAGAAAGTCAATACTCTGCATGTCCTGATAATATCTGGGCGAGTACTAAGGAATGTGCTGACCAGCTGGCCACTATTCTCACAGACACCTTCAATCATGTTTTAAGACTGCAATCATTGTACCAGTGCCCCAAAAAACTAAAACCACATACCTTAATGATTACCATCCAGCTGCACTCACTTCCATTATAATGAAATGTTTTGAGAGATTGGTAAAGGACTACATGGTTTCATGCCTTCCCCCTACATCATCAGATGAACAAACTGGGCTTATTAGGTTTTAATACTCCTCTACGTAATTGGATACTTGATTTCCTTATTGATAGGCCCCAGGTTGTGCATATTGGAAACAAAGTTTCCAATTCCATCTCCTTGAGTACAGGTTCTCCACAGGGCTGTGTCCTGAGTCTGCTACTGTTCACCTTGATGACCCACGACTGCTGTGCCAAATCTACAAATCATATTGTGAAGTATGCAGACGACACGGCAGTGGTGGATCTTATCCGGGATGACAGTGAAGAGGCTTATAGGGAAGAAGTAAAGGCTCTGGTGGACTGGTGCAGTAAAAGTAACCTGGTTCTAAATGTAGATAAAACAAAGGAGATCATTGTAGATTTCAAAAAGAGCCAGCATAGTCATACTCCACTCAGTATCAAGGATGCAGCTAAAGGTGGTCAACAGTATTAAGTATCTGGGGGAAGATAACTAACAATTTGAATTGGTCTCTCCACACATCATCCTTAGTGAAGCATGCAAACTAGCATCTGCATTTCCTGCGTCAGATGAGGAGAGCACATCCTTCTCCTTCTGTCTTGGCCACTTTTTACAGAGGCACAATTGAAAGCATTTAAACAAACTGCATCATACAGAGAATAGTAAGGACAGCTGAGAAGATCATAGGAAGCTCTCTCCCTGGTATTCAGGATGCTGCTTATAAGCACTATGTGCTTAGAGCTCAAAGCATTGTTAGAGACCTCACACATCCACTTTACGGTCTGTTTCTGTTGCTTCTCTCTGTGAGGAGGTTTTGAAGTGTTTCTAGCAGGACCAACCAATTCTGTAATAGCTTTGTTCCCTATGCCATCTATCTGGTAAACTCGCAAGATTCGTTTTTCTCACCATGCACATGTATACATAATCTGAACTAGACTGTTGTTTCTCTATGTCATATAATATATGTGGGTATACGCATAATTCTGTATGGTACGAATAAAATACGAACACCAGGAGAATATAAATATATTCTCCTGGTGTTCGTATTTTATTCGTACCATAGACATGCCCAGGAGTCGTATTTTTATGCAAATTTTCCAGCATAATTCTGTATTTATTTCTTTGTTTTTATCATATTTATGTAGTGTATATCAGAGGTGGTGACCCTTTGAGAGCTGAATGCAATGAAATTTCATTTCAGTGTATGCCTATTAGTGTGCATTTAAAGTGACAATAAAATTATTCTATTTCTATTCTATCTGTTCATTTCAGTTGAGGCGTCAGATGAATTTTCAGAAAAACTGAAATAAACCAGTACTAGACAGCAGAAATCTTGGATGGGCTACTTTTGTCATTTCTGTCTACAACCTACTCAGTACAATGAACTCATAAAATTTGGTAATTTTGTTAGCTATCCCATAAAAATGTAGCTGATTGTGCTTTTATCACATGTTACATCATATGAATGAAGTCAGTTGTGAATACATTCAGATTTCATCATATCTAAGAGCTTCCAGTGCAAGCAAGTTAGTAGAAATGATTCAGATTTCTATTGCTCTCCATAGCAATAAATCTTAAAATCTCAGAATAGGGGTGTCAAACTGCCGGCCCACGGACTGGATGCGTCATGCCTAAACTGTGCCCACCCCATTGCCAGCAATGGGGAAAAGTTCCGATACATCACGTGATGTCGCGAGTTTGACATGTCTGGACTAGACAAGTATTCAATGTAAACTAGTAAGAGATAAAAATTTTCTTTATAAATATTTACTATTGTTGTTTTTATTTCCCATCTTTATTATTTTTATAAATAACTGAAGGTGGCAAACATACCCAATACTCCTTTCTCCTGTTATTTTCTCCACAACAACAACCTTATGAGGTGAGCTGGGATGAGACCCCGCCAGCTTTCATGCCTAAGACAGGACTAGAGCTGATAGTCTCCTGGTTTTTATTGTAAGATTTTATTGTTGTTTTTATTTTTCCCCCTAAAAGTTTTCAATTTGTTTTTCAATTGAATTGTATATAATTATATTAAACATGGAAAAAATTCTGAAGTGATTTATTTTGTTCTGACTTTTTTTTTCATTTCAAAAACCTGGCATTTTAACATGGATGTACTTTCTACAGTATATCCACTGTATTTGCAAATATCTCATGTATTTTATTATATGATACTCTATTTACAAAGAACAACACAGAGTACCTTCATTATTTACAGTTTAAAGTTATTAAAACAAGGGACTTTCATTGTATTAGTTTATGTAAGTAGTATTTAAAATTTGATGCCAAGTTATCTTTCAGTGATGGAAGCTCTTTTTCAACTATTTCTGTTTTCTTGCTTTAATCCTTATTTTTCCAATTCTTCAATGAATATTTTATTTAAAGCAAGAACGATGCCTGACATTCTGAGTATTGTTTGTTCTTTAATGAAATATAGTCAGATTTATATTTCATAAAGTTACTATATGGATAAGCATAATACCTATATATAATTAAATTAAATCAATATGCATTAAATCAAATTTAATTCCTTCTTGGTTCCACCCACACCTTTACTCTTGCCCTCCCCAATTATTGGAACAGAGTTTTTATAATGATATAAAATGCCAAGTTTTATAATATTCTAAAATAAACATTATCTTCAGCTCGGTGAGAGTTTATGAGAGAAAGAGGGAAAGGGGAAGTTCAATTTATATGAGAAGAAACAATATATCCCAGCTATGGGTGCCATGCAAAGAAAACATTTCAGAGAGACTCTGCCTTAATTGACTCACTATAATTTTGCCTGGGAATTTACTCTTACAGTTTCCAAGATTATGTTTTCTTCTCCTGAATAATAATAAAAATGCTTTTCTGAAATCTTTGCTTCTTTCTTGTTTCTTTGTAGCTATGTTTGACAAGTTGAAAAACATTATGTACAAGGGATATTCTCTGGTGAGGATGGGGGAACTTGACAGAACTTTGCTACCTTTGCCTTTATCTCATAAAGAAGTACATAAGGCTCAAAGCTTACTCTTTGATGTCACAATGGTTATTTCAGCATTTTGATGAAATCTTTATTTGACATGGACACTCTTGTTAATCAAAAAAAAAAGCAGGTAGATCTGATGCATGCACAACCAGGAAATAACCCATATCAAGTTGATGTTACTTATATTATTCTCAGAAATTTGCTTAACAAAATGTGCCTGAAAATGTTGCTGCTGATTCAACTGAGGCAGCTTCAGAAAACACAAAAAGCAAGGCAGGTTTCCAGACAGCAAGCTCACCAAACAAGTGAACATGAATGCAAAAAGAAACAAATGAAAAAAAACATTTATTTGTTGCTCATCCTGTGGATATGACTGCAGCAGCCTCTGGATTCATAGGGCTGAAAAGGTTTTGGAAGTCTGTTAGTCTAATCCTTTGCTAAAACTCTTCATACTAGTCTGGACAAATGGCTGTCCAGTTTTTCTTGAAAACTTCCAGTGATGGAACACCCACAACTTTAAGGGGGTGGTTGTTTTATTGCTTAATAGCTGTCACGGCCAGGAAGTTCCTTGTTAGGTGAGGTTTGGATATTGCACTATAAAGCTTCTATTATAATTATATGTGGGAAAGATCTTGAAAGATGGCACTGCCTAGGACACGGGTGTCAAACTCGATCACGTCACATGACGTATCGTGACATTGCGACGTTTTTTGCCTTTGCGGAGCTGGGGTTGGCGTGCCTGCGTATGATGCCTCCAGCCCATGGATCACCCGTTTGACACCTCTGGCCTAGGGAATGGTTAGATTAGAGACAACATGGCCTATAGCTATATAACTGGGCAGAGCAAAAGTCTCAGAAGAGACTTTCTCTTGGGCTGTGGTAACTATGGGAACAATTATAATTTCAGACTTCAAGATTATGTTAATATGGCTTTACAATAAAATAAAATTAGTTTACATAGTCATGTTTAATCAGGTCTATGTATTTGGATTTGTGCTCTTTGAGCTTGATTGTTTTCTTGCAGGCTAGGTAACATGATCAGATGTACCTGTTAAGATTGACATCCACCCACTGCTAGGTGGAAAATTTAAGGTCCAATTCTGAGCACTGTCATATAGAAAGGACATAGACAAATGATGATGTGCAGAGAACAGTGACTAAGATGATAAATTACAAACAAATAGATTTTTATTGGACAACAGGAAAAATGATGAACTAACTGCGGGAACTGTTTAAACAGAAGCTGGATGACCATCTGCTTGAAATGCTAAGATAGTGGATTCTGATGGGCAGGGATTAGACAAAATGGTTTTCAAGGTTTATTGTACTTTATTCTCATATTTCATTTTTTTATTTTTAAGCAGAGTAGCAGCTTAATTTACTTTATAAATACTTTCGTTTATAAAATCTTTATAACATCTTTGGATTTGTAACAGGTCTTCTGTACAAAATCTATTTATAGCAAGAATTATGATGTGTATTTAACAAAAAGGTCATTTCAGACTTTTAGATCCTTCTTTGTTTATTATGCCCTATGGATTTTCCCACAAATTACTATACATATTATTAGAAAAATGCTACTTACTATGTAGGCCTGTGGAAATTTGTCTGTTTTCCAAAAATACACAGCAGTGTAATTTAAAAAATAAGTGGTCAACTTGTATCATTTATTAGTAACATAGCAAATGGCTTCTATAAATGCACAATGCAAGGTCAGAATGCTCTGCACAATGGAATTGACAATTGAGGCTTTGAAGTAATATGATAGCAATAAATGGTATTGCCTCTGTGCCACAATAGGCAATCTCTTACTTCTGTAGTGCAAAGCGCCATTTGAGACATCTATTCTAACACCTCTACCAAATATCTATTTACCAGAAAACCAGCTAGCTCTCTTATATGCTGTATTTGGTGGGGTCCAGACTTCCTACAAATAAATATGGTATGGGCACTTTGCAGCAAGACAGCTCTCTAGTTTTGTCTTATTTTTTCAAACAGGGAATGTTTGTACACCAAGAGATATCTCTGAATACTGACAACTATCACGAATATACAACATTTGGGTTATTTGGAGGTAAAGCATCCCAATGCCATTTTGTGTCTAAATGTTACTTTATTTTTAGAAGTATAAAGTAATTTTCAATCTTATAAAAGGAATCTATAACATATTTTAACACTTGGATCTACCAATTGTCTTGCTTATCCTCACAAAAAAAAGAAGGTTGTTTGCTTACAAAAGGACCTAGCTCTGGTGAAGAAATATTATTTATCTGCTACATTTTCCTTTTCCAGTTTTAATGATTTATGGGATTTTTAAAAGAAAAAAAAAGAATGAAGGAAAACTTTATTGACGTAAGGAATTGCATAAGAGCAGACCTTTCCAACTATTTGTGACTCTCCAGTAATGCTTCAGTCCCATGCGGTATGTATTTCTGCTGCTTTTTTGTGAATAACTGCACATATTCCCTGTTGGCTGTTTGCAGGAAAAGGAAATGTCACTGATGTTACTAATCTAGGCTTTGACTCCCCCCCCCCCACTCTTAGACAGGATTCCCAACTACAAATTTAGCTATGCGATTTGGAAACTTAATCATTATTCCATTAGTTGGGAACTTCAGAAAAAGCTTTACCTTCATTCAACATTTCCAGTAGCCTTATATGGGCATGAGGGCTTTTGATTGAGCAACAGTTTCTTCTGTGGAATGTTATTTCTGCCTGAAGTAAAAATACTGGCACATTCTACCCAAACAACCAGATGCTTTTAACAATACTTCAGAGACTTGCAGTATATAGATTCCCTGTACTCTGACAACAATTTGAAATTTAGCTAAAATTGGTAAAAATCTGAATTTAATAAACAAAGCATGCCACACGCATCACTTTGAAGATATATACAAATATAAATATAATTTTTAAAAGGCATTTGATTGGTAGTTTCATTTTGTACAACAAATTGGGTAATTTAATATTCTGCTGAAGTGGTGAAGTACAAAAAAATTACACAGTTTAATATTTCTGAGATGTAATAATCTAAAATGAAATGGTTACATACTAGAAGATTAATCTTACTGGAGTTTGAATCTCTTACTGTACACCAGCACTGAATGTTCCAGGAAAATATTCCTTGACATCTAGTAAAAAAAAAAAAAAACCTCCTGCCACATAATCTCTGTGAATTCCCAAGATTCAAGGACATGTTTTTGAGTGCAGATTTAGTTAATGTGATACATTCTCAGCACCTCTCAGTCCAGTTACTGTCAGTTCAGAAAGCATTCTGAAACACACCTAATAATTTTCTGTGAGTATAAATGAAAACTGATAATATTAAGCAAGGTGTTTTTCGCTTCATTGGATGTTGTGATAAATTTCTAAAGGTTGAAATAATTTTGGAAGAAATCCTGAGAACATTTAATTTATAATTTCTGACAAAATTTGATGCTTGACAAATCAATTTTTAGAGGTAAATGGGTAAAAGAAAAGAACAACATGCAGTAAGTTATTGATAGTTTATGGTCTTTTTAAAAAGGAAACATACTAAAAAGATACTGCCTAAAAAGTGCAAAACTGCAACATTAATTTCTTGGACAAAATTTCACCTCAGAAGCCATTAACAAACCACCAATTAAATCTTAGGAGATACTCCATAACCTACAAGATGCAAATCTTCTTTGCCTCAGAGAGCAGAAAGGATATAACACATGCTGGAATAGATACATATGAATAAAGGCAACTTTTAAATTACATGGGACTATTTAGAGCTTTAAAAATCAATGACTTCAGAAAAACTTATCTAGTAATCAATACCACTAATTCTCTTATTTATTAAATTTCTAAGCTGTTGAATCATTATGATTCCCAACAAATTATAACAAAATAAATTACATTACCCAGTCAGAATAAGAAAAATAAATGAAAACACAATAAGAGAACATAATAAAGAAATGGGGGGGGGAATAGTTTAACATTTTTTCTACAACCTCCCCCCTAATACAAGAACCTTGAATAATTCAAAATCCTCAAACCAACAGTAACAATATTAAAACACAGAGACATATACACAATAAAGAACAAATTAATATCAAAGGATCACATCTCAAATTCCCTCAGAAGAGAGTCTGGAGTTTGACTCTTGCTAGCTTTTAGATCAGGGGTGTCAAACTGCTGGCCCGCAGGCCGGTTTCATCATACTGGAGCTGCACCCACCCCATTGCTGGCAATGGCAAAAAAGCTCCGATACGTTGCGCGACATCACGTGACATCGCGAATTTGACATGCCTGTTTTAGAAGAACATTACCAGGTAAAATAGTCTAAGGAGGCCCCTTTAAAGAACAGACTCATTAGATTTTAAAAAAATGTTTTCTTCACCTCACAAAAAGAGACCACTGTCTTTAGGATTTCCTGGAAGAACCTTCTTGGGTGAGTCAATATTGGTTGGAGTAGGCAAACCTGCAAATACTCTGATACCAAAACATATGAGGTTTTATAAGCTAGTACCTAGGATTGATCTCCTACTTTCTATCCCTTTCCCATCTATCATTTGCCCATAATCTTAATCTGGTTGTTCAGATCTTCCCACAGTGCACTCACTGCCACTATATCTAAGTCCATCTACCTTGCTCTTGCTCAACTTTCTCTTGAGCATCAGAGCCTTGTCCAGAGAGCTAGGTTTTTGAATAATATGTCCCAAATAGGATAACTTGAGGTGTTCGTTTGTGCCTCATCTGTATTGATTTATTCAGTGATTGATTTGGGTTCTTTTTCTCAGCTGTCCATGTTATTCTCACCATCAAAGTTCAAATGCATCAATATTCTTTCTTATACTGCATTTTCCAATTTTTGCTTCCACAGAGTGTCACAGGAAAAAGTGTTGCTTACATTATTTTGATCATTGTGGGTATGATCTGTTGTACCAAGTGTTAGCCTACAGCACGAGTGTCAAACTCGCCATGTTATGTGACATGTTGCTTTGCCAGAGCTGGGATGGGTGTGGCCTCCGTATGATGCAACTGGCCTGTGGGCTGGCAGTTTGACACCCCTGATCTACAGGATGTTTTATTATTGCTTGTTCTTTTACTGTTGATGTAAATAGTCTAGTTGTTAGGTGGAAAATCATTTAGCTCAAGTAGTTCCAGAATTATTTGAGGTCTAAATCTTTTTAGATTAGTTCTGGAAGATAATTAATTCATTGGGTTATATCACATATGACATATTAATATCATTCCCTAATTCATTTATGAATTTCATGTAAGCATAGCAAGAGGATCTGATATATCTTATATCTCTTCTAAAGGTGGTCATCTACAATAGCAAAATAAATCTGAAGCCATAATGAAATGGGTTTATAAAAATAAAATTATCCGTAGCTGACTTTAGAAAGCACAGAGGATATAAGCTAAAAGAATACACTCTAGATCACCTAGCTACAATTTTTTTGTATATATTCCCAGACTTCCATAACTGATAGATCACAAAACTGGAAAGTTGTGTCACATATTTTATTCAATGAAGAAAATATCAGTAAACTTTTCATCTCTTGAAAGAAGCCTGTTGGTTGTGACAGGTAAGAAAAAAAATGCCTTTGCTGATTCCCAAGAAGGCATGACTTTTTTTGGCACTGGAAAGCCTTAAGGATCACAGCAAAACTGTTGTCTTGACAAGTCTGTTGGCCACAGTAATTTGAGCTTTCCTAGAATATTCAGTAATTTTTTGGGATTCTGGAGTCTCCTGGAGTTGGACTCTCTTAATAGATATAAATCTTGTTAGTTACTCCTTTCTCTTTCAGGTTACCTTGTTTGTCCAGAAACAGAGGTGGCCTGTCAATGGATCTGAGGAAGCATTGCATTTAACACCCCCGATAGACATTCACATTCACACACGTACACAAACACACACACACACACACACACACACACACATAGAGAGAGAGAGAAAGAAAGAAAATGAATTCTTATTGCCTTGAACATATTTTATTAGCAAAATGAGGATTGAAATGATTTTAACATTGCATTTGTTCTCTTGCTAGAGCAAACCTTCAGAGATACTAGCATTACAACACTAGTCTTATATTTTAGGGTGGCTCTCCTTTTCTCAATTCATTTCCCTTCCGCTTTTAATTATTTATGTGCAGCAAGTTCAAAGCTGAATATTTCACTTAATCATATGCTGTAGAGCAGTGACTCTGTGGTTCTGGTTCACTGAACTTGGTTGAAGTCTGACTAATGGTTGTGCCTTATGATTGCACATGTGAATAGTTCAGATCATTAAATATAAAAAAGAGGAATATGCAAATGCTGTGAATTACTGACTATTAAAAATAAATAGTTCTCGGTCTGGTGTAGACTATATTCTCCTAACACACTTACCTACAAGAAATTATTGCTGAGATGAAAGTCAAATGCTAAACTTCAATATTATATTGTTAACCTGAGTCTTGAATAACTTGGCCTAGATTACTTGAAATACTACCTGTTAGACCAGTGATGACGAACCTTTTAGAGACCGAGTGTCAAACTGCAACCCAAAACCCACTTATGCATCATCAGGTGCCGGGTGGGTGTGGCTCATTGGGTGGTGTGGTCCATTGGGTGGGCGTGGCTGCGGTGATAACGGCAGACTGGGTGGGACTAAAAAGTTCAATCAGTCAATTCTAACTTTGCAAGATCTTTTTTTTTTCCCCGAGAAGTTGAAATTGACTAATTGAACCTTTTTTTTTTTGTACACGGCGGCGGAGGCCTAAAGCCAAAAGGTTTTATAAAACCCAGCTGAAGGCCTAGGACTGGGGTGATAGCATGCGTGCCCACAGAGAGGGCTCTGAGTGCCGCCCCTGGCACCCGTGCCATAGGTTCACCACCACTGTGTTAGACCTATTAGATTGCCATAGTCAATAAGGAGGTTTTTGTTAGTGATACTCCATACTGCAGACAGACCAATTTTAGCTACTTAGTCTGACCTTCTTCAGAATTAAATTTTCATCATACATAGACATATTATTATTTTAGCATATGATGATAAACAATGACAGAAGAGAAATAAATACAACCCACATAAATTTATTCAAAACGTCTATGGGGTAAGGCAATGGTCTCATCACTGGACATCCAATTCAGATATTCAGGCATTTGCTTTTGGCGTTGCTTTGTGCAGATTTTCTAGGGAAATAGATGTGCACATTATGGGCAGTCTTGCACAATATATTTAATAATTTGCATACCAGCACCACAATAATAACAAGGGGAATCTTTCCATCCCTATTGATACAGGGCAGAGGCACTTCTTCCACATCTAATTCTGTTCAATTTCATCCAGACAAATTGAGGCAGGTGAAAACAGGTGGTTTGTTAGAGAGATCATAATGGTCAGGCCACAAGAAGGTACCTTGGACCATTCCTCTCTCCAGGCCTTCTTGGGATTAAAGTGGGTAGATGTTAAGTGAATAATTGTTTTCCAAGCTGGCCTATGGGATTTCAATCTTGTGATGGGCTGTGCTGGTAATTTGTATACCTATTGCTGAAGTGGAATGTGTGTGTGTATGAACATACATACATGAATACATACATACTTCTATACATATGTTTTGCTCAGGTGTTTTTCTGAAATGAAATGTAATACTTTTATTATATAGGTTGAATGGTTTATTCCTAGTTGTTTTCATAATGAATTTTTTCCGTTTTATTCTCTATATCACTTAGAAATTATGTAGTGAAGGGTGAGTTCAAATTATTATTTTAAATAAATAGAACACATGAGTCTGGTGACATTGTTTATGTAACTTTTTTAATAAAAAGACTCTGTGGTTACACTTAGGAGAATTGAAATGAATTCTCCAAGAAACAAAAGGTTTGCAGAAATGAGAGAAAAAGTCTAAACAAATAAAGCTTCTGAAAACATCCTAATGGCCCTTTTCACCTGACATCCTATTGGGGTCAGAGTTAATGTATCACATGAACTCTATAATTCCAGTCAGCAGTAAAGAGAATAGCTTTAACCTTAAACAACCACAGACCTGTTTAGAGCTATATTTAACTACTTCAGTTCACTGTCTTGTACAAACAGAAAAAGGAAGTAGTGGGGAAATAATCCTCTTTCCCTGCTGCTCTCACAAAAACCTCCAAAGTTCCACTACAGCTGCAGCAAAATTGTTAAGAGTCCTGCCCTGATAAGGCCACTGCATTTATTTAATTTTCAAAACTTTAAGATAGATGATAGAGATATATTCTAGATTAACAAATCAGTTGCTACCAGCTTGCCTTCCACGAGGACCTGTATAGTCCACGAGCAAGAAAAAGAGCTGTGAAAATATCTACAGTCCCTTCACATCCTGGACATAAACTATTTCAATTTCTTCCCTCTAGACGACTCTATAGGGCATTTCACACCAGAATTACTAGACATAAGGACAGTTTTTTCTCCCATGCCGTCACTCTGCTTAACAACTAATTCCTGCAACACTGTCAAACTACTTAGTAAAGCTGTATTACTATGATACTTGTCATTTTTCCTATTACCTATCCTTATCTTCTTATGACTATAACTTTGTTCTTTGGTGTAAGGTTTCCTGCCTGAGCAGGGGGTCAGACTAGAAGACCTCCAAGGTCCCTTCCAACTCTATTATTGTTGTTGTTGTTAATATTATCTTACAATTTATATTGTTTTTTAGTATCCAAATATGATTTATGTTGTTTGCTTAGCTAGTACTCTATGACAGTCACTAAGTGTTGCATCTTATGATTTATGATGAAGTGTTGTATTTTATTATTTATGATAAATGCATTTTCATGTTGTTTATGATCATGATTATCACTATTACTTGTATGTACACTGAGAGCTTATGCACCAGAGACAAATTCCTTGTGTGTCCAACCACACTTGGCCAATAAAGAATTCTAAAGCCTTGCTTTTCTTTAATACAGGTCAAATCTGGCATATATTTTATTGACTATTAATGCATTGTACAATGTACAATAGTCTGTAGGCCTATGTGGATCAGCCCTAAGCTGAACTGGAGAATTATGGCTGAAAGAAGTCTGATTCAATTTAGGTCTGTGAATCACCATCTGAAAAAGACCAGTTTGATTCAATCTATTTCAAGATTCAAAAAATAATTTTAAAAAATTATTTAATTAATTATTTAATCCTTAGGGTATAGTGACAAAACCATAATGATAAAAATTTTGAAAAAGCTTTTTCTAGTATCTCTGCATAAAACAAATATAGAAACTGCTGATAATGCAATAAAACCTCAAAATCCTTTTGTAGTTAAGCAAAGGCAGTCTAATTATACAGATGTTTTTTAAAAAGTGCATTTATAGATATATTTTACATCTTAGTCAATTTAGGTTTGCTCATTCAGACTACTGAATGAAACAGCTTTTGGGTTATCTTACGACATTTGCCACACATCTTGCCACATCACAAATTGCTTGCTGTGCTAAATGCTACATCCCACATAAGAATGAAGTAGGATTGTCTGTGGGAGACCAGGAAGCTGGAGTGAGATGTAATTTGTTTATGCATTTGGCTTCAGTAAAAGAGCAGAAAGCAATCACACAAAAGCAAATGCTTTCATAAAGCAACAGGAAGCCAAAACATTAGAAATTCAATGGAATATGAAAACATAGTGACCAGTTTAGGAATATGCTTACTGTAATTTTTTTTTTAATGAATGAATCTTTGTTCAGAGCAGCATTTTACAAGAAAGCATATTTGAAGCACAACACAAATAATCCAGGCATCCTCTCCCTAGTCAATAAATTCATTTTTATATGCAGGCAGCACATAATCTGTCATACTGAAACCATGCCCACCCTATTGCCGCAATGGAAAAAAAGTTGTGATACGTCGCGACACGTCATGTGATGTTGTGAGTTTGACACCCCTGCCCTATATCATTTCAGTGTTGGAGCACTCAGAACTTCTGGAGGCAAGTCATTCCACTAATTAATTGTTCTAACTGTCAGGAAAGTTGTCCTTAGTTCTAGGTTGGTTCTCCTCTTGATTGTTGTTATTAATTGCGAAGTCGTGTCTGACCCATCGCGACCCCATGGACAACGTTCCTCCAGGTCTTCCTGTCCTCTACCATCTTCTGGAGTC
Organism: Crotalus tigris; assembly: GCF_016545835.1. Lineage (NCBI taxonomy): Eukaryota > Metazoa > Chordata > Lepidosauria > Squamata > Viperidae > Crotalus > Crotalus tigris. The sequence continues at coordinate 1,917,438 of NW_024097783.1, read as the reverse complement.
CATTTAAGTTCTCACCTACTGCTTCAGTGACTCCATCCAGCCATCTCATTCTCTGTCGTCCTCTTCTTCTATTGCCCTCAATCTTTCCCAGCATTAGGCCCTTTTCCAGTGAGTCCTTCCTTCTCATTAGGTGGCCAAAGTATTTGAGTTTCAACTTCAGGATCTGGCCTTCTAAAGAGCAGTCAGGGTTGATCTCTTCTAGGACTGACCGGTTTGAACGCCTTGCAGTCCAAGGGATTCGCAGGAGTCTTCTCCAGCACCATAGTTCAAAGGCCTCAATTCTTTGGCGCTCAGCCTTTCTTATGGTCCAACTTTCACAGCCATACATTGCAACTGGGAAAACCATGGCCTGGACTATACGCACTTTTGTTGGCAGGGTGATGTCTCTGCTTTTTAGTATGCTGTCTAGATTTGCCATAGCTTTCCTCCCCAGGAGCAAGCGTCTTTTAATTTCTTGGCTGCAGTCCCCATCTGAGGTGATCTTGGAGCCCAGAAAAATAAAATCTGTCACTACCTCCATTTCTTCCCCATCTATTTGCCAGGAATTGAGAGGGCCGGATGCCATGATTTTGGTTTTCTTAATGTTGAGTTTCAAGCCTACTTTTGCACTCTCCTTCACCCGCATCAAGAGGCTCTTTAGTTCCTCTTCACTTTCTGCCATTAGATGGTATCATCTGCATATCTTAGGTTGTTGATATTTCTCCCGGCAATCTTAATTCCAACTTTTGATTCATCTAGCCCTGCCTTTCTCATGATGTGCTCTGCATATAAGTTAAATAGGCAGGGCGACAGTATACAGCCTTGCCGGACTCCTTTTCCAATTTTGAACCAATCAGTGGTTCCGTGTTCGTTCTCACTGTTGCTTCTTGACCCGCATATAGGTTTCTCAAGAGACAAATGAGATGGTCTGGTACTCCCATCTCTTTAAGAACTTGCCACAATTTGTTGTGATCCACACAATCAAAGGCTTTTGCATAGTCAATGAAGCAGAAGTAGATGTTTTTCTGGAACTCCCTAGCTTTCTCCATGATCCAGCGTATGTTGGCAATTTGATCTCTAGTTCCTCTGCCTCTTCGAAATCCTGCCTGTACTTCTGGTAGTTCTCGATCTACATACTGCTGGAGTCTAGCTTGTAGGATTTTAAGCATAACTTCACTAGCATGTGAAATGAGTGCAATGATGCGATAGTTTGAACATTCTTTGGCATTGCCTTTCTTTGGAATTGGAATGTAAACTGACCTTTTCCAATCCTGTGGCCACTGTTGAGTTTTCCAAATTTGCTGGCAAATTGAGTGTAGCACTTTTACTGCATCGTCTTTTAAGATTTTGAATAGCTCAGCTGGAATACTGTCACCTCCACTAGCTTTGTTGTTGCTCAGATTTTCTAAGGCCCATTTCACTTCACATTCTAGGATGTCTGGTTCGAGGTCAATGACCATCTCATTGTGGTTATCTGGGATGTTAAGCTCATTCTTGTATAGTTCTTCTGTGTAGTTTTGCCATCTCTTCTTAATCTCTTCTGCCTCTGTTAGGTCTCTGCCATTTTGGTCCTTTATCATGCCCATCTTTGCATGAAACGTTCCCTTCATATCTCCAATTTTCTTGAAGAGATCTCTGGTCCTCCCTATTCTGTTGTTTTCTTCTATTTCTTTGCACTGTTCATTTAAGAAGGCATTCTTATCTCTTCTAGCTATTCTCTGGAATTCTGCATTCAATTGGGTGTATCTTTCTCTTTCTCCTTTGCCTTTCGCTTCCCTTCTTTCTTCAGCTATTTGCAAAGCTTCCTCAGACAGCCATTTTGCTTTCTTGCATTTCTTTTTCTTTGGGATGGTTTTAGTTGCTACCTCTTGTACAATGTTGCGAACTTCCATCCATAGTTCTTCAGGCACTCTGTCTATCAGATCTAATTCCTTAAATCTATTTGTCACCTCTACTGTATATTCATCAGGAATATGATTTAGTTCATACCTGAGTGGCCTAGTGCTTTTCCCTACTTTTTTCAATTTAAGCCTAAATTTTGCAACGAGAAGCTCATGATCTGAGCCACAGTCAGCTCCTGGTCTTGTTTTTACTGACTGTATAGAGCTTCTCCATCTTTGGCTGCAGAGCACATAGTCAATCTGATTTCTATGTTGACCGTCTGGTGATGTCCATGTGTAGAGCCGTCTCTTGGGTTGTTGGAAAAGAGTGTTTGTTATGACCATCGTATTCTCTTGACAAAATTCTATTAGCCTGTGCCCTGCTTCATTTTGTACTCCAAGGCCAAACTTGCCTGTTATTCCGGTTATCTTTTGGCTTCCTACCTTAGCATTCCAATCCCCCATGATGATAAGGACATCATTTTTTGGTGTTAATTCTATAAGGTGCTGTAGGGCTTCATAAAACTGGTTAATTTCATCCTCTTCAGCACCAGTGGTTGGGGCATAGATTTGGACTATTGTGATATTGAATGGTTTGCCTTGGATTCGAATTGAGATCATTCTGTCATTTTGGGGATTGTATCCCAGTATTGCTTTTCCTATTCTTTTATTGACTATGAAGGCTACTCCATTTCTTCTGAGGGATTCTTGCCCACAGTAGTATACCTGATGGTCATCTGAGTTAAATTCACCCATTCCTGTCCATTTTAGTTCGCTGATTCCTAAGATGTCGATGTTCAGTCTTGTCATCTCTTTTTTGACTACGTCTAGCTTGCCTTGATTCATGGATCTTACATTCCAGGTTCCTATGGAGAAAAAATCTTTACAGCATCGGACTTTCCTTTCACCACCAGATATATCCACAGCTGAGCGTCCTTTCGGCTTTGGCCCAGTCGCTTCATTCTTTCTGGCGCTACTAGTACTAGCCCTCTGCTCTTCCCCAGTAGCATATTGGACACCTTCCGACCTGAGGGGCTCATCTTCCAGCGTCATATCTTTTTGCCTTTTAGTACTGTCCATGGGGTTTTCATGGCAAAGATACTGGAGTGGTTTGCCATTTCCTTCTCCAGTGGATCACATTTTGTCAGAACTCTCTGCTATAACCTGTCCGTCTTGGGTGGTCCTGCACGGCATAGCTTATAGCTTCATTGAGTTACACAAGCCCCTTCGCCACGACAAGGCAGTAATCCATAAAGGGGCTCCTCTTGATTAGTTTCCATCAATTGCTTCTTGTCCTGCCTTCAAGTTCTTTTGAGAATAGGTTGACCCATTCTTTTTTCTGACAGCCCCTTAAATATTGGAACGCTGCTATTGTGTAACCCCTAGTTCTTCTTTTCATTAAACTGCAACCGTTCTTCATATTTTTTAGCCTCCAGTCCCCTAATCATCTTTGTTGCTCTTCTCTGCACTCTTTCTAGAGTGTCAACATCTTTTTTATATTGGGGCATCCAAAACTGGATGCAATATTCCAAGTGTAGTCTTACCAAGTCATTATAAAGTGACAGGGCTTTTTTTCTCATAGAACGCCCAGAACGGAGTTCCAGCACCTTTTTTGGATGGAACCTTTTAGGGTAGGCAAGGCAGGTTGCATGACATGTGTGAGTTCCCGCTCCTTTTTTTTTTTTTAAGAAAAAAAGCACTGTAAAGTGATATTAAAAGATCATATGATCTTGATTCTGTTTCTCTGTTAATGTAGGCTAGGATTGTGTTAGCTTTTTGGTAGCTGCAGACACTGCTGGCTCATATTTAAGTGATTATCCATTAGGAATTCAAGATCCCTCTTGCAGTTACTACTGTTAAGCCAGGTACTATCCTATACTTGTGTGTTTGGTTTTTCTTGCCTAAATGTAAAAATTACTTTTAATTTAATTATAGGATTCTTTATATTTTCGCCACTGTTCTTTCAATGACTCAAAAAACTTATAGAACATATGTCTTTAGCAAAATGCAGCAGACACAGGAAGGTAATAGTAATGTCTTATCTTTCCTCTTTCCACAGCTAAGGATAGTCAGCTTGTTAACAATAACAATTAGACTTGACACCTCTTGAATATCAAAGCTGCTATATAGTATTGCACTTCAAAGAATGTTACTGTAGTATCTTCACATTTTAAATGATATTCTTGTCTTCCTTCTAATTTTCTTGCATCCTTTATCTGTCAGAAAGTAATTCATTACATAGAATACATACATATTCAGTCTTTGATCAATATACCCATAAGGTCTATGTAACTTTTTGGGTCTTACTTTTGACTTTCCTGGGTGCAAGAGAGCATTGATTTACTATAGCGTGCGGGTTTAGAAATAATAAAATAATAATAATAAAATGATCATTGGATTCTTTTCAATTATTTGCATTTCTTAGATAAGTTTTTCATCTAAAGGCCCTACATCCATAAGATGCTAACTCTTATTCCAAATCTCTTAGATTCTTTTGCAGTCAATCCAAGGATGGAAATTATGCATTGCTACTCAGCCACTGGTAAAAAATAATTGTGCTGCTGAATCACCTAGATGCAAAATGGAGAAGCAGATTATTATCATGTACTCAAATATTATATTTTCTTTCATATGTTTTATGTTTTTTATAAAAAATTATATATAGGGAATAATAATCAGGCAATTCCTGCACAGGTCCCTGATTTTGTGTATCAAGATCAAGTTACAAAATGATGCATTTAGATATTATTATAAGAAAATCATTTTGAAACTTCTTAGCCATATTGATAATCAAAATCTGTTAACTCATTCATTCAGTGACTACTTGGTCACAAAGGTCCATTTCAACTATGCTGCAGCTCCTACACTGAAGGCATTTCAAGATGTGATTACATTATATATCAATTTGTATGTATAATATATGCACACACACATGTGAAGTACCATATGTGCATATACAGTATGTATAAATGTATCTTGCTGTACTAAAATACACACATGGAAAGTAAATGTGCATTAATCTTCCATATGGCAGTCTAAGATTCTATACCAGTTTATTTCCTAAAAAGTACATCAGAATTTGTTTTGAACATCAGGCAGCAAATCTGTAGAATTGCAAATAAGAATCTTTTCTGTATCAAGGGCCACACTTCTCTGGTAACAATCTATCAATAATCTTAGTGCAGAAAGGGGATGGGCAGAACAAAAAAAGGTACATCTCTCTCTCTCTTTTTTTTTTTAGCAACCCTTTTGTTGGAATCAATCTACATTATGGTTCCCTGCATCCATAAACCCACTGATATTACTACTAATATTAAAGGTAGATATTAAAATAATTAGCAGAGGGATTCTCTACTTTAATCACATTTCCTTGTCTAAATCAGAGGTCCCCAACACCCAGTCCGTGAACTGGCATCAGGCTGCGGCATGCCAAAAACTGGTCTGCACAAACAAGCGAAACCCCATCCGTGGGCTGCAGTCAGCATGCAAAACCATGCCCCCTCCAGTCCACAAAAAAAATCTCTTCACAGAACCGGTCTCTGGTTGGGGGTTGGGGGTCACTGGCCTAAATTACTTACTTTGCATGTGTCTCTGTAATCATGCTTCCTAGTAGGTAGACTGGCCTTTGCAGGGCCTTCATTACTTCCGTCCCCTCTCAGTTTAGCTCTGACTATGACTGTACACTTTAGGTATTTCTGTGACCCACTTTCTTTTCATAATGGGAAAAAAGCATTTTAAATAAAGATTATTTTTAGTTTTGTTTTATACAAGCACCTGTCTAGGAAAAGACTAAATTAAAAAATATATCTTTTATAAGTCTTTATCTCTCATACAGTCTTTCCATTATGTAAAGCCAGCATCTGCTATCTAATCTTTTTTCTTTCTGTCTGTCTGTCTCTCTCCCTCAAAAGTGAACACCAGGGGAAGAATAGGTCCTTTATACTATGAAAAGTGCTCAGAGGCAATTGCAGTTGGGTACTCTCTTAAATTTATGTAAAAATAAATAAAATATATACCAAGGGACTTTAAAATTCTATCAAGATGCCAGAGTTACTCACTCTTCTTATAAAAATGTATTTGATTAAAAATTGGTGGACGAATTTGAGAAAAAGAAAAAATGCAAAAAAAAAAAAAAACAATCTCCCCCTCCAACTTATCACTAAGTTATTAAAACCAGAAAAGAAAATTGTTGTGATTTTTTTTCCTCCTAAAATATCACAAGGTGCTTTCTAATAAAGATGACTGTTAGGCATTTCTGATAAAACATATGTCTTGTTAAAATAAGGTTTAAACAAAATAGAATGAGAGGCTGTATAAGAGGTCTATATCATTGCAACTTCAGGGAAGTAGCTAAAATACATTTGGTTAGCCTCCAGAGAACCTAATAATCAATATTCCTCTTTCAGGTTCCATATTAATATGACATTTCTCTCCATATATTTGTATCTGCTTTTATAACTGCTGCTTGCTCTAAGGCACTAATGTTTGTTGTTTTCAAAATTCTAAAGTTGTTACAAATTTACTGTAGATAGAATTAAGGCTAAGCATTTTTTTAGCAAGTCCATTTGGTTTTAGAATCCACATAGTAAAGAGTGCCTTGTGTTCATGTACAGGAATCTGTTTAATTGTACATACTTTACAGAGAAAGAGACTTGCTGCTGAGGATTGTGTGTTTACTTTTGAAAGCCAGAGGACAGCTTAGTTTTTGATTCCAGCTTTGGATTCCATTGAACTGCTTCAGGCAATACATTTATAAGATGGCAAAGAGTGCCCCTTCAAAAACATTCAAGAGTTTTTTTGATGTATCTTCCTGAATTGACAGTTTAATTTTATCTCTATGCCACTGATAATTGTTGCAACAGCAAAACTTATCTATCCAAGATGAACTGTATACATGGGGGATAGGTTAGCCTCATGCTATACAGATTTCTGGTTTAAAATGTTTATTCTACAGTGGCCAATGAACTTGTATTCATTATCCCAATGAAATGATTCAGAACAAATCAGTTGTACTGAATTTATAAACATTGGTTCTTCACTGATGTGAAAGTTTATTTAAAAAAAAAGGGTGGTGAGCATCTGCAAGTAAATGTTTTCAACAGTTTTTTTGTAAATTTTAAAATAGAAGGGAGGTAATAAATTAGAAAGCCCTCTTCCTGTTGCTGTGTTCCTTCCTTTTTCTTGAAATAATTTGGGCATTGGAACCAGAATTTTCAGCCAGCCATTTATGAATGGAATGGAGTGAACAAATAGTAAATTAAGCATGACTTTTATATGTGCATGCTTGTGGATAGTAGAGGAGGAGCAAGGCTTGGCTTGCCACTAAAAAAAAAAAAACATTCTTAAGCACATAACAGGGTTTTCCCCATATGGATTGATTTTTAGGAAAGTATTTCTTACTTTACACAATGAGATATGTTTAGCTTTAGTTTGGTTTACCATATTTATGTGAATCCATAAAACATGATATGAGTTGCTGCTGTCAGATTTTCTTTGTTGCTGTTTCTTCCTTGTAGAACTATAACACCTGAATACAAAACTTACCATACTGCTAGGCTACTCTAGTCAGGATTTAAATCCCAATAAACATGTTTGCAAGAGATCTGGTTTTCTTATCACTAATAAGTATACTCAACAAGGTGGGGATAGAAAAACAATAAATGAGTTTCTATTCATTTATGCATATGACTTCTTAATTCTGTATTATCAGTACCAAAGCCAACTGCACATTTAAAGCATAAACATCTCAAATGCCTGTATTGCATTAATTTATCCATGAATATATAAATTACAACCAATAGAAGTAATTATTTTAATGACCAAGTTATTCCTCTTCATTTTCAGGAAAACCAGGTTTTCCACATGTATTTCAGCCAATGTTGTTATTCCTGCACTATACAGTACTAATGGGCTAGTTCGAGGGTAGGCAACCTTGGCTCTTTTATGACTCGTGGACTTCAACTCTCAGAATCCCTGAGCCAGCTTGGCTGGCTCAGGAATTCTGGGAGTTGAAGTCCAGGAGTCATAAAAGAGCCAAGGTTGCCTACCCCTGGGCTAGTTAAATCATTCAGTGAAGTGGGGTGAAGGCAGTCAGGGGAACATTCTGTTCTTAAGCTGTTCCTAGAACAGCTAAATACCTTTGCAAAGGAAGTTAAAGCAGCCATAGGCCTTTTCATGCCAAGTATACTCGTGGAAAATATCTGTTATTAAGTTAAAAAGGGAAGCTAAAGTAATATTGCCTTCTAAAAAAGAACAGACAAGCAAAATCTCTTTTAATATGGGTGTGTTTCCATTTCTGGAATAGCATCTTCCCAAAGGTAAAGACAGCACCCTCTCTTCTAGCATTCTGGAAATGTTTGAAAACCTGGCAATGGTCCCAGACCTGGGGTTGATTTCTGTTATTTGTTTAATGGCCGTTGTTTTGCCTTGCTTTGTTTTGTGCATTTTGTTACTAGAGCATTTTAGTCCAGGCTGTTTGTATATATATTTCTTTTAGTTTTGTGCACCTCCCAGAGTCCACTGGAGATGGGCAGCCAAAACAATGAATGAATGAATGAATGAATGAATTAAAGGCTGACTTGTTTCTATATTAGTTTATTCTAGGGAAAAAATTAAATGGCTTGTATTCATCACTGCTCATATCAATTATCACTATTCCTATTGTATTATTGCAGATTTATATTTTTAACCTGATTTTATCTTTTTAATATGTGTTATGGGTTTTTTAATGATGTAGACTGGGAATTATTTTTTAATAAATAAAATATAGATATATTATGAAGGATCATATAGATCTGTGAACATTCACTTATAAATTGAAATAGGAAATTGTAACATTAAAAAATTACAATGCATGAAAAAGGAATACTGTGAAAACAATGTACAATAAATCACAAGAAAATTAATATCCAACAAAATCATTAGCTGATGAAACTATAATTATAAACATAATAATAAATAAATAAAATAAAATGAACAAAAAAACAACCCCCTATAAAAAAAATCACATACTATAGTGTAAAATGTTATGAAGTCTGTGCCAAAGAGACAGTTTGTGTGATTTTTACATTATCAGTCTTTTTAAAATTTGATCAAATGCAGAGATTGTGAAACCAATCTTTTCTCTCCAGTAGTACTTTTCCAGGCTCTTAACAATTATCTTTGACTTAAACTTTTCTAAAATATTCTTTAATTTATGAATATCATTCAAAATAACTAACATGTTTAACAAAAGGAACATTCATTCTTTTTTAATTTGACACATAAGAAGTAGACTAACGCATATTTAGAAAATTGTCTATGACTGTGATTCTGAAGTGCATTTGCATGTTCTGCCTACTTCAACATTAATTGTAACTGCTACCTTTTCCTCAGCAGAGGCAAGAATTTATATATTGTCCACCGCAAATATGAACAAATAAATGAGAATCCTCCATTGTAGGAAGTGTTTAATAAAATTTCTTTTTTTGGAAGAGTTGTATCTGAGGAAATTATGTAAAAATGTAATGGGAAAATGGCGGTAATATAATTTTTTTTCAGCTGTAAATGGATAGACTTACATATTGCCCAATAATAAAGTTATTTGTTTTTTGCTTAGCAGTGTGCTAATGCCAATGTATTATCTATCAACAGGAGTAAGACTATAGTTTTTCAACATTTACAATATCCAGACCTTACAACATTGTTAGAAGCAAAGGATGGCTACCAAAAATATAATACAAAACATTTCAAAGTAAATGGTGGTGGATATGCCCTTCCATACTGCTGAATCCTTTTTCCAAAATGTATCTGTATATGTATACATAATGAATACTATTCTTGTGGAAATACCTTATGTGGGAGAAAACCCGAATAATCAAAGACCTACATACAAATATCCGCGAAAACCTCAGAAAACACACACACACACACACACACACACACACACACACACACACACACATATATATATATATATATATATATATATATATATATAGTTAATAACGCTAAAAATATGAACTCTGGGAATATTCATATCCAAAATAAAATGAACACCAAGGTATTAATTAAAACTATAAAACTTTAAAAGTTCTGAGAGGCGTCGGAACGAAGACGAGAGTAAGGAAGGAGCGTTATGACGCTCAGGAAGATCGCAACTCCACCCCCCCCAGACCAAGACCTCAGATTATGGCATGCGCGACAAGAACGCAGAGGACAGAAAGGAGGGGAAGGGTGTGGTAGCCAAAGATAATTACAATCATGAGACCACCCCCATAGAAAAACAACCTATCGAGCCACCCCAGCCAGTCTGGAACACTGTGCATGACCATCTTGATGACAGTTGGATACGAGGGAGGGGCGTTAAGGACGAAAGGAAAGATACTCATAGAGGAAGTGACTGGGTGAGGTGTGATTGGGGAAAAGAAAGGGACAAATGCAAATTACCACTCGAACCCGAAAGGGGGAATGGATTGAGGGATAGAGACAATCGGAGAGACAAGGAGTTTACATCACCTGCCTTAGAATCTAAAGAAAAGAAGGTAGATGAAGATATAAACGTAGCTAGGAAGGACAGAAAGAAACGAACCACCGGAGCACAATTCAACCAATTGGGTCCGGTGACGAGATCGAGGAGTCGAGTGCAGATTTCGGCCTGCCTATAAAATGACTCCCTCACACCCTGGCGGCCCAGCCCTGATGATGCCGACAGGTGACGGCAAAAGCTTGGCGTTTTTAAATTAAATTTTATAGTTTTAATTAATACGTTGGTGTTCATTTTATTTTGGATATATATATATATATATATATATATATGTGTGTGTGTGTGTGTGTGTGTGTGTGTGTGTGTGTGTGTATGTATGTATATATACATATTGCTCCTCAAAGCACGAAGCTGAAATTACCAGCCTGAAGATGACGAATGGGACTTCGTCGAAACGTTGCCAAGACACTTCCAATTTTATGCGGGAGAAAACCCGAATAACCAAAGACCTGCACACACACACACACACACACACACACACACACATAATACTTTAAAAGACAGAAAAAAGGAATTGATTTTTGGAAAAGACTTTCTTAACTCACTGAGGGCATCTAGTGGCGAAAATTTAATACTGCAACTTTGCTTATTTTTCTACTGAATTACAAAACACTAAAGATAAGCTATGCACCTGTGAAGCTGTGGGGGTGGATGTTTCTGCATTAAACAAAGCCTCTACAAAAAAGAAAAAGAGATTTTCCTTTAAGCATTAGTATTAAAATGGAGAAACCTCTGATACAACTGAACTGTGCACTTATATTGGAAAAGATTTATGAGGCCACTGCAGAAATTTGTGCTACATTCAAAAACTGTACTTTAGAATTAAGATCCAGAGACTCTACTACACTTGTTCAAACTGATGTCCAGGTTACAAATGACTATGGCATAAATCAAAATGTACCAGAAGAGGAATCTACAGAGATAGAAGTGGAATTTATTTCATCTGACAATCCTTTCTTCAGCAACTTAGAGAACCAGAAGAAACAAAGACTAAGACCTCAAAATACAAAGCAACTACATTGCAAAGAGAACACAAAAATATGTTTACTGCAGAGGAAGGGATTTATATTTTCTCAAAGATTACTACAAGCAACAAGAATGGATCTATTGGTTGAAAGGGAAAAAAGATGTTTACTGCAGAGGAAGGGACTTATATTTTGTCAAAGATTACTACAAGCAACAAGAATGGATTTATTGGTTGAAAGGGAAGCGCTTTTATGGAAGCCAGAAATTAGACTGGCTTCCATAAAAAAGAAAGAAACCCAGAATTAGACTGAAAAAGAAATTTAAAAATATTTAATGGAGTAAAAGGCAATGCTGATTTTATGGATTGTTTTAAGGATAATGATCTAGAGCTAGAAATAAGAAAAATCCAATTATATACATGCGTATTTAAATTAGTAAGTTCTTAAATTGATAAGGTGATTTTTATATAGGTCCATGCGTAGAGTTTAGGCATGGCTATGCTTATAAGCATATAAGCAGGTTTCCTCACTAGCTAGCTTGTATTCTGACAATGATGGCAGGTGCTAGCCATTGAAAATTAGATGGGTGTAAGTAAGAGCTAAAAGAAAGAATCACTGAAGGCTGTAAGTGAAGTAAGGATTAGTTGGCTTGGACCTGTTACAAGGTCCATGCGTAGAGTTTAGGTGTGGCTATGCTTATAAGCAGGTTTCCTCACTAGCTGGCTTGTATCCTGACGATGATGGCAGTTGTTAGCCATCGAAAGCTTGATTTTATTTATTAAAACCTTGGTGTTTTATTTCCTGGTGATCGCTTCCTTTTTTACTGAAATGTGTGTATATCTATCTATCTATCTATCTATCTATCTATCTATCTATCTATCTATCTATCTATCTATCCATCTCCCTCGGATATTACTAATGTTTGATTGAATTTTTATATATATATATATATATATATATATATATATATATATATATATATATATATATATCAATAATGATGGTGAAAATGCGACTCCCGGGCATAATTATAAATGGAATGAATAAAGCGCGTTCACCAGGAGAGTTTAAAGTTAAAATACTTTAATTAAAGTATTTTACTATATTAAAAGGTTGCCAAGCTTTCGTTGGGAAAACTCCCCAACATCTTCAGGGCTGAGAGACCATTTCTAACAAGGTGATTTAAACGGGTTCCATAGACGTCTGCGCTTGGTTCCTAGACTGTGCCAGCATTCCCGGCTGAACAGCTGATAGGTGGGAGGGGGAATCAGAGTAAAGATTTCTTCCGTCGTTCTTTCGAGCACTTGTGTTCACATCTCCGTTTGAATCATCCTCCTCCATCATGGTGTCCTCCATGCTCATCTTCCCTCGTAGGTCAATATTCAAGTTAAATCCCCCCCATTTCTGTGAGCAAAAGTCTGTTGGTATTTGGGCAGATTCCCCGCTCATGTTACTTTCCCTTTTATCAAGCGAACGGGTCGTCATCACATGTTTTTTCTCCCCTCTCTGTATGGGATATTCACTTTTATTATTATTATGGGTAGTGCTAAATTTAGTGGTTCTATCCTCAAATTTCTTAAGCGCTCCAATGTCATTATTGTTGTTTTCTCCAATTAAAGGGGTGTGTGGTTTCCCCTTGATGTTGTTGGGAGGTTTCTGGGTAGTCTATATCAGATTGTTTCTGGTAGGGAGGAGGTGTAGCTCCTGGTTTAGAACGTTGTGGATGTTGATTGTAAGGTTTGTGATATAAAGGATGATGGTTTGAGTTCCATTTTCGTAGCGCTTGTTGTGCTGGGTGCAAGTCAATGTGACAATTGATTGAGTTGTTATTCGAGAACCAGGCTTCTTTTAGCAGCCGACCTCCCTTCGTGGCATCACTGGCTACGATAAGGGTGTTATTGAAGTCGAACTGATGGCCTTGTTGTGCCATATGAATCCAAAGTTGTGAGTGTGGTTCGCCTCTTTTTATGGCCAGTTTGTGTTCGTGGAGGCGAGTTTTCAAGCGTTTGGCTGTTTCTCCCACATAGTTGCCTTCGCAGTTTTTGCAGTTGATCTTATAAACAATAGCAGATTTCTCCATGGTAGGTAGGGGGTCCTTTGGACGCATAATTTTTGATCGTAGGGTTTGGTTAGGTTTGTGAGCTACTTCTATACCATGGGGTGCTAGTAGTCTGGCTGTGGCCTCTGAGATGTTATTTATGTATGGGAGGGAGATGCATGTTTTTTGTAGCGGGGAATCCCTTCTTTGTTGGGTGGTCCGGTACTGGAAGGTTGTTCAATGTCATTTGATAAATTTTAATGGATAACCATTATATATGCACGTACGGAACAGGTGTCTCCTCTCTTCTTTCTTATATTCATCCGTGCTGCAGTGAAAACTTGAAAACTCACCTCCACGAACACAAACTGGGAAGTCGGCTGCTAAAAGAAGCCTGGTTCTCGAATAACAACTCAATCAATTGTCACATTGACTTGCACCCAGCACAACAAGCGCTACGAAAATGGAACTCAAACCATCATCCTTTATATCACAAACCTTACAATCAACATCCACAACATTCTAAACCAGGAGCTACACCTCCTCCCTACCAGAAACAATCTGATATAGACTACCCAGAAACCTCCCAACAATATCAAGGGGAAACCACACCCCCTTTAATTGGAGAAAACAACAATAATGACATTGGAGCGCTTAAGAAATTTGAGGATAGAACCACTAAATTTAGCACTACCCATAATAATAATAAAAGTGAATATCCCATACAGAGAGGGGAGAAAAAACATGTGATGACGACCCGTTCGCTTGATAAAAGGGAAAGTAACATGAGCGGGGAATCTGCCCAAATACCAACAGACTTTTGCTCACAGAAATGGGGGGGATTTAACTTGAATATTGACCTACGAGGGAAGATGAGCATGGAGGACACCATGATGGAGGAGGATGATTCAAACGGAGATGTGAACACAAGTGCTCGAAAGAACGACGGAAGAAATCTTTACTCTGATTCCCCCTCCCACCTATCAGCTGTTCAGCCGGGAATGCTGGCACGGTCTAGGAACCAAGTGCAGACGTCTATGGAACCCATTTAAATCACCTTGTTAGAAATGGTCTCTCAGCCCTGAAGATGTTGGGGAGTTTTCCCAACGAAAGCTTGGCAACCTTTTAATATAGTAAAATACTTTAATTAAAGTATTTTAACTTTAAACTCCCCTGGTGAACGCGCTTTATTTATTCCATTTATAATTATTCCCGGGAGTCGCATTTTCACCATCATTATTGAATATATATATATATATATATATATATGTAGGTCTTTGGTTGTTCGGGTTTTCTCCCGCGTAAAATTGGAAGTGTCTTGGCGACGTTTCGACGAAGTCCCATTCGTCATCTTCAGGCTGGTGTTTTCAGCTTCGTGCTTCGAGCAGCAATGTGTGGTCTTAGCTGTTTCTTCCTTTTAACTGCCAGTGGGGGTATGAACTGATTGGTGGGAGCTTGGCTGTGTTCTGATTGGGTGGAGGTGTGTTCTCATGCTGGGCTGTGCTCTGATTGGCTGGGGGGTTGGCTGTGCTCTGATTGGCTGGGGGAGTGTTCTGTTTGGTTGTGCTCAGGTTAGTCTGAGTTGCAGAGGGGTTTAAGATTTTGGGCTGCCTTGCTATTTTTTGGCTTCGCGTTTGTGGTCGTGCCTCATTTTCATGGAGGGTGTCAGTTTGCTTCATGTATGGATTGGAGGGCTTTAAAGTGGCTAATGATGCAGCTCTGGTCTGGCTTCTGGTTTGTGGTCGTGCCTCATCATCGGTGTGGCTTTGGGTTTGCTTTTTGCGTGGATGTGTGGTGGTGACATCCTGTGTGGTTTTTGTGAGTGTGGGTCTGGTATCATGTTTTTGTATTAGGGAGTCGTTTGTCAATAAGGGCAGGTTTCCAAATGGCTGGTAGGCGGGAGGTATCATCTCGCTTGTTCATGCTGTGTGGGCGTTTTTCTATCTCGATGGCTTCTCTGATTATTCTGTTATTAAAATGTTCGCTTTTGACCTACATACAAACACCCGCGAAAAACCTCAGAAAACTATATATATATATATATATATATATATATATATATATATATATATATATATATATATTCTGGAATTGAAAAAAATGTTCAGTCATGAGAATGTAATTTTGAAGTACTTAAATTGATTAGGTGATTTTTGTCTATAATAATATGATCTGATAAGGTATAACTAATTGGATGGAATGAATTGTGTAATGAATTGAAAGGAATTAAGGTTTAACATTGTTTTTTTTAACTAAGTTATCACTGGAAGAAGAAATGAATGAGATTGATGATAAGAAGAGGGTTGAAAGAGATTAAGGATAAAAAATATATAATATGTATGTTCTGGAGTTGGAAAAAATATTCAGTCATGAGAATGTAATTTTGAAGTGCTTAAATTGATTAGGTGATTTTTGTCTATAATAATATGATCCAATAGGTATGATAACTAATTGGATATCTGAAGTTTGAGTAATGAATTGAAAGGAATTAAGGTTTAACATTGTTTTTTTTAAATTAAGTAAGTTATCACTGGAAGAAGAAATGAATGAGATTGATGATAAGAAGAGGGTTGAGAGAGATTAAAAATTTCAATATACATGGTAGAGATACTTGAAGTGATAATTTGTTGATGTAAAACAATATTTGATTATGGTAATTTTAAATTGATAAAGCTTTAAAACAGGTGGAGTAGTAACAGAAATTTAAGCTAGAAATGGAATATATTAAATCTATTATGTTATTTGTGAGAAATAGAGAGATGATAGTGAATGTATTAAGTTGAGCTGTTTATGTATGTTTTTTTACCTTGAAATGTTTGTTTACCCAAACACCACGGTGTGTCTTAAGTACTTTTTGTTAAAATTAAAAAACCAATAAAATATATATTTTTTAAAAAAAATAATCAATAAGATTAAATCTGGAGTTAGGGGATATAAAACTAGTTTGCTATTTTGGATCCCAATTCTATGACTAGTAGCCATTTACGCATCATGCTCATTTATCTAACCAAATTAATAAACACCTATCCACCACCACCACCCATGATAATTAAAAATTACCAAGGTTTGTATAAGGGGTTCGTTTGTATACAAAGGCAACAGCCAAGAAACCAGGAGACTACGAGTTCTAGTCCTGCCTTAATCATGGAGCCACTTAGGTGAATTGAGGCCAGTCATTCTCTCTCAGCTCCTAGGAAGAAGACAATTACAAACTATTGTAGGGACTCATCCAGGTAGTCACTAGGAGACAAGAAAAATCTGAAGGCAAAATAATCATAATTATAACAAAAGGACTATGAAAGATTTGTTGTGGTATTATAATAAACCAACTTTATCTTTTCATATAAATGCCAAGACAATTAAGACAGATAGACAACATATGTAAATAAAATGTTTAAAATTGCAATTTAAGAATCTTAATTGTCTTGGAAATTAGACAGGCAAGCTTTTTCAAAGAGGCCTTAAACATTTTTATTCATTCGAGACTCAAAAACAAACAAACCGGGGATAGGTTTTCCCAGCAATTTAGCCTTGAGAATTGAACTGGTTTTAGATACTGTGTTTAAACTATGTCTTGAAGAATGGCATTCTGTAAATAATAATAATAATAATAATAATAATAATAATAATAATAATAATAGTAGTAGTAGTAGTAGTAGTAGTAGTAGTAGTAGTAGTAAAGTTGGAAGGGACCTTGGAGGTCATCTAGTCCAACCCCCTGCTCGGGCAGGAAACCCTACACCATTTCGGACAAATGGCTGCCCAGTCTCTTCTTAAAAACTTCCAGTGTTGGAGCATTTACTGCTTCTGGAGGCAGGCTGTTCACTGATTAATTGTTCTCACTGTCAGGAAGTTTCTCCTTAGTTCTTCCTGACAGTGAGAACAATTGATCAGTGGAACAGCCTGCTGTTGTGATACCCAACATACCTTGGGTATGTTGGGTATCACAACATACCCAAGATGAAAACATCTTTTCATCTTGGGTATGTTGTGCCACTTTGTACTGGCACTTGGGATTCTTCTCTGATTCTTTTTTGATAACACACACAATTTTCATTTAGGCCTAACACATAGCAGGAAACACCCTCATTTTTCAGTATTGTTATCAAGTTATATTTACCATTGCCTGACAGTTGCCATTCAACAAGTGAATGCTGAAGAAAATGTTATTTTAAAACTATGTAGAGTAAATATTGCACAAGAACTATTAGTCACTTTCTTTTTTTAAAAAAAAAATAAACACTTCAGACAAGAAAGACTAAATATATCCCTGGTAAATTTTCTCTATCCATCTTACATAATCAGTTTGAAGATGCCTGCACAAGTTTATATGAAGGATATTCAGCTACCTGCAAATGATTTTGTTGACCTGGTCAAACTGTATATTTCAATTAATTTGTAAGTGAACAGAAGCTAACACAATCTCCACATGGTGTAAACGTAAGCATAACATCTTTTTAGTATTGATGTTCATTGTATATAAGCCAAATTAGCTATGATGGCATCATATCTCCTCTAAAAACTCTTAGCTGGTTATCTCTAAACTATGATTACCAAAAAGAGTCCAATATCTGTAAGGGGCATTGTAAGGGATTTTTATTTGTGAGCTAAGCTAATGTATCAGCTTTTCAGCTACCTATGTATTTCCCTCTCCTACCCTTGAAGAAAAATGCCAGCTAAGTTTTGTTTTTGTCTTTAACAGTCACAAAACGCTACACATTATTTGATGTCTATTGGACTGGTAAAAGATTGCTTTTTGCATAGTTCATGCATCCAGTGATATTATGGCAGGAAAACAATATTATACTTTTCATATCTAGATGCTGATAAACATGTAGTGTGTGTAACTTTTGAAATGCATGTTTTCTAACTAGTAGAGAAAAACATATTTAAATGCCTTTAGCACACTAAGCAGAATGTATAAGTAACCATCACTTATATATGGCATGTTAATGCTTGTTGTTTTTCTACTTATAATATAGTTATAATGTAACACAGATTCAACATTATTTCATAACTTTTAAAAATATACACTATAAGATAAAGGCTTTATAAAGAAACAGAAGTTTATATTATGTTACAATAGTTCCATTGAATAATCACATACTGCATCAGTTTTTGTTTATTTCACATAATTAATAGGGGCAACTGATATGTAATCATTTCTATAGAGAAATTCCAATATAGCTGTTAATGGAAATGAATAGGGAATGAATCTCTACAAGAGGGAAAGACTACAAATGAAATGATTTTTTTTTTTTTCAGGGGCCAATGATTCTGAATACACAACATATGGAAAATAGACTGGTTTAAATTGAGAGGGGAAAAAAGAGATGAAAATAGCTAAATATTATCAGACGGTTCAAAACCACTTAATATATAAAATAATGCTATCACTGTTATTATTTAAAAATAAACTTTAAAAGGGGGCAGAACTTTGCCCTATGGACCTTTGATTCTGAAATCTGAGATTGGGAGAGGGGGACAGAGGAAAGAAGGAGAGCATAGATACTATTTAATTTTACCTCTTCTTTCATTCCCTTCATTTGTTATTTCTCCAATATCTCTATATATTTGCTTGAGTTGCAGATAGTTACTGGCTGAAATGTTTTACAAGTGGTGAGTGAAGACCATCTTGTCTGATTAAGGGATCTGATCCAAACTTCCAGAACATGCTAATATAATCTGGGTTGCTTTAGCACTAATCTAATCAAATTTGAATCCAGATTACAGGCTCAGAAGGATCAATTCTTGTTTGCTCATAATCCTATATATATATTTCAGTACAGTTGAATAAAATCTGCAAATAAATTAGACTCTTATGAAGAATAAGGTCTGCCCAATTTCATAGATAATAGTATAAGGATTTTATTTAAAATCTGTTGTCGTAAGGTACAGGAACATTGAGCCCATAGTTCAGACAGATACAGGAATTTTGTACAAAGGAACAGGATGTTTGCAAGCAATAATAATGCTATTTTCTAAATATATAGGGCTGATGGTCAGCATTAAAATGAAAGTACAAGATTTAATTCACAATTTATTTACATAAAATAAATAAGTTGTATCTGCTAGCTAATGTAAAAGATTCCAAAATATTATCACAAATCCACTTAGGAAAAAAACTGGGTTGAGTAAGAGTTCTTTTAATCTGAAAGATCTCTCCATTTCTAAAAGGTACTGTGATTTAGGCAATGGATATGACCTGAGCACAAGCTGATTTCTACAGTCTTTCTCACTTCTTCCCCAATCAGGAAATTTGATATAAATTCTTAATACTTCCCCCCCTTTTTTTGTTTAGATGGCGCAGCATCAGCTCTTATAGCACATTAAAATACCAAATAATAGAATAAAAAGTGGATCCAGACAGAGGATTGTGAGAGGATAAAAAATTTGATAAGGTTGTAATGGATGTCAATGTGGTGATAACTATTTTGCTTTGAAGATCTCTTTGTGCCTAAAACTTAAATGTCTATTTTAAGGCACACATTTCAATTTCATTTTTGCCTCCACCTTCATCATAACATATGTTATGTGACTACAGTGGCAACTATTGCGGTGCCTGACATTTATAAAATAGAAAATGAAGGATAGAAAGTCTACAGATTCTAATTGGGGGTTTAGTTATGTATTTTACAATTATTTCTTGAATGTTTACAAAAATGAGCAAATAATTCAATCAATGGAATATATCAATATGTGGTGTACAAGTATGTGGTGTACAAGTATTGTAAGTCATGCTTGCCCATAGCATCTGAAATGTATTTAAATCACATTAAGTGGTAAAAAAAAATCTGTGTATAATTAAACTACAATTAAGCTACAGATATCAACAATCAAATAATTACTAAGATGGCACTTAGTAATCACTCACTTACTCAATGGACATTTTTTGCTGCTGTTTGCTCAACTGTTAAAGTGAGTATCAGTATGACACAAAGAGTCTCTCAAAATGGCACTGTGTTTTTTAATCATTTATATAGATATTTAGAGAAAATCATTCAGCAAACTGATAGAAAAAAATTTATTGGGTATAGGGCAATAACCTATAAATTTAACAGGATTGTGCCCATCCAATGTCAGCCATGTCCTGCTTTTCAAAAACTATTCCTGTGCAATACAATTTTTGAAACAGTATTTAATCATGAATCATGGATAAGCTACTTAATGATTTAAAAGTCCTAATATTAAAAAAGTATTTTTTTTAAAAAAAACAGAACCTAATTTTTAAAATATATTACTTGATCAGTTTATTGGTGAAAATCAAATAATTTGAATTCATTTCTATCCTGATAAAAAAAACTTACCATTTTTATAAGAATAAGAGCAAGAACATTAGTGTAAGGTCCTTGACATTTAACAAAAGAACAAACAAACGAACACTGGCTATGGCAAAGAATGCTATTTTGTTTTTCAGGGAAAACTATGGTAGTGTCATGGTTCCAGTAGATGAAACCCATCAAAAGAACTTTGAGGCAAAATTCTTTCTTAAAGAACATTTATTTGGGAAACAAAATATTGGCACTACCTAGTTGAACCCAAAAACTAAATTCCCTTCCCCCAGATACAAAGTTTGTTGTTGTTGTTGTTAACTGCGAAGTCGTGTCCGACCCATCGCGACCCCATGGACAACATTCCTCCAGGTCTTCCTGTCCTCTACCATCTTCTGGAGTCCATTTAAATTCACACCTACTGCTTCAGTGACTCCATCCAGCCATCTCATTCTTTGTTGTCCCCTTCTTCTATTGCCCTCAATCTTTCCCAGCATTAGGCTCTTCTCCAGTGAATCCTTCCTTCTCATTAGGTGGCCAAAGTACTTGAGTTTCAACTTCAGGATCTGGCCTTCTAAAGAGCAGTTGGGGTTGATCTCTACTAGGACTCACCGGTTTGAACGCCTTGCAGTCCAAGGGACTCGCAGGAGTCTTCTCCAGCACCATAGTTCAAAGGCCTCAATTCTTTGGCGCTCAGCCTTTCTTATGGTCCAACTTTCACAGCCATACATTGCAACTGGGAAAACCATGGCCTGGACTATACGCACTTTTGTTGGCAGGGTGATGTCTCTGCTTTTTAGTATGCTGTCTAGATTTGCCATAGCTTTCCTCCCCAGGAGCAAGCGTCTTTTAATTTCTTGGCTGCAGTCCCCATCTGAGGTGATCTTGGAGCCCAGAAAAATAAAATCTGTCACTACCTCCATTTCTTCCCCATCTATTTGCCAGGAATTGAGAGGGCCGGATGCCATGATTTTGGTTTTCTTTTTATCTTGAAAATTTTTATTTTTTTAAAAAACATACAATCATTTATAAAAATACAATAAAATAAAAGGGGGGGGGGTTCTCTATTTTAAAATTTTATTGTATTTTTATAAATGATTTTGGTTTTCTTAATGTTGAGGTTCAAGCCAACTTTTGCACTTTCCTTCTTCACCCGCATCAAGAGGCTCTTTAGTTCCTCTTCACTTTCTGCCATTAGAGTGGTATCATCTGCATATCTTAGGTTGTTGATATTTCTCCGGGCAATCTTAATTCCAACTTTTGATTCATCTAGCCCTGCCTTTCTCATGATGTGCTCTGCATATAAGTTAAATAGGCAGGGCGACAGTATACAGCCTTGCCGGACTCCTTTTCCAATTTTGAACCAATCAGTGGTTCCGTGTTCGGTTCTCACTGTTGCTTCTTGACCCGCATATAGGTTTCTCAAGAGACAAATGAGATGGTCTGGTACTCCCATCTCTTTAAGAACTTGCCACAATTTGTTGTGATCCACACAATCAAAGGCTTTTGCATAGTCAATGAAGCAGAAGTAGATGTTTTTCTGGAACTCCCTAGCTTTCTCCATGATCCAGCGTATGTTGGCAATTTGATCTCTAGTTCCTCTGCCTCTTCGAAATCCTGCCTGTACTTCTGGTAGTTCTCGATCCACATACTGCTGGAGTCTAGCTTGTAGGATTTTAAGCATAACTTTACTAGCATGTGAAATGAGTGCAATGGTGCGATAGTTTGAACATTCTTTGGCATTGCCTTTCTTTGGAATTGGAATGTAAACTGACCTTTTCCAATCCTATGGCCACTGTTGAGTTTTCCAAATTTGCTGGCAAATTGAGTGTAGCACTTTTACTGCATCGTCTTTTAAGATTTTGAATAGCTCAGCTGGAATACTGTCACCTCCACTAGCTTTGTTGTTGCTCAGATTTTCTAAGGCCCATTTCACTTCACATTCTAGGATGTCTGGTTCGAGGTCAGTGACCATCTCATTGTGGTTATCTGGGATGTTAAGCTCATTCTTGTATAGTTCTTCTGTGTAGTTTTGCCATCTCTTCTTAATCTCTTCTGCCTCTGTTAGGTCTCTGCCATTTTGGTCCTTTATCATGCCCATCTTTGCATGAAACGTTCCCTTCATATCTCCAATTTTCTTGAAGAGATCTCTGGTCCTCCCTATTCTGTTGTTTTCTTCTATTTCTTTGCACTGTTCATTTAAGAAGGCATTCTTATCTCTTCTAGCTACTCTCTGGAATTCTGCATTCAATTGGGTGTATCTTTCTCTTTCTCCTTTGCCTTTCGCTTCCCTTCTTTCCTCAGCTATTTGCAAAGCTTCCTCAGACAGCCATTTTGCTTTCTTGCATTTCTTTTTCTTTGGGATGGTTTTAGTTGCTACCTCTTGTACAATGTTGCGAACTTCCATCCATAGTTCTTCAGGCACTCTGTCTATCAGATCTAATTCCTTAAATCTATTTGTCACCTCTACTGTATATTCATCAGGAATATGATTTAGTTCATACCTGAGTAGCCTAGTGCTTTTCCCTACTTTTTTCAATTTAAGCCTAAATTTTGCAACGAGAAGCTCATGATCTGAGCCACAGTCAGCTCCTGGTCTTGTTTTTACTGACTGTATACAGCTTCTCCATCTTTGGCTGCAGAGCACATAGTCAATCTGATTTCTATGTTGACCGTCTGGTGATGTCCATGTGTAGAGCCGTCTCTTGGGTTGTTGGAAAAGAGTGTTTGTTATGACCATCGTATTCTCTTGACAAAATTCTATTAGCCTGTGCCCTGCTTCATTTTGTACTCCAAGGCCAAACTTGCCTGTTATTCCGGTTATCTTTTGGCTTCCTACCTTAGCATTCCAATCCCCCATGATGATAAGGACATCATTTTTTGGTGTTAATTCTATAAGGTGCTGTAGGGCTTCATAAAACTGGTTAATTTCATCCTCTTCAGCACCAGTGGTTGGAGCATAGATTTGGACTATTGTGATATTGAATGGTTTGCCTTGGATTCGAATTGAGATCATTCTGTCATTTTGGGGATTGTATCCCAGTATTGCTTTTCCTATTCTTTTATTGACTATGAAGGCTACTCCATTTCTTCTGAGGGATTCTTGCCCACAGTAGTATACCTGATGGTCATCTGAGTTAAATTCACCCATTCCTGTCCATTTTAGTTCGCTGATTCCTAAGATGTCGATGTTCAGTCTTGTCATCTCTTTTTTGACTACGTCTAGCTTGCCTTGATTCATGGATCTTACATTCCAGGTTCCTATGGAGAAAAAATCTTTACAGCATCGGACTTTCCTTTCACCACCAGATATATCCACAGCTGAGCGTCCTTTCGGCTTTGGCCCAGTCGCTTCATTCTTTCTGGCGCTACTAGTACTAGCCCTCTGCTCTTCCTCAGTAGCATATTGGACACCTTCCGACCTGAGGGGCTCATCTACCAGCATCATATCTTTTTTCCTTTTAGTACTATCCATGGGGTTTTCATGGCAAAGATACTGGAGTGGTTTGCCATTTCCTTCTCCAGTGGATCACATTTTGTCAGAACTCTCTGCTATAACCTGTCCGTCTTGGGTGGCCCTGCACGGCATAGCTTATAGCTTCATTGTGTTACGCAAGCCCCTTCGCCACGACAAGGCAGTAATCCATAAAGGGGAGATACAAAGTTACAAAGTACAATTCCCACCCCCAATAAGATATCATAAAGCATTGGCTTAAAGTGGGGTTTTCTCCTCAGCTCTTTAGCCTGCCAAAATGTTATCAGCTTGTCCTTGGGTTCCCACAGCAGCGTTATTATTATGGCTAGCTGAGCTTACATCCCAATTCCCTCCCCACTGCACCTGATTTTTAAAAGTTAGAAAAAGCAGGTTAAAGGAAAAGAGAAAATGGCTGTATTTTCATCAGTTGTCAGAGCAGAAACATCCAATGTTAGCAGCATTGATAGGTAGAGGAGAAGTTTTTCTGAGGTCAGTGAATCAGACAGATAGCAGTGGTTTGAGGAAATGGAATTTACAAGTCTTTATTGGTAGAATAGCAATACACCACTGTAAAGTTATGCATTTTGTTGGGGTTGTTTTATTTTTTTAAATCTACAACCTTTTTATTCTGCATCTTCCACTTTCTCAGTTTCATAGATGTTCATAATAAGACTTATGTGCATATGTGCCAATTTCCTGATTTATTAAATATATGTTGGATGGCCAGGAGATTTATACTAATTGTCAATTATATATGTATGTATAGTTTAGTTATTCAATGGTAGAATTATTTCCTCGACTAACAACTGTCTTGTGAACTGTGTTATTATAAGACATAAGACACAGTAGTTAGATAATTCAGGATTCTGAACTTAGAACTT
Source organism: Crotalus tigris (assembly GCF_016545835.1). Lineage (NCBI taxonomy): Eukaryota > Metazoa > Chordata > Lepidosauria > Squamata > Viperidae > Crotalus > Crotalus tigris. The sequence goes on along the minus strand of NW_024097783.1, from coordinate 1,892,425 downwards.
GTATTTCTTCTGAGTTATGTAACTGATATGAAAACAGTATTTAAGTATTTATTGATTATCCATACTTATTTATTACTGATAAGACCTTGGTCACTTTTCAGTGTTGTTTTTCTTAAAAGTGGCTTACTACTTACAGCAAGATGAAATTCCACAAATGAAAGGTAATACTGAGAAGATATACATCATGCCTATCAATAACAGGATATTTAGGGGAGCTCTTCTGTCCTTTTATAAATGTTAATCTAAATGTCTTCCAGCTGTCAGGAGGCACTTTAACCTGTCTGTAGAGGAAGATAGAATGAGGTACCTTTTAACTGAGATATAATATGCAGTACTATTTAAAATGAATACTTCTATTTTATTAACTAATTAGGAAGGAATGAACAATAACATACAGATTGAGAACAGTTAGCTCAACAAGTACCAGCAGTCAGAAGCAATGGGGAAGAATTAATTCTGACAATGTTAAAAAGTCAGTGATTCAATTTAAAAGATTAGCATGTTTATTTAACCCCTAAATGGTGCCTTTGATTTGTAAAATTAAATTTGAGAGATTTGAGATGAAAGTCCTAGCAGCTGTGTTTTCATGTTAAGATACTTATGAAAAATTATGGGGTTTTTTCAAATGTTCTGACATTAACATATGTCTCTAATTAGGTTCTATTAAATGGGTTTATTTGTCTTATTATAGCAGTTCTTTGCCAAATATTGCATCACTATTAAATGATTTATGTTTCTCATATCTGCAACTATGTGTCATAGCTGATAGCTTGATTCAAGGCAAATAGCTCCATACTAAATAGCTCCAGTACAAACCATCACAAAATCACAATCAAAGTGAAAAATGAAGACATTCAATCCAATGGAATATTATTCATGACTGAGCAAGGACCTGACCTGGGTTCTTTGATCCAAATCTATAATTTATTCACTTTCTATAGCATGAATGGCATTGTAAACTACCCAGAGCCACTTGGTTGAGTTGAGTGACTACATAAATTGAATAAATAAATTAATAAAAATTCATTTATTCTACTCATTTTGTGCATTCCAATACATGCCAACTGTTAATCTGAATATTAAGTATATGTTTTAATGTTGTTAGTATATAATATGCTTTTTAAATTATTTATAACTTTAATAACAAACTTGTATATTTTGGTAATCAGTGCTATCATTGGGGTAGGGTTTAGATTTTTAACTGAATTAATCAACAAATGAAGATGATGGTGGTGATTTTATTATGTTTTTCAAAATGCACATATTTAATAATTACATTATTTCTTGGACTCGAACAGCTATGTGGACCTCTTCAACAATAGGCAAAGAAAGCTTGTAAGTTAAATTCTGTGTCCTTTATAATGTTTGCTAGGTGACTTCTAAATACCAAATATCTCATGTGATTCTCCTTCCATTCTTGTATGGAAACTGAATGTCACACAGGCAGCTGGGTTTCAGGCATGCTAAATGCTGACACTAGTCTTTATTAACAGCTAGTTTGGAAGCGTGTTTTTGCCAATAACGTGTACCTTGATCCTTCTATAACATTGGTGGCAAACCTATGGCACGCGTGCCAGAATGGCACTTGGAGCCCTCTCTGTGGGCACATGTGTCGTTGCCCCAGCCTTGCCTCCCCCTGTGACCCCCTCACCAGCAGCCCCCCCAGAGGACAGTCGTCCCTGAGCGTGGCCCACATAGAGCAGTGTAGCCAAGGACATGGCAACCAAGCAGCGTAGACAAGACTCTACCCTCACCTCCATCGCGCACAGTTGATGCTGTGGGGCGCGGGAAGAGGGCATGGCCACCATGGTGCTGCTGGGCTGTCTGGGTGATCTGTGGTGGGCCCTGGAGGTGGTGAGTGGCCCTGCAGGCAGGCAAGATGGGGGTGGGGCAGGAGGTGGAACAGGGGCGGGTCCAATTTTTGGGCACTTAGTCTCTAAAAGGTTCGCCATCACTGTTCTATAACTTGCAGCTTCAAATTTGAGTTTTTACTACAGCAAAAATGAAGCCTAGTGAAATGCTTTCATCTCCGTTCACTGTTTTTTTAGTTCTCAGTTTTAGTTTTTATTATTTGTCTTTTATTATAGTTATGAGCCACCAAGAGTTATGTTGTAAGATGGGTAGCCATATAAATATTTTAAATGAATGAATGAATAAATAAAATTTTCTTCATCCTGTTTTACTTTTTTTTGTATTTTGTTTCTCCCATAACCTCTAGATACAATTTGTATGCAACTTGGAGTTGGATCTATTTTAATTATATTAGTGTCATAAATTACAACATATACTAATGAGATATGAATAGATGATTGTGTCATTTCTTTCTTCATGTCCTTAGTCACCTTTCTAATACCAGATTTATGAAGCATGGAAAACAAGAGGCAGGCAAGATTTTGTGCCTCTGATAGAAGGAATACAATCAATGATAATAGAGGTTAAATAAATTGAACAGAACTTTATGCAGTAATAAACGTTTTGTATTAGCAGTACCTGTCTCATGTTGTCCAGGTTACAAATAATCAGTCTTAGATCTCATTAGTACTTGGATAGGAAAGTACCACAGAATTCCAGATCTATAAGTTATACTTAAAAAATGAATAACAGTCCAGAGAGATGCTATGACAAACCACTTCTACTATTGTCAAGTAAACTGAATCTAATTACCTAGAGTTATGCCAGGAAAGAAGAGAAGAAGGGAAGGTCATCATACTCATCAACCATTCAGTTGTGTTCAGTCCTCAGCCACTCTATGGATCAGCACTCTCCATGCCCCTCTGTCTCTCACTGCCTCCTTTAGATCTGCCATGGTCATCCCCGTGTCATCTTTTGTAGTATCCAGCTATGAGACTAAGGCAGTTCCATCTCCTTTTTCCTTTGATCCCTCCCAGATTGATTGACTTTTCAAATGAGTCAGCTCTGTTATATGAGAGCCTCTGTTTGGTGATCTGGCTTCAAGTGATATTTAGGACTTATTTGTTTGTTATTTTTGCAGTCCATGGATACGTAATAGTTGCCTCCAATACTAGAGTTCAAAGGCATCCACCTTCTTCTATCTGTCTTTTTCAGTTTCATAGCCATAAGTAACAATTGGAAAAATTATTGCATTAACTAATCTGCATTTGGTTGTGAGGCTGATGTCTTTACTCTTCCAGATATAATCCATGTCAGGCATTGCAGGTCTTCCAAGTGCTATATGTCTTTTAATCTCAGGGCTGCAGTTACCATTTTGGTTAATTTTAAAGTCCAGGAAGATGAATTCCTTTACTGTTTTGATAGTCTCATTGTTCATCTGCATTCTGACCTGTGTGTTCTCTGTGGTTGTCATTATCTTTGTTTTTCTGATGTTAAGGTGCAGTCCAAATTTTTCACTTTCATCTTTGATTATCAAGATTAGGCATCCAGATCCTTCTTGCTTTCTGTGAGCAATATTGTATCATTTGCATGTGATATCATCTATCACAGATTTTAACCCCATAGGTAGATTCTTCCAAATGTGCATTTCTCATAACTATTTCTGTGTACATGTTGAATATTATAGGTGACAGTTGCAATTTTGCCAAGTGCCTTTTTCAATTCTGAACCACTTCACGTCTCCGTATTCTGTTCTTACAGTGGCTGCCTGATCAGAGTACGATGACTCACAGTATACATAGAATGAGATGGATGTGGTGTGAGCTGGGGGACTCACTGCTTGGTACCATTTCTTCCACATCTTTGAGTTGATTCATAAAGCTTTTTGTAGGGAACTGTAGTATCTCAATATGTCTTTCTCCAAGGAAGGGAAGGAGGGAGGAAGATTTTTGATTCTCCTTGCTAGCTTCCCACAAGGAATCTCAATGGGGAAGCTGGAAGGAAGTTAGAAGTCATTCCCACTGTTTTTTGTTTGTTTGTTTGTTTGTTTGTTTACCCATGGTCATTCTGCTTCTCTGTTTGGGCAATGAAATACCTAAAAGTGTCTCACAGTTTGTCTAATATATGCTGTGAGTGAAGAAAAATTGGCCAGGTTTAGTGGTAGTAAACTGTACTTAATGTATTTTGTAAGAATGATATTACAGTACTCACAATAATGAAAAAAGGTGGGCAGAGCCAGGATTTTCAGTTTTTCTTCTTAGCTTGTATGAAGTTATTTGTTTGTGCATGTTCTTATTACTTAAATTATTTTAAATTCATTAAACTATTGATTTGGGGTATTTGACCTCATAAGACTACAAAAAAGACAGTTGAAGTTTTCATGAAATTTCATGTTCAAATTGTTGTCCCTTAGTGAAAAATGTCTTTTGCTGGTTTCAAAAATATGCAATCACTTTGGAATGTATTTCTGAAGGATCTTCAAGATTTTTTTTTGTTAACTTCATACCTTTAAATTTTTGGAGTTGCCAATTCCCATCATTCCTGGTAATTGAAGTAAAGGATTATGCTGATGGAAACTGTAACTGAAACCAGGAGGTGAGTGGAAGGTTGCCTCCTTTGTTAATTCATGTGTTTGTTTTGACATAGATCTCTGGGTGAAACAAAACTTGGTTCCATAATTTATTTTTCTTTATCTATATAAGGAGAGACAATCTCAACCAAAACCTATAAATCTGCATTAACCACAGTGCATTGAAGAACTATCCAAATAAGCAACCCTAAATGCTGACAGTTCAATATCCCATTAAACAGGCTGTGATCTCAAAACTTAATCCATATTTTTATAATGTTATTATAAAATTTTAATAATAATGTCCAATTTATATAGGCTTTTGCAAACCCATTGCTATTGGTTAAATATTTATACATGCTTCCTAAACAGCTTCATTCTCATAAACAAACAGAAGCAATTTTAAAATTCCTGTATCTGTGATGACCTCCAAGTGGTGATTTCCCCAACAAACAGAGCTGCTTTGTTTTTGAATAACCCATTTAAAAAAAATGCATTTAATGAGAAGCATGACTAGGCATGGGTTGCTCAACCTTTTATGCCGAATGCTGTCTAGAGAGCTTTTAAAAACCACAGTTTTTGGCAAGACAGAACCTCTAGCACTAAGAGGCTCAGTTAGAGACATGACTCACAAATGTGTGTGTGTGTCTATGTATGTGTGTGTGTGTGTGTATCTGTGGGGGTGAGAGCGTGGGATGTGTGTTTATGGCTGTGTGTTGTGAAAAATCAAGGAATGTACTCTCCTTGTGTAAAATTATGCTGCTTAAAGTACAAATCATGTTCACCATATGTTGCCCCTATTTTTTCTCAATCTATGTGATGTTATAATGTACATAGAAAATATACATGCCCACTAACGTCCTGCTGTAGACATTAGAAACACACACACACACACACACACACACACACACACACACACACACTCCATATGTGGCTATTCAGAGAGGGAAAGTCAATTGATATTCTGAAGTACTGGAAACATCACTTTCCAGCCCAGGGTCTCTGAAATCAATGACTTACCTTACTGTGCTGACTTGGCAAAGATCCAAAATCAATCCGATGCTTCATACTCTAGGCCAATCACAGAATCTGCTGTCTCACATCCTTATTTCTGAAGTGGATTATGAAACCAAAGTATATATTGATAATAATAGCTCCCTACATTAGACCAGAGACTTCATATTACCCTTAAAAATAATTATGGCAGGATATTTCATTCATTAATAGAGATAGAAAACAGAGAGGAAATCAGGTTGGGATTTTATAAATGGAGAAGTGCAATGTATCTGCTTTAAATTCATGCAATTAAAGAATTGGGAATGACCTTGCAGATTATTTCATCCATCTCCTTCTTCCGTGCAAATTCTATTTTAAAAGCTCTCTTTGAAGACCTTTGGTGAAGAGTACATAACCACTTCATACAGCAGTGTTTTCCAATGATTTATAATTCATAGTCTGGCAGTTCCTCCTAATATTTAACCTGAACTGCCTTGGACTTTAATCCAGTGGTTCTGCAAGTCCTCTGGGGCAATAGCAAATTATCCATTTCTCCTTTAGTGTGCCAATCTTTCATTTATTTTTAAAAAGCTATTATATACTTTTCCACAGCATTCTTTTTTGTAGGCTAAATCTACCCAAATATTTTAATTATTCCTTATAAGGCTTGGGTTATAGATGCTTTATTTTCTCATTAGTCCAGCCATTATCTCATTCCTATTTGCCACTGTTCTTTTTGAATGGTTGTGTCCCATTACATATAGTTTTCCAAATAGTCTCTGACCAGGCCAGAATAATTATTTTCTCTTTTAATCCATGAATAAAATAGAGCAATAGCATAATAAAAGCCCTAGAGACCATCACCTAATATAGGTATTAACATATCCTAGTCCTTTTTGTGATAAATGCAAGAACATGAAAAAGAAAAGACATGAGCAAAAGGAATTGAAGGCATGATATAAATGAAATGAAAAAGAAAATTAAACATGTCCAGTTATAACTATACCATTCACGGTACCTCTCCAATCTTTTCTGTCCTTACCAACCATCCTTACTTTAATCACTTGTGTTGTTTAAACTTGTCATGTCTTTCTTTTTGAGGATTTTATCTATAACAGAAAGCCATGACTTTATTAGTCTTCTACTTCTTATGAACTCATTCTTTCTTTTTTGTATATTTCTTTTGCAATTCAGTCTTCATATGTTCTCATTATATAGTCAAACCACCTTTTAACTGGGCATTCACTTTTGTATTCAGTGCACATTTATTTATTCTTGATGCTGTCTTTCCTTAGACCACACACAGTGTTTAAATATCCCATTCTCAGTACATGCAACTTACATTTTCCTGATGTATTTCACAATGAACTGGGTAGATGTACATCCTTGCACACAATCATTTTCTTTTGACAAATATTCATTCCATGCAAGAAACCACATGGTAACCTTTCTATCAATATTTCCATGTCTAACTTTCTCTATCCATTTCCCCACTCTTAATAAACTTTCCACCAATAAGCAGAAATGCATCAATTTTTTTCTAATTTTTCAGTAGGACAAAACAGTTACGGTCCTGTATATTCTTCTCATCTAGTTCTCCTATTTTATGGAACTCTTTAAATGTGCATAATTGAGGAAGACAGAGTGATAATGATATACAGTTGCACCTTAAAGGATTTGTCTATGGTTCGATTAGAATCACAAGCTAAAGTTCAGCCAAAAGAATTTTTTATTTATTGTTTTTGTGTGTTTTGTACTCTGTATCCAGTCTATCTATTATATATAGTTTTGCTTTACTTTTTCTTTATTTCAGCATACAGATAATATTGGTGTGCAAAGCTTTAATAAATCTGTTGTTTAATACATGCTGCGCTGCTTAAAAGTGTACATTGCTAAATGTTTTAATGGCCCATTGAGTTGAACTGATTGTCAGAAAACACTCCAATACTTTTTCATTCTAGCTGGGAACCAAAACTAATCTTATATTATAGAAGATGTAAGAATTTTGTATCTGGAAACTGAAGCAATTCTTGGCTGTTGCTCTTTTTTTTTTTTTAAGAGTACTACATCAAAAGTGAAAAAAGATTTTTTTCAGAAACAGTTTCTTTTAACCCACCAGAACTGTCTGGCACCAGGGGATAAAATGACTGTCACTGCTGAGATATTCTTTTGCATGGAGATATTATTCTTCTTTGGCAGACATGGACAAGACAGAATGTTATCCAGCAACATGAGGAAGTATCTGCACACTATTATAGTAAAATAAAAGTTGATTAATCTTGGTTGAATGTGCCAAAATATCTCTTATGTATTAAAATCATCTTAGGTATTCAGACTCATATAGAATCTAGATGTAGGATTGTTGAGAGACTTAGTATTCACTTATAATTATTAGAAGTGAAACATTATTTTGGCATAAATTTAATAAATAAATAAATGGGTTGTTTCAATGCTTTTTAAGATATATCATAATCCAGTGACTCTATTAGTGAATCACTTAAGATGATACATTGGTTCAGCCACAGCTTGTCAAGACATATTCTGGAAGATCAGGATTAAGTGATTCAGCTAGGTTTCCTTTCTCTCGTTTTCCTAAGAAACATGTTAACTCAGACAGACAAGGACAGAGTAAATAATAGACCTGTAACAGAGTCTATAAAACAGGTAGAGACTGAAAATCTGAAGCTATGAGACTGAATGTTCCCTTGAAATCAGATGAGGAATAGTATCTATTAAAGATAATGCTAAAATTCAAGATCTAGCCTTGTGCTCAATGTTCATGTAAATATTAATTATTTATTAAATTTTTATCCCACCTTTATTACTTTATAAGTAACTCAAGGCAGTGAGCGTTTGTAGTACTTCTTCCTCTTCCTATTTTCCCCCAACAACAACCCTGTGAAGTAGGTTGGTTTAAAAGAGAGCGACTGCCCAAAGGTCATTCAGCTGGCTTATTAATATAATGTAAGGAGGAGCCCTGTGACACAGTGGTTAGAATGCAGCATTGTAGGCTAACTCTGCCCATAGTCTGGAATTTGATCCTGATGAAACTCGAACTTGACTCAGCCTTGATGTAGGAGATGATCAAGCTGAGCTCGAGTGAAGGGTCAAACGCTTCATCAGTCATGAGTCCCTACAAGAGATCTAATTTCTTGACTTCCTTTGACTATTATCTACCTCCAATTTGCGTTGACCATTAGTAACTCAGATTCTTGTAAAGAGTTTAAGCTTGCAATAAATCTTTATACTCATTTGAACTGCCTGAATCTCCTGATTTTCCTGGTGCTTGACACTTCTATCCTTCCAAAGTCGGTAAAATGAGGACCCAGATTCTTGGGGGCAATATGCTGATATTGTAAACTGTCCAGCAAGTACTGTAAAACACTGTGGGACAGTATATGTCTAAGTGCTATTGCTATTGCTAATGTAATGTAATTATCATGTATATTTAGCAGCTTTGTTTAATAAAAACCAACATCGATGGAAGAAATCCCACCTTGAAAACTTAATTATCTTTTTAGCTAGTTGATAGAGTCTATTCATGTATTCAGATGAGCACATGGAGAGCTTCATATATAATAATAGATGGTGTTATTTTTCTCCCTTCTGTTCATCTATTCAGATGGATGTCTGAATATGCTGAAGCATATTCATGTTTGCTTTAGTGCACATACACCTCTCCTCACAATTCAGAACTCTACACTATAAGATAAATCCTTTTTCAAGATTAGGATGAAGTGCATGAAGAAGTTGCTCTCCTCTCAATTTTTGACATTATTTCATTATTCTATTCCTGTATACTTGCTATCTTTCTGAAAAAGAAAAATATCAATAGTACCATTCTGAGAAATCTTTTAATGTATTTTAATTGTTTCTTTGTTGTTGTAAAGAAAATTGTGCATTTGTCCTTACAAATAGTTTGGTTTTATCTACAAAATAACTAAGCATAACACAAAGGATAAAATAAAAACATATCTTGAAGAATTTATTTCCCTAACTTTCTCTTCCTATATTGTTTGAGAACTGATGACTCAACAGTGATTCTACTATGACATAAATCCAGAAATACAAGTGAAATCCTATATTTAGAGTTACCTTCAGAAAAAGGCCAGGATTATGGTGGTTGATAAAAAGCAAGAAACATATTCCTTTAAAAGCTAGGCTTATTGTTATACTCATCTATAATTGCAATAATTATTTCATTTGATTTGCTAGTTTATAGGATTTATAAGACACTGTCATTATGAGATCCCTCTTATAATCTAAATCCACCCAGAAAGATATATGTGAATATGTGCACATGTGTGTGCATACGTGTGTGTACCTTTTTAAATTACAGGATTGTGCATAAAGATTTGGCTTGGAAGTCGTTACCTGTTTCCAAATAAATGGTTCTGGGCCTGTTGAAAGATCATCAGTATTGGACTTTCATTGAAGGAATGAAAGAATTTTAGATTACTAGATCATATTATCTAACCTAGGGTTAAAGTTACATATGAGTCTGAGAAGCTGGACTGAATAATTGTTCCTGTCAGGGGGATCTCCCTAGCTATTTAATTCTGACCAAGGTATATCAACAATATTGGCTAATAAGGGCCACCATCAGTGAACTGTTGGACAGTATTACTTGGTCTATTGGGTGGATGTTTGGGTGGTTTTAGGGGTGGGTGGGAGTGTGTTTGGGGATTATGTGTGTGGGATCTGGTCTTTGGGTGTCACGTAAATTTCGTTGTATGTGTACACTGTGTATACACATACAATGACAATAAAGTTTATTATTATTATCCATCATCGCACAGTCAGCCAGATGTTCAGACTGGATTTGGCATTTTGTTTACCTATCGAGTCCTTACCCAGGATCTGGGATAGGCAGATGTGGATGTTTGATGGTATTACAGATATCGTCGCAGGATGGAAGCAGTTCCTAATAAGGCCGCCTTTTGCAATTGACTAATAGCGAATTTGTCAATGCCAATGGTGTTCAAGTGGTGCTCCAGTTGTTTTGGGATTGCACCCAAGGAGCCTATGACTATTGGTACTACCCTTGCTTGCTTTTGCCACAGTCTTTCTATTTCTATTTGTAGGTCTTTGTATTTTGTTATCTTCTCCAGTTCTTTCTCTTCTATTCTGCTATCTCCAGGCACTGCCACATCCACTATCCAGACTTTTTTGTCTTTCTTATCGACAATTGTTAAGTCTGGGGTGTTATGTTGCAGGTGCTTGTCTGTTTGAATTCTGAAGTCCCAGAGCAGTTTAATTTTATCATTTTCTATGACTTTCTCTATTTTATGATCCCACCAGTTTTTGCTTACAGGCAAATGATATTTTTTGCAGATCTTCCAATGCACCATTGTTGCTACTTTGTCATGCCGCTGCTTGTAATCAGTCTGTGCAATCTTCTTGCAACAGCTTACCAAGTGGTCCACTGTTTCTTCAGCTTCTTTGCATAGGCGGCACTTACTGTCTGTTGCTGTCTTCTCAATTTTGACTTTGTATGCATTTGTCCTTAAGGCTTGGTCTTGTGCAGCCAGAATTAGTCCCTCGGTCTCTTTCTTCAATTTTCCTGCTCTTAGCCATTGCCAGGTTTTATTATTATCTGCTTTCCCAGCTATTTTTTTCATGTATTGGCCATGTAGTGCTTTGTCTTCCCATGCCTCTATTCTGTTCTTCATTTGGTCTTTCTTGTAGGCCAGTTTGGTCTCTCCAGTAGTTAGTAAGCCTTCCTGATATACTAATTTCAGTGCATCTTCATCATTGTTCTTCAGATATTCTTCCAAAGCCATTTTTTCTTCTTCAACCATCTGATGTACTTGTAGCATTCCACGCCCACCTATTTGCCTTGGTAGATAAAGTCTATCAATGTCACTGCGTGGATGAAGGGCATGATTCATTGTCATTATTTTTCTGGTCTGTCTATCCATTGCTTTTAGTTCTGCTTGAGTCCAGTCCACTATTCCAGCTGTGTACCTAATGACTGGGATTGCCCAGGTGTTGATTGCCTTTATGGTATTTCCTCCATTGAGTTTGGATTTTAAGATCTTCTTCACTCTCTTGATGTATTCACCTCTAATCTTTTTCTTGACTTCAGTGTGCTTGATGTTGTCAGCTTGAAGGATACCCAAGTATTTGTAGTACTCTTCTTCATCCAGACTCTTAATGTTATTTTCGTGGGGCATCTTGATTCCTTCAGTTTTCATTATTTTTCCTTGTTTGATAGTAAGTGTGGCACATTTGTTCAAGCCAAACTCCATTACAATATCTTGGCTATATATACAGACAGTGTTGAGCAGCGATTCTATTTCAGATGATGTTTTTCCATACAGCTTCAGATCATCCATATAAAGGAGGTGGGATAGTCTGGCAGATGTTTTTGATGTTTGATAGCCATGTCCTGAGTTATTCAGTATTGTTTGCAGAGGAAACAGTTTCTCACCATTGATCTGCAACTGTGTCTTCCATTGTGCCATCGATCTTTGCACAAATTTTCTGATGTTTCTACTGACTCCTGTTATTTCTAGACACTTTATTATCCAATCATGTGGCAGAGAGTCAAATGCCTTTTTGTAGTCAATCCATGCCACATTCAGGTTGGTCTTCCTTCTCTTGCAGTTTTCCAAGATCATTTTGTCTATTAGGAGTTGATCTTTTGTTCCTCTGCTATTGGGGCGGTTTCCTTTCTGCTCAGGTGGAAAGAGATTGTTTTCAACTAGATGCTGTTGCACTGCATCAGCTACTACACCAGTTAGTAATTTGAAAGTTGTTGGTAAGCAGGTAATTGGCCTGTAGTTACCTGGTGTTGCCCCTTTTGCTGGATTTTTCATTATTAGGTAGGTTTTCCCAGTTGTTAGCCACTTTTCAATTTCTCCTCCTTGTAGTATATTGTTGAACTGTTGGCAATGAGTGGGTGTATAACAGTTAGATGTTTCAACCAAAACCCATGCAGTTCATCTTCACCTGGTGCTGACCAATTTTTGATTTTCTTTGCTCTTTTTTCTACCATTTTTGTTGTTATTACTAGTTCTTTCATTTCAACTTCTGTTTTATTTGCATCCACCTCTTTTAACCAAGCCGCATCCTTGTTGTATTTCTTTGGGTTATCCCATATCTGCTTCCAGAACTGCACTGTTTCTTCCTTGTCAGGTACTGACTGATTCCTTGCAGTTTCTCCATTGATGGATTGGTAGAAACGTTTCTGATTGGATTGAAATTGGAGGTTCTGCCTATAGTTTGCAATTCGAGCTTCATATCTACTGATTTTCCTGGCTATAGCTGTTATTTGTTGCTTTATTATTTCCAGTGCTTCCTTGATCTTCCTTGTTTCTAAGTGGTATTTCTTGATTAGGTATTCTTTGGTCTTCTTGTTCTTCAGCTTCTTTTCTTTCATCTGTTCTAGCTTGCTTGCATGTGATCTTAACTTGCTGATCTTATTTTCTAGTCTAACCTTCCATTTTTCTGGTGCACTGTTTGTTTGTTTTTCTTCTTTGTTGATTTTGCATCCCAGGTATTCAGTTATAACTGCAGCTGTGCTGTACATTAGTTGGTTTGTTTCTTGCAGTGAATTGGTGCTTATACTTGATATTGCAGTATTTGCATCTTTTAATGCTTGTGCTAGCTGTTTCTTTGGAACAAGCTTCAATGCAGGTAGCCTTATTCTGTTGTTTTTGTGCTGTTCTAGATGCTCAGTTATTCTTTGTTTCAATTCTTTTATTTCTTTAGTTAGAGGGTTTTGTTCTTCCTGAGGAAGAGGTGCCTGGTTTCCAAATGAGAACAGTTGTATATCTCTGCTGGATTCCTTCACTGCCAACTCCCCCTGGTTTGCCTCTACATTCTGAATTACTTCTGGTAAGGCTTTGATTTCTTTGCCCTGGGTAAACCTTTGCAGTTCGTCCAATTCTGTTTCTGTGAATACTTTATTTCGTGTTATAAATCGGCGTTGATCTGCTAGTCTCTGTTCTGTTATTTCTGATTCTGGATGTTGTTCTTTCCAGAACTGGTGCATTCGTTTTAGATATCCTCATCTTGTTGGACTTGATCTGTAGTAACAGATCATTATTTCTTTGTTTTCCATCACTGTGTATCTGCGACGGGTAAACACCTTTTCTTCCAGTAGTTCTGCAGCTGCTGGCCCTGGTTGCTCAGCCAACAGTCCTGAGTCCTATAACCCATTTTTCACCAGATATCCAGGGACTCCGATATCTAGCGCGGACCTTGTTAACCCGGGCGACGTCCGAGCCGGTATGGCATTCTGCAATTTACGTCTCACCATATTTTGTATGGGAGAGACACTCTTTGTCTGACTCCTCTGATGAGACCTGTCCAGTATGGTTGAACCTCTGGCGTAGCTCTCATCTTCCTCAGAGTACACAAGCCCCACAACCACGTCAAGGTAGTGCCTCACTGGGGGTTATTATTATTATTATTATTATTATTATTATTATTATTAGTTATATATTTTACAATATTTTAAGAATTTGTAAATCCACCCAGAGTTTTCTGGGAGTCAAGTGATATATAAATGTAATAATGTGATAAATTTAGTTACATACTGATTTGATGTGCAAGATGATTTTATTTAGTTTTTGAATTGTTTTCACAGGGACTGGGGCTTCAGAAATAAAGCTATAAACAGAATTTTTATAGAATTATTCTCATAAAATTAGTAAACAATAATAATTCCCAAACCAGACAGCCTTTCTTCTGCCTTTTCTTTCAAAAGAACAAAGCTCTGTCTTCTCCTGCTCCCTCCCTCCCTCCCTCTCTTTTGATTGTAATTTTACTTTGGATTGTAACTCTACTTTTATTGTTTTTAGAAATATTCATCTTTTGTGGTTTTATTGCTTTTGATATTGTAAACCATCCAATTGTTACAAAGCAAGATGGATGGCAAACAAATTTAATAAAATAAATAAACAAATAAAATTAATTAATTAATTAAAAGAATTGAAACAAAGAATAACTGAGTATCTAGAACAGCACAAACACAATAGAATAAGATTATCTATGTTGAACTTTATTCCAAAGAAACAGCTACTTAGATTATTAAAATATGCTGATACTGTAACATTCATTATAAGCACCAACTCACTAAAAGAATCAAACCAACTAATGAACAGCACAGCTGCAGTTATAATGGAATACTTGGAATACAAATTTAACAAACAAGAAAAAAAGGCAAACAGTGCACCACTAAAATGAAAAAAAAAATAAGCCGGAAAATAAGATCAACCTGCCAAAATAAGGCGCATGCAGGCTAGAATGGATGAATGAAAAGAAGCTGAAGAACAAGAAAACCAAAAAATACCTGTTTAACAAAATAGTACTTAGATATAAGGAAGATTAAGGAAACACTGGAAATAATAAAGCAGCAAACAACAACTTCAGCCAAGAAGATCAGCAGATCTGAAGCTCAAATTGCACATTACAGACAAAATCTCCTGTCAGTCAAATCAGAAACATTTCTACTAATCAATCAGTAGAGAGAACATCCTGACAAGAAAAAACAGTGCAGTTCTAGACACAGCTATAGGGCAACTTAAAGAAATCTAACAATAATGCAGGTGGGTAAAAAAAAGAAGAAGCTGAAATGAAAGATTCATGATAACAGCAGAAATGATAGAGAACAGGGAAACAAACATCAAGAACTGGTCAGCACCAGGTGAAGATGAACTGCATGGTTTTTGATTGAAACATCCCCTTGGTCCACACACACTCAATCACCAAGCAGTTTAACAACATGAGGTGGAATTGAAAATTTGTTAACATCTGGCAAAACCTACCAGATAACGAAAGATCCAACAAAAGGGGCAGCACCAGGCAACTACAAATCAATTACCTGCTTTTCAATTGCTAACTGGTGTGGTAGTTGATGCAATCCAATAACGTCTAGTTCAGGAGTCCCCAACCCTCAGGCCATGACCTACTACCAGGCTTTGAGCCATTTATAACTGGGCTGTGGAAGTTTGGGCATGCACACAGACATCTCCACTTCAACAGGCAGCGGGCAAGCGCATGCACTCCATTTGCATGAGTGGCAGGCAAGTGCATGTGCTCCATCTGCATGAATGGGGTGGGCATGCTTTCCTGCTGCTTGAGCAGAACCATCCCCCTTCTCCACTGAACCAGATCACAAAGCCAGAAAGGTTGGGGAACTCTGGTCTACTTGAAGACAAGTTCAGTCCACCCAACCAGAAAGGAAACTGCCCAAACAGCAATTGAACAAATGATCATTTCTTAATTGACAAGATGATTTTGGAAAATTGCAAGAGATGGAAGACCGCTTTGACTATAGCTTGTATTCATTATAAGAAAACATATCTCTCTGTCACATAATTAGATAATCAAGTGCCTAGAAATAATAGCAGTCAGTAGAAGCATCTAGACCTTTGTATAAAGATCAATGGCATCATGGAAGACACAGTTGCTGATTAATGATGATAGACTGGGAGAGTTTAATTTCAAGACAGGAATCTTTCGAGGAGACTCATTCTTACCACTACCATTTGTTATTATAAACAATTGTGTTTACCGCAAATCATTACGGTTGCTTCCAAAATAGCACCTGCTGCCAGGACATCACCATGCACCTTTGTGTGGGGTGGCTGTGTCCCAAAGAGATCTGCTAAAAAGAAAAATGATTGGGTTGTGATAGAAAGTGGGGAGGAGCATAGGGGATCCAGAGGGGTGGGAAGCAGGCCCAAGGCCTATGGGGATTCAGTGGGGTATAAAGTAGCTGAAAGCCCATGGGGATCCAATGGGGCAGGAAGGTTGTCGCAAGGGTTGGAGGAAGCCCTGGAAGGCTCAGGGCCTTGTGTGAGCTGGGGTTGCAGTGTGAGCCTATGCCTAGGCTAGACTTCCCAGGGCCTCCTCTAGTCCTGAGGTATCCTATGTTTCACTTAACAATTCACATGGTTGCTTAATAACCACAATGAGGAGAGCAGGCATTGGGGCAATGGTGGAATTCAAATATATGAACAACCAGTTCTCTGTGTGGATGCTGCTTCTGCAAGTCCATTCTGGGCCTGGGCAAAAAAAAAAAAATTAGCTACTGGTTCTGCCAAACTGGTGAGAACTGGCGGAATCCCACCACTAGATTGGGGTAATTCTGCAAGTTGATCACATGGGCACATCGCTTAATGACTGTCATGACTTCTGTCCATAATAGCAGGTTCAATTACAGTTGTAAGTCAAAATACAGATTATCTATATATACATAATTATATTCATCTGAGAGCCGATTGACAACTATTCCATGTACACATCTCTCTCTCTCTACACACACATTCAGTAATACACAGAGACAGCATTTTCCACCATATGCAAAGACACCATTTTTTTCAGTAAGTTCAAAAAGCAGTTTAAAAGTTCCAGTAACTGATTTGACAGACAGTGCTGTCAAAGCAAACAAAAAGGATTTACACAGATATCAGATTAATGTAGTGAGTCATCACTGTAAAAATGTGCACTCATAGAATGAGGTTACATGACTCCATTCTTAATTCTTCTAATTATGTTTTAAATGGGAACCAAATCTGAAGTCCCATGGATATTGCAATATCTAGGGTAAGCCATAAGGAAAATACTTTAAATGAAATGTGACTGCTGTATGTTTGTCTGTTGGACATGCATGTTAAGATTAAAGGAAATCTATTTTTCTCTATAAACAGACTGCTTCCACTTGTTTTTTTTTTCTTCTTCCATATCTACAATGGCTCAACATTTGGTTATAAATCCTGTTCTCAGAACATTCAAAATATATAATGTATATGAGATACAAATAACCCCTTCCAAAACTCATAAAAATATCATAAAGTGAATACATGGTTCCTGTAATAAAAATATTTTGGAAATAATATAGTCTTAAGATTGCAACATAGCAAGAAATGCAAATAAGAAGGTGGATCTATGCATCTGCACCTGAATGTTTGCCAAGAGTTTATTTGCATTTATTTGTGCATGAGTAGGATTCTTTACATGATCATCAGCACAGAACAACAACAGCAAAAAAGCAAAATCTATACTGTAGAGAGGCAGGTCCACTTAACTGTATATCCATTGGTGTTAACTCCTAAATTTATATTGTAACAGCAAAACAGAATTTAACAGGTAGAAACACCTTGATGATGATGATGGTGTGGTGGTGGTGATGGTGATGATGGTGATGATGCACTGTAATAATTGTATGACTATTTTGTAGATCAGCCCAAAAGTGAAGAATATTTGTAAATGTATGATGGTAAGAGTTTCATGGTCTTTTGAACAATATATGATGCATCAACAAGTAAACTTTGAAAATATTGGGATATGATACATATACATACTTAGTCTATTTAGTCTAAATATGTGCTCAGGGAAAGGCTGAAAGCTACTGAAGTTTACAATCTTGCCATAGCTGTGACCCATCTTGAAAAGAGATCTGCATTGCAAACAGGTCAAAAGGGGAAATAACTAATGTAAAACAAATGTTTGCATTATACTGAAACCAAAATTATGGAAAAGAAAATACTGTTTTCTTCTGAATGCTGATTCTGTGCATATTTTTTTTTGTGCCTTCAAGTTAGTTTCTGACTCACAGCAACTGCCTGGACCAATGATGGCAAACCTTTTAGAGACCGAGTGCTCAAACCGCAACCCCAAACCCACTTATTTATCACAAACTGCCAGGGCTGTATCAGCATTGTGGTGCCCTCAGGGAGACAGGGAGGTGCCTCTGAGTGCTGCCTCTGGCATGCAAAAAACGGGGGAGCAAAAATGGGCCACTGTGCTGCAAGGTGCAAAAATGGCCTCCACCGCACCGTGGGGTGCAGATACAAGGTGCTGCATCACGCAAGAACAGAGCAGGGTTAGTGAGTATCACTCAGGCACTAGCCCCACCCCATTTGCAGTGTGTGTGTGTGCTCATGGCCCCATGCACGTCTGCACGCATGCAAAATGCTTCCCCCTTTTCTTCTAGTCCATCAATTGACAATGGTTGGTGACCTCTGCTCTACCAGCTCTACTCGAGCTTGCTAGTCGGCCACTTCGCCTCCTTTGTGGTGGGTGAGGCTTTTGCTCCAGGAAGCAGTGGTGGCCTGATGGACTTGCTGATGATGATGATGTGCGTGCCAAAAGAGAGGAAGGACTCTGAGTGCCACCTCTGGCATGCGTGCCATAGGTTCGCCACCACTGGCCTAGACAACTCCTTGCAAGTTTTCTCAGCAAGTTTTTTCAGAAGTGCTGTGCTGTTGCCTCTTTCCTAGGGCTATAAGAGAGTGGCTGGCCCAAGGTCAGGCAGCTAGTTTTGTGCCTAAGCCAGAACAAGAATTTATAGTATTCCAATGTCTAGTCTGGTGCCTTTAATGAACTTATATATATTGCTGTGAATTAAACCATTCCATTGGAAGTAGATTCCAAAATAATTGGGGTGTATTTACTGGTGCAAACTTCAATATGTAAGTCCCAGATTCTAATAAAGCTGGATCACTGATAACGTGGAGAGCAGTATTCATCTTCCTGCAGGTACAAGTACAGTTCTTCTTGGATCTCTTGTTGAAAAACTGATGATTGAAGCAAGCATGCAAAATCCCATTCTTTGTCAAGTAATGATCCATTAGTTCAGATTAATTTTTTATCAGGAATAAACTTGTAATATAATCACAGAACTAGTAAATCAGCAGAAATGGAATAACAACTATGGAACAGGACAAAACTAACAGCAGCCATCTGGAGGGGCACAATTTATCAGCCATCTGTCAGGGTTTCTTTCATTTGGATTCCTACTCAGAGAGAAGGGTTGAATTGTTGACCTGAGCTGCCTTTCCAACACTATGATTCTATATAAAATTTACTTTCATTTTTTCTGCTTTTTTCCCATCTTAAAATGGATTTTTGTACTCCCATATGTTGCCCAAAGAATTTATACTGCTATAGTTTCCGCTTAATTTAAGTCAAAAACAAAGAATGAGTATTCTTTTTAATAATACTGTGATGACTGAACACATTTGTAATGAAATTGCAACTGATTATTGAAGTGCCCCAAATAATAATCTCTGTTTACCTGCAAAAGAATTGGAGAGCAATTTAGAATTCAGAATTTGCTTTTTTAAATGTATATATTATATCTCTGGAAACTAGGTAGTAGCAGAACTTAATTCTATTTTATTCTTTTAAATTATTTTTGTTAATAGTGGGATAAAATATTTTAAGTAAACAATTTTGCTTTCTTATTTTGATATATTATTTGTGCCATGGATAGAAAATAGGCTATTTTTTAGATAGAATATTGACTTTATTGTAAAACCAAGTAGCAAAACAAAAAATGAAGCCTCTTTTAAATTACCAGATGCATGTCCTTCCAAAGCCCTAAAGTGCTGTTCTAACTTTTGAAATAGCTAGTCTCAAAGTAATCTCAGATAATTAGCCCTCATCAGAATCTGAATTGTTGTCCTTTAATCTTTCAGTTAGCCATCCCTGTGCTCTAAATATAGTAATATAGGAAAATAGGTAAAATAAATTCAGTGGTTTTGTCAAAGAAGTCACAGATGTCATTCCCAAAGATAGACATAAAAATAATAACTACCCCCCCCAAAAAATGATACTGTTATTGTGGGTTATAGTGTATAGATTTAGTCAGATAAAAATGTTCTGAAAAGAAAAGGGCAGTTGCCACCAACACAAATGACTTTTTTAAAGAGTGTTGCTACATGTAAGGATGTTCCTATTTAAAAGTGCAAATTTCCTTCAGACCAAAGAGGTTATCTAATACAGATAATCCTCGACTTACAACAGTGACCATTCAAAGTTACAGCAGTACTGAAAAATGTGACTTAGGACTGATTTTCACACTTATGACTGTTGAAGCATCAATATAATCACATGATTAAAATTTAGACACTTGGTAATTAACTCATATTTCTGACAGTTGTATGTATGTGTTTATTTATTTATGTACTGGAGCTTCTACAGTATGCTGCTCATTTCCCGACGGATTTGAGCATTTTATATGCATCAATAGACAGGATTAAAAGAAACAATGACTAGTAGAAATAATAACATTAACTGCAAGTTCAGTCCTTGGAGATACCTAAAGAGACAGTACAAATGGTAGAAATTCCAGTTTTTAGGAAAGGAGACATGCTTTACTTGACCAATTACTATCCAGTTGGTCCACTTATATGCTGGATACCTTTATATGAATTATACTGACTGCCTGCCACAAGAGAATATGTTTCCTGAGGTACAATATGGCTTTCAAGCAAGACAGGCCATTTTTAAATGGACTTTGATCAAAAATATTATAATTGCAAAGTGAAATTCTTGATGTAGTCTTTCTTGATTTAAATTCAATTTTTAGAGTGATGCTGTGGACAAAACTGGCAGCCTCATCTATAGATCAACAGAAGAACATCTATTCACAGGTAAGATGTTTTGCTGATGGAAGGCTCTCTGGTTCCATTTCCATTCTGAAGGGGGGTACTAACCACAGATGTATTGTTGCTTCCTCCCCCCTCCCCAGGCTAGTATAAAAACCTCCAAAACAAAAGTAGTTCTTTTATTAACTATTGTGTTAATTGCCATTGTCAGCAGAACATCAATAGCATGCAAAAAGAACAAAGCAGTATTTAAATACTTAGGCATTTGCTTTCAGTTCTCCATTTGTTGGAATATCAGTTGTGACCTCTCAGTTTGTGTTAGAAGATTTAAAATGCTATAATTAGTTTTGATAGAAGTAGCATCAATAATTTTGTTCAGCTGCATCAAGCAGTTTAGAAGAAAAAAAGGGGGAAAACTATTTTTATGAAGACTTGATTGCATTTGGAGCAATTTGCTAAAATTTTAAAGAAACCTGAGAACTTTGCTCAATATCCTCACTGTATGCCTAATTCATTTCTTCATTTGGAACTTGTTTTGTATGAGAATTTGCTATTTAAAATGTTGAATAAAGCTACCTTTTTGGGTGTAATTCTTGTTCATCTCATCTTTATTGATAGCTTTCTCTATTCAAAGAAAAAAGATAGAATCATGGATTTAGTCTATTGTGGCCTTTCAGCTGAAACTCTGATATGCTTTGCCCTTTATATAAAAGGTTAAAGAAACCAAACAAAGTCCTTTATTTATATTTGCAGAGAGATGGATTTAAAGACTGAGCAATTGTAATATAGACTAATGAACAAACAATCCTCTAAAATTTTGTTTAGGTATGTTTAGATATGTATATATTTAGCACTTGATTTACATTCTACTTTCCAACCAGTCAAGTGCCTCAAATTCCTAAGAACACAGTACCATAAAATGGTTAAAACAATGCACTAATGAGACTATAACTCATGTATAAATACTCTCACCCTAATTCTGAAGTAATGAAAAAAATGGGAATGTATTGTGTAATTGCCACCAATTTAGCTAGCTAGATAGATAGATAGATAACCTTTATTGTCATTTTTTTTACTGTGGGCACAATGGGACACATTAAAAATGAAAAATAGTTGCTTGCTCTCAAAGTGTACACATACATAACACACATTTAAACATACTATATACAACATATGTATAGACCTACACCTTACATATAAGTAACATATAAATATTAATCACTGTCCATCTTGAATACATAATGGAAGGAAGAAGGTTTAGAGTTCACAACATTAATACTATATGGAACAAAATTGTGACTGAATCTGGATGTTTTGCTTCGGATACCATGAAGCCTCCTCCCAGAAGGTAACAAGGAAAACAGGTCATGAAGAGGATGTATAGTGTCCCAGACAATCTTACGGACCCTGCTCAAGCAACACTTATGTGTTATGTCCTGGATAGGAGGGAGGTAACTGCCAATAATCTTTTCAGCCATCCTCACCACTCTCTGCATCGCCTTCCTGTCTGAAGCAGTGATGCTTCTAAACCAGACTGTGGTGCTGTAAGACAGGATGCTCTCAATTGTCCCTCTGTAGAAAGTGGTAAGGACAGGGGAAGGAAGATGTACTTTTCTCACGCGTGTCTCACTGTTGAGCAACCAAGCTAGCCTACTTGTTAACTGCACACCCAGGAATTTGATGCTGGTAACCATCTCCAGAAGTGAATCATTAATGCACAAAGAAGTATCATTGTGGCTGCCTTTTTGAAATTGACAATGATTTCTTTGATTTTTCCAGTATTTAAAACTACGCTGTTTTCCTTACACCAGTTCACCAAACCCTCAATCTCAATAGAGACACTAACCCAAATATTTTGTCCTGTGCTTTCTACTGTACATAGAATCTGCAGTATTATGATATTCACCTCCACTTAAAGAAAATCAAGTGGATGGATGACTTTTATCTAAACTATGTATCATTGTAGACCCCAACATCTTGTAAAAAGAGCAAAATTTGGTTTGCAGCTTACAGTTTGCAGTTATATGCTGCACAAGGAAATGAACAAAATAAAAATTAATAAACTTTCTTTTTACAACTCTATATTATTATATTTTTATTGATTTCACAAAAGGTTATGTAGCTGGTATATCTTTTACTATTCAAAACAGTGTAATGAATCATTGACATGATACTATGAATGTAATAAACTTTATTGACTAGCATTTGGAGTGTTATTTTTTTTAAAAAAATCTAGAAACATGGTCGATGTAACTTAGACCTGTTAGCATAAATTATATGACTTAACTTTTTTCATGAAATAAGTACAACAGTTAAATAATAATTTCCTGTACACCATAAGGTGTCTTGAAAATATCTGTAAAAGGTAAGTTCAACATGGGGTTATAAATTCATTTTCTAATATCTTCATTTATTGTTCCTATCCAGTGCTTGTGTTGGTTTGACTCTATGATAGTTTATCTTGCCTGAACCAAGGTAATTTGATAACAGACAATCGGCTACTATAGTCTTTCATTAAGTAGTTCTTTTACTCTTCCAATTTCTGCCTCAGAAAAGGAAGTGCTATGAGCCTCTTTCCTGTGAAGAGACCTTACTTGACATGCAAACTTGTGTGGATGTGTAAACTGAATTTATAAATGCAATTATAAAAGCATAAAAGTACATATCCAAAATGCCTTTTACTTCATGTTGCTTTCTAATATCTTTTAGTGCAATCTTTACCATGAATGTCGAAATGATACAATGATTATAATGCTGCCAATGCTAGAAAATGTCTCTTAAAAATCTAGCAGGAATTAGAAGGATTTCACCCTCAGGTCCCCAATAATATGTGAACTATTTGAGAGCTAGAAGTGAAATCCTTCTATTTCAGATTACTGGAAAATGAAACAATGTACCAGTGGACTTCAAAAGAAGATAAAAATCACAAGGAAAATTAAGAAAAATATAGTAATAAAAATAATGTTATTTCATTTCAAACTAGCAAGCTTATATTTGCAAGAAAATTGCTATAGCCCTTGAGCTATTAGAGTTTTAAATACAGTTTTAAAAGTTAGAAGAGAGTATAGTAAGCATTTTCTCAATTGATGGAGAACCTTTGCCTTTGCATAGTGGCTAATGGATTATTGGTGTTAGCCTACACCAGATTGAAGTATACAAGAATACTAAAGACTAAATAACATAGAAAGGTATATTTCAGAAGTAGAGCATAAAAACAAATCTTGAGGTCACTTTCTCCAGATTCATTAGAAAACTGAATCAAAACTGAAACCATTTCAATAACCTATGTCTGTAAATGCCAGTAGTCCTTACTACAGGGATGGAGGAATCATGACTAGGAAGCTGACTGGAGAATTCTGGAGTTAAAGTCATACATCTTGCCAAGATTGAAAAAAAACTGATCTAAGATGATTCAGTTTTATTAATGAGATTCATCCCAAAGATGAGAATGAAAAGCATAACATTTTCAGAGAACCCTCCCCCCCCCAAGAAAGTCCAGTTGCCTTTTGAAAAGCACCTTTGGGATGACTGAGAATCTCTATTGATATAAAGAGATTAATGTTATTTCTTCTACTCTTGTGGCAGGCAAGCAAAGTCATGCAGAGTCTAGAGCTTTAGTGTTGTCCTCAGTCTTTTATAACATTTAACAATTTCATCTTCAATAGCCACCTTTCTGTTTCCCATAACTGCCCCTGCTGATTCTCCATTGTTCTAAAATGCTCAAGTCATGAACCTGCAGACATTATAATAATGACCCATGACATCTGTGGTTGCAGAAATTAGACTATAGCACCAATAGGAACAGGATTACAACCATTTTGTGTAGCTGCTTCACCCCAAAACCAAAATTTGGAAAAGGATCAAGAATGAAGATAGAAAATAAAATAATAGATCATGGTAACATTGGGTAGGATTGATTGGAATACCTAGTTGGATTCTGAGTTAGTGAGCTTAGTTTAATTTAAGAGCTGTTGTGAGTTCATTTGCAAAAAAGGTTTTCATGGTGGAAGGCGGAAATTACCTACGGTATTCACAAAAGGACTGCTGTGAAGACCCATTTTTTCAGAAGAAAAGCAAATGAGATTGTTCCCTAACTCCTTTGTTCCTCCAGTTTTATTTTTTATTTTTTTCTATGCATATGGGCCTCATTTGGACAACCATTTGTCCAGGATAGTATAGGATTCCTGTCTTGAGCAGGGGTTAGATTAGAAGACATCCAAGATCTCTTCTAGCCCAATTTTTCTATGATGGTAAGTAATAGAAGGCAGTAGCATCAATTTCTTTTCTCCATATATAGTTGCTGGACTATTTTGACAACAGAGTAACAAGGTACAAACATTAAATCAGTGTTTGCTTAATCACAGACATGATGAAAAACACTTTTTTGTCAGACACCTAACATCTTGCCAAGATTTTTGTAACTTAAACTTCCAAAATAGGGGCCCTGAAGCAAAATCTCTTAACATCTGAAAAGGGATAGTTGATAGTATGACGGGAAATTGGATTGGAAGATAGTATATGGGGATTAAAAATGGGTTTTGTTTAGCATTTTTTTAGTGGTTAAAATTGCCTTGCATTTTTTTTCTGAACACCTAACTTTGATAAAATCAAACATGCACACAGAGTTTTACAACAGATAACAAGTGTTAAAAGTCCAGAGGCATAATAATTTATATATTATTTCAATATATTTAAAAATGGTATATATTTATAAAGACAACATAAAACATATTACATCCAAAGCTAAGTACTCAAACACTGCAAAGTAGAAAATCCTGTTGATGCAATTAAGAAAAAGCAAACAATTTTGGATGGAGCAGAGAATTACCATTACTGAGAATAATTCAGTACAATAATAACCCACTCCGAAACAAATAGAGGGACTGAATAGTATTAAGAGAAGAGGAAGAAGTTAATCAACAAATGATTAAGAAGAGTCTGTATCTCTATATAAAAAGGGCTTTTAACCACAAATATCATAGAAAATCTCTGTCAAGACAACCAACCATAAATAACATTAGAGAAAATGGATTAAAATGAAAAATGATTACTCACAATCGCACATAAATTCATTGTAATAGGAAGGGGAGGTTGTTTATTTTTAGTGATTGTGTCTGACCCTAGTGATACCCTAATTCTAATCTATTTTTTCTATAACAGATTTAGAAAGCCTCTTCCACAGAAGACTTACAATTTGTAAGTTGAAGGAGAAATTCAGTAAGGGGTTTACTGTATATTTGCTTATGAGAAAAAGGCAGCAGCTTATTTCCTATTAAGTAGATGGATAAAGATTAAAGCTCCAATATGCTATGTACTTTGAGGAAAAGCTATGAAAAGTATATTTGAAGCCTGCGAGACTGATTTTTTTTAAAGCTTATTCTTGCATGGAATATAATAAGCTTTTCCTTATGAAAAGATCTGAATTAAAACAGAATACACATATTAAAGAATGTGTTGCATTAAGTAATGCAGAGACGGTGAAGAGATTTAGACGGTAAACATTTCTCATTGATTATCTGTTAGCAAAATATCAGAAAATTAAATCAATCCATTCCTAACTAATTCAGTAGCTCCATTTTTAGTTTGATAACTACTACCAAAAATTTGGCTGTCTGAAGACTCACTTTGGAATCCTGATTAGAAACCAAGAACTGAATCGTAATCATCATCATTGGCATCATTTTTAATATAGGCCAGATCCTGGAAAGACCTTGGACCTCCACTCCTGGAAAGATTCTGAAGAATATGCAGAATATACTCTGCAAACTCTTATACTCCCTACTTCTTATTACCCAGACTGAAACTTTGTGTGAAAAATAATCCCTAAAGCTCAATTTCACTATATGTGATGATAGGATATTTGATCTGTCCATGATAGAGCTGATCTGATTTCTACTATGAATAAGACTATTTAAAGAAAACTCCATATAGAATATAATTAATGCTAAACTTCCATGCCAAGTAATAAGACTCAATTTTATACACTTGCTTCTGAACAAAAATATCCCATAATATTTGCTTGCTGAGAAATGAAATGATTGTTTTTTAAAAATAGCCAAACTAGGTCTCTTTTATATGAAGTAACCTGAAGATTTTTTAGGGCTATTCAACTCTTTAAAGACTGTCTTAATAAATTTAGGTTCCAAAAAGAAATTACAATAGTAATTTAGTGGAAAAAATGAATTGCCTACCTTCAGAGTAGGAAAAGCTAAGAAAGGCTGACAGGGTGACTTCAATTCTCTAGACTACAAAGCTACGCTGGGGGAATGGGAATATGGAAAGGGACATGGAAAATAATAATAGATGCTGAATATTCCTATGAAGCTTTTAACCTGTCCACTAGATGGTTATAGGCAATCCATCTACAAATGGTGATATTTTTCCCCTCAAAAACCATGATCTTGGATTTTTCAAAAGGTTTTCGTACCAAAATCTGTTAAAGCAGATAGAAGACTTGTGACGATTTGTGATGCTATGAGTATATTTTCTGCAGCTTGAAGTGCAAATTTTAAATGAAGAAATGTTAAACAGCAGGCAACAAAATAGGTGCTTTCTCTGTTGTAGTGCCTTCACTTTGAAACAGAATCACTTTAGAGATCTGGATGGCCCTAACGCTGTTAGACTTTAGCAAGATACTAAACATTATTATGTGCCCTCAGGAGTTTAGGCTGAAGGATGACTTTTGCTGGTTTTATTGCTGTGATTCTTTGTTGTAAATTGGAAATAATTATTTTTGACTTTGGACATTTGTTTTTCTTGTTGACTTAATTTCCTAAAAACTCTGTATGTCACCTAAAGTCATTGCTTGAGGTAAGTGGACATATTAAATAAATAAATAGGAATTCATTTCCTTTGTTATCCTTTTGAAAATAATTAATTGCTTCTCTAGGGAACTGTCTCTACTTTTAACCATAAATTAACTCTAGGAGACAGATTTAAATATAGCCCTTACAGTTCAGAAATTCTGTAAATATTTATTTCTTAAGAGACCAGAGTGCTTTTCCAACAAGTAAGTAATATCAGATATTGATCCATTCTTGAACAGCCTTATCTAAAACCACTTGGGCTTTTGAAAGTAATGATTGATTGATATCTTAGGCAATAGATTGGGAAACATTCCTTCAGTTGCACACACACACATACACACACATCCTTGGTTCAGAGAGCACCAAGGACCCCTCATGTCAACCCTGACCTATAAATACTCTCCTTTATCAGCTGAATACAAATGTTATTCTTTTCAATATTTCTCAACTTTACTGCACCCTTCTGGGTTGCATTATCATTATCATCATCTTAACTTTATTGCAGTCATTAACCAGAACAAAATAATTGGCATTCAAATACTCAGAATATGCAAAAGTAAAGTGAGAAAATAAGGATGGTTAAAAAAGTACTTTCAGACAAACATTTTGGCTAAAAAACAGTATCAAATCAGAATTTGTTAAAAGGGCTTATCATACTATAGTTATACAACAAGATGAAATTTAAATATGCAATCTGGATAATATGAACTTGGAATAGCACTGTAAAATATGAATATATGCACAAATACCTATGCATATTCATATACATTCTCCCTCTCGCTTATCCTGGGGCTTCATTTAGCAAGCAGCATATTTGCCCTTTAGAGTATAAACAGTAACATGCCTATTGAAAAGTTTGGTTTCCCTCCTGCCCACTCACAATAGTAACAACTTTTAGGGTGTCTTTTATGGTAGGTTGTAGTTCTTACACAAAGGCTGAGATTTCTTGCACCAGAATCTTGGCATGCAGTTTTTGCAACTGTTCTTGTATCAAGAGATTTAGTCATTCCTTTATATTGGACTTAACACTCTCTGCTTCTGTCATGCTAACTCTCCTCTGCTTCTGCATGCACACAGGGAGGGCTGTGATTTTCTCCAGGCTGGGGTCTGGGCTTCATAGTGCTGGACAATGGGAGGGAGGGAGGGAAGGAGGAAGGGACAAAGAAGGAAAGAAGAAAAGAAGGAAAGAAGGAAGGAAGGGACAATGGGAAAGAGGGAGGGAAGGAGGGCACCCACCTCAGTCCCACTCCCCTCCACCAGAGACCCATGGATTCCCCCCACACAGGCAGCCTGCAACCTGAGTGATGAGCTGGCCACCCCCCCCCCCCAGCCATTGACTTCGCTTGTCAAAAAGTTGCAAAAGGTGATCACATGACCCTGGGACACTGTGACCGTCATAAGTATGAATCAGTTGCCAAGCATCTGAATGTAAATATCATGACCTTGGAGATGCTGCAACAGTCATAAGTGTGAAAAATGGTCATAAATCACTCTTTTCAGTACCGTTGTAACTTCGAACAGTCACTAAGCGAATTGTTGTAAGTTGAGGACTACCTGTACTTTATCATTTTTTTTCCTCTTTTTTTTTTGGTCAAGTTTTTGAAATCTTGCTGGGCAACTGGTGGTACTTGGATATTGCCTTATCCTAAAAGTGGTACAATGGGTGAAAAGGTTGAAAAGCCCTGACTTAGAGGAACAAGAATAAGAATTGTAAGAGAAGAGGTTTTGGAAAGCTACAAACAGCTAACATTTCTTTTTCTTACAATGTAACAACTGTTCATTATCTTCAGTGGTGCCTGATGTTCACTGTTTCATCTGACAGCACCAAACAGATGAAGTGGCAGCTGTACCTTGCCAGGGATATGAGGTCAGCTATGAATGTCTTGCTGAAACATTGAAATATTTCTAAAGCTTTGTAAATCTTTTTTTAAAAGCACAGGAATAGATAAGAGTCCAATTGAACATAGAATACAGAAGGAAATATGTTAATAGAAAAGATGTAAACCTCTCTTCAGTAGAAAGGATTGTTTCTCTCTTATCAGTGAACGCTTGAGAAGAAATCTGGGAAATGCTTATAGCTAATGCGGATGGAAAATATTTTGATATAAATCTAGGCTCTGTACAACATATCAGGGGAAAAGACCAAGGGCATACATGTTAACTATGTTTCTTTATCAATATTCCTACTATTTTTCTTGTGTTGAAGGTGAATATCTTTTATGTCCATGTAGGATCCAGTTTGTCCAACATGGAGGATGCTGAGGACATGAAAATAGAAATGCTATTATACTAACAAAGCTCTTAATAAAGCAATAATGCTCAATGTTATAAGCAAAATGCTGTTTTACATGATCAAGCCATACAGTAAAGATACCATATTTCAGACTGAGTACACAAATTATCACATTAACACCTGCATTTTCTCAGTAATACTAGGAAATTATAATTCCATATGACATCTTGTTAGGCAGCATTGATTTTCAAAAACTGTTGTTTATCCTGCAAAGTTATTACAGCAAAGCTTTTCATTAATAATAATATTCATAAATGAGATTTAGCATATGCAAAACTGGTATGATGTACATTCATATTCTATTAAGTATAATGTTTATTTGTTGAAGCATGTGTGAGCTGATATGGTGGTTGTTAATAATGGCAGTTCTTGAAGTAACATCAGTGGTCTTTTCATTTTTCATTTAGGTGGAAAGTGCAATGTCCAAATTCTTTTGCTGTGGGATGATTTCTACTTTTTAAATGCATGAACCTTTGTATCTGTTGATGAATTGTTCATATTAAAGGCAAGTACAAGAGATCAAGAATAAAATTGCAACTGTATTACATTACTATTTTGAACTTGTCAGTGTTAATTAACTAACTAAGGTCATTTCCAAGTTCCTTTCTTTGTCAATTCATTTATCTTCAATACAGTCCTGCAGTCTCCAAAGCTGTGAAGGCTAATATTTAACCTGACTAGCAAGTGTCAGCCATGTACCTCTGAGACAGATCTTTCTCAAGAGTTGAAAAGATACGGTCAATACCTGACATTGCTTCAACTTTCATTCATTTGGGTGTGAGATTTTATCAGATCTAGATGCTGATCTATTATCTTTTATGAATGTCATTCCCTTACCTGAAGAAGAGACTTTGCTACATCAACTTCTTCCTTTGTCTCACGCCTTTCAGGTAGAACCACAACAGTAAACTTTTTCTAAAATCTTATTAGATATGTAATAAGATTTTATTTGTCAGAAGGAAGCCTAGTTACTTCATCAATCCTCTTCTTAACTTCTCTTTGTCCAGTGAAGGCTATGTATTTAATACCCACCCACCCTAACCCATACAGTTTCCAGTGGTTCAAATTGTTGATAAAACATTCTTAACAATTTTATATTATGTAAATGTTTAAAGTATATTATACATACATATTCTGTGCCATTGTACCAATTCATTTCATATATGATCCTGCTTCATAAAAGATAAATTTTGTGATTCTGGGAGTTATAGTCCAAACATCTTAAAACTGCTGAGATTGAGAGATACTGGCATAGTGTATAGAGACACATTTCAATTGCAGCAAATCTGAGGCAAAAAGCTTAGTCAAGGGAAATGGTACCAAGGTAGCAGGACAACAGCAGCTGATAACATTTCTCCCATAACTCTTTGATGTATAGCTCTTCATCATTAACTAAAATGAAACAATGCACTCATCCCATTAATCTGACAAGAACAGATTTATATCAGAATTGTACCTCATTTGCTCCAATATGTCAATCTGTAATTTGCTTGGCCCTTGATCCATCCTGGTTTCATAATTGTTATAGAAGAATAATGGCAATTCCTGTTTTTCCACTCTTGATCTATCTTCTTAAAATTATTTGCAAGCTTTCAGGGTTGTGATCAATGTATCACAATGCAAGTTCCAATAGAATACACATCTACCTTAATTGCATCAATTAGTTAATAACCTAATGAGATTATGATCCTGGATTCTGGGCATTTGTGGTCATTACCAATATAGCCCTAATAGTAGAAGCATAATCATGAGATGGATCACAAATTATGTTCTGGCCAACTTTTCCTTCTTTCTCCATTTAGATAAAATATTTATTGATCTGAAGATACTGGTTGCATTTCCATTTCTCCTAAAAAAAAATCTCTAGTGAATATATTAAAGCAGTGTTTCTCATCTTTGGCAACTTTAAGATATGTTGACCTCAACTCCCAAAAATTCTCCAGCCAGAATACTGGGAGTTGAAGTCCATATATCTTAAAATGCCAAGGTTGAAAAAAACTGTATTAGACAGTCTACTTAGCTGGCAAAAACATGAAGCAAGATCTGAGGCAACTATTTGATATGGTTGTGTAATGGCTGCAGATAAAGCAATTCATATGTTAGATATGTTCTTTTAGTAGTCTTTGAAAAGACTAAAAGTCTCTAAAATGTTTACTAAAATGTTTACTAAACACTTAACTTTGATTAGAAGCCAGTCAAGATTTTCTTAAAATACATAATTTGTTTTATATAGCAAAGGAACCTGTCCATTTTTGTGAAAATAGACAATATATCCATTCTATTTCTCAGTCTTTCTCTAATACACTAATATATATTAAATGTCTGGACAGGAAAAATTAGCTTTTCTGTGTTCTTTGGTTAAGCAAACTGTGTTTCATATGCAGTTTTTGACAGCAATATGGTTAGGTTTGTGAGTAGCCTTGAAATTTTTATGCTGGGCAAAAAAAAACAAAAACCCAACAATACCAAAAAGGAGGGCATGTGTCAGCAGTTCTATTGAATTGCTGATAGATCAGATTACAGCAATGTGCAGCAAATTTGCAGAATGTGCTAGTTTATCTGACATATTTATAAGAAAAGCAGGTAGGGAGACTTATTTATAACTATTTCTTTTAAATAGAAATTGACATTTTTTCTTCTATAGATGATTTTGAAAAGAGCTGTTGAGGTTCTTCTTTTGTCACTATTAAATAAAATTTTATATATGAATGAATTTCTGAAGTGAAAATGAAGTGAATTTAGAGTTCCTTTCCTTTCCTTGCCTTGCCTTGTCTTTCCTTGCCTTGCATTCCCCTGATATATTTGTTTAAGTAGTTACACTGCATCCTAGATTGCAAACCAGGGATTCATTTGAATTATTATTATTTTAGGAAAAAAACATTTTCCTGAATTTTAATCCAGTGAATAAACTGTTACCATTGTTTCCAGAGTTCTATTTAGCCTTCTAGGAAGTTGCAGCGAATATGTCCAGTAAGATTTTGAAATAACTGATTCTGTACTGTTCTGGTGGTTCTTAACATTGCTGGCTATTAATCAGGAACATGAGATGGACAAAAATAAAAAGATAACTCCTTTCCTAATCAACCTTCTTTTCTGAATGAAGGTCATCAACAAAGAAGAACAAGCTGTACAAATGCAATAACTAAACACCCGTTTGCCAGAGAAATGCCAATTATCAGACAGTGTGTATCCAAATTGTTCTGTGGCTTTAGCTTACCAGCATTATATATCAAATGCTATAATGTTGTGGTGTTCTTGCAGAACAATTGGATACTGACAGACGCTGTTTTTCCCTTCATCTTTTCCAAATGCATCAGGACTAAATGTTTTGAAGATTAGAGAATCAGTGCAGACTGGTTCTGAAAAAGGAGATTCATTGTCTTCTGCTTTGCCTTCAAAGATACATTTCAAAGCAAGTATCAAACTGAAAAAAGTATAAAGATATATGTTTCTATTTTAAGATCCTTATACTAAATATGAGAAACAGTTTTCATAATCAGCTTTGTTTATTGTAAATAGAGGAGTTAGAGGAATGAGGGTTGCTACAGTCAACTTAGTCAGTTAGACTACAAATGTAGTCAGTCAACTTAGAACAAAGATGTTGAGTTTAATACTATAAAAGACTCAGTCCTTTGCCAAAAAAGTCTTATGTTGAAATTCTGCCCATTTAGTGAGAGATAGAAGATTCAGTATATGCCCCATGACCTGTGACCAATACCAGATATGCTAATGGAACACTTTAGATATGTTACTGAAACACTTATATCATTAAAAACATTGGTGCAAGAGTTAAATCATGAATAGATGGGAAGTGGGTACATGGTGAAAGAATGCATATAATTTATACTTTCAATTCAAAGACATGCTTCCATCAACAATACTTTTTATACCACCACATACTTGGTGAATGTTTTTCTTTCCCATTTATTTTAATGGATGAAACACAATTCCAAAAATTGCTCTGGATGAGTCAGATGTAAACTGTTCATCCCAAGTCTCGAATTAGCTACCGTACCATACTGATTCTTTATTGCTATTACCTCTGAATGTTTTTATTTACTGTCCACAAGTCACTTTCAGGAAGGTGGTGCAGAGAGTGGTGAGGATGGCTGAAAAGATTATATGCTATGTCCATCCAGGACATAGCATATAAGCGTTGCTTAAGCAGGTTCAACAAGATTGTCTGGGACACTGCACATCCTGTTCATGACCTGTTTTCTTTGTTACCTTCTGGGAGGAGGCTTCGTGGTATCTGAAGCAGAACATCCAGATTCAGTCACATTTTTGTTCCATACAGTATTAACCTTATGAACTCTAAAGCTTCTTCCTTCCATTATGTATTCAAGATGGACAGTGATTAATATTTATATGTTACTTATATGTAAGGGTGTAGGTCTATACATATATTGTACATAGTATGTTTAAATGTGAGTTATGTATGTGTACATTTTGAGAGCAGGCAACTAAATTTCATTTTTAATGTGTGCCTTTGTGCCCACAGTAAAAAATAAACATCTATCTATCTATCTATCTATCTATCTATCTATCTATCTATCTATCTATCTATCTATCTATCTATCTATCTATCTATCTATCTATCTATCTATCTACCTACCTACCTACCTACCTACCTACCTACCTACCTACCTACTTAGAATCCTTTATGGGGACTCTAGCATCTTGACCAGGACTGATGATTAGACTGTACCCAACTATCCTTTTTGAAGTTGTAAACCTACTTGTTCCACACATCTTTATTTTACAGTAGGTAATTCTAATTAGCATGGAAATGGCACAATAGAACGGTATGTATACTATTAAGCTAATAATCAATATTTATGGCACAATATTTCCTGCCCCTCTTCTTTTTCTATCTTGTTTTTCAGGGTCGAAATTTAGTCAGTTTTGAACTTGTACAATATAGAAGTTGCAGAAGGTATCACGTATACTCCCTGTTACTTTTCTTCAGTTCTTCTGAAGGCAACAGAAGGAACACTGATGGAGAAGGTAATGCTATGGCTTACAATATTTTCTGACATTCGTACAACTGCTGGGCCACACAATAGGGACAGGTTTTAACAACAAAATGAAAAAAGTATGAGGAAGAATAGCTGCATGTTGATTTTTTATAAGAAAGATTGTGTTCCTTAGTTTGTAACCCATAAAAAAGGCACTATTCATCAAACCTATCCTGAAATACAATAATTCTTCAGTTCCAATATAAACTGTCACATTTTTGCTTTGTTTTGGCACATATTTTCACCCTGCTTCAGATTCTAACATCTTTATATTGCCAAACGTTTTCTCTCTTTAGATGTATGTGAAATTGTGAGAGATATTTTTGATGTAATAGTGTGTACATGACAAAGTTTAGGCACCTTTGAAAAACAAATTTGATACTTACCCAGTAACAAATGCTCTTAGCGCTATTTTTCTGAAAAAAAAAACCAACAAAGTTAAAATAATAAACCATATACTATACCCATTATAAATAAACATGATAATGAAGAAAAGCTGAGAATTTAATCTTATTTCTAATGTTCTACAGGTGGAAACCATTGTTCTGAAGAATTGGTGAACTCTAAAGCATTTTAATTAAATTAGGAACCATGATTTTGAGGATATCTTTTTGATAATTCAGACATAAATAAACCCAACCTTCTCTCATACATTCAGAAGATCTTCTCCAATGTGGTATCTTTGTTGAAATTCTCATGCAAGCTAGAATTTCTACAATTTGTATTTCCCAGCATCTAGAGTGTACTTGGTTAAAGAAAGCTACAGCAACCTCTATATTGTCTGGCAAAACATCTCCATGGTTCAGATAGAAGTTTTGTTTTGCTTTCTTTTCCAAATTGCGAGAGTTGAATCTCTGTCAGGCAAAACATTTGCACACTACTACTTTGTTCAGACAATGACTTCGTTTTGTCATATTCTCCTTGGATATTTCCCATACAGCTTCCGCACAAGATCAACATAAATCAGCAAATCATAATGTGCAGTCTCTTTTTATTTTTTAAAGTTCATATGTTCATGTGAGACTTTTGCTATATTTCTTGATAATTTTCCTAAACTATTACAGAAGCCATAAGAGATAGTTCTGTTTACCATCAGCTCTTCTGTGAAAGTCTTTTTCTATTGGATCACCAGATGCAATAATCATAAACTGATATAATAAAATGAGGAGGTAAAAGAAAGAAAAAGAGCAAGAATTAAGTGTAAATGAAATATAATTAGAGAAGTTACTAAAATGCTTATTATAACAAAACCATGTAAGAAGTATGAACTAAAAAGAACAATAAGTATATAATTAACAGCTTTAATATCAACATATACAAATCTACACATATTGTTTTCAATGTAAACAGATCTAACAAAGTGTGCTAAGAAGCTAACAATATAAATACACAGATGCTAATTAAATGTATTTCACAAGTCTATATCACTGTGTATAGAAATTAATATATCATTATGATATATAGTGTTAGGTTATATGAAGTACTGAAACAGGATTACAGTACTCTTAATTATTCAGCTTCCTCTGAAAACTTCCAGTAGCGCCATACAGATTCCTTATCTGTACTACAATCTTATTACAGAGACTATGCTGAGTGTGTGTGACTTGCTTGCAAATGTAAGTACGAACAATGATTTAAGCCCCAAAATTTCTTATCTTAATCCAACATACTGTCCCCTGCCTTCACACTAGCTGTTCAGCTTTAAATATCTTCTGATAGCTGTGGAAAGCAACTGTGCAGAGCAGTGAATGAAAATAATGAATGTCCATCATCTAACAGGGGAGACTGGTAGACAACAAGCAAAAATACTTAGAATGCCACTAACTTAGAATGCTACAACTCCATTAAAAAGAGTTGTTCTGTTTATTTGAAATTATAAAAGTCATATATGAGAGTCAGTGTGTTTTGTGAAATAGTGATTCGCCTAAGATTGTATAGTTTAAAGATTTAAGTTCAGTTACCCATGGAAAATCATTGATGACTGTACCAGTTAGACACTGTCAGACCAAATTTCCTTATGGTGAGAAGATATGTGGTACATGACTTATCAGTGGTACATATGGGAAGGGTCTGTGTTAGTCTACAAATTTAATTATGAGTATACACCATGTAAATACCAAAGGTTTATGCAATCTTAGGCAGTATCAATAGAGTTATGATATTGAGAAAACAGCAAGTTTTAATGCTGTTTTTAGCATAAATTAGCACTTTTATGCTAATTGGTCAGACCATACCTGGAATAGCATGTCTACTTTTGTTTGTCACAATATAAGAAGAAGGTTAAGGAACTGGAAAGAGTACAAAAGGAGGGTGGCAAATATGTTAAGCTTGGAGTCTAATCCTGCAAAGAATAGTTAATGGAACTGGGTATGTGTATCATAAAGAAGAGAAGGCTGAATGAAGTCTTGATAATAATCCTCAAATATTTGAAGGGCTGTCATAGAAAGGAGATTATGGATTTATTCTTCATAATTTCTGACAGTAGATCAAGAACCAATAAATAGTTTTACTGGGAAAGATTAAGATTCAAAATAAGGAGGCCTGCAACAGGTATTAAATAGTGGAACAACCTACGGTAATACTTGAAATCATAGCTGCTTTTAAGCAAAATTTGGCAGTCATTTGTCTGGGATAGTTGAGGATTCTTGTCCTGGGTGGGGAAGAAATAAAAACCCTCTAAGATTCCTTACAACTCTATGATACAATGATTCATGGTATTGTTTTAATACAAAAAATAATAGAGGGAAAATAATGCTACATATACTGTCTTTTGATCCTAGAGAGAAAAGCTAGATATTCCAAACTTCATCCCCCACTACTATCATTGCAAATGAAATAAAGAACAACTTGTGCACATATATTCATTTTGCTTTCCAGGAAACCTAGGAGAATTGTAAAGTATGAACTCAAAAGAAAAGTTGCATATGTATGTATATAAGAAGCAAAATGACCACAAAAGATCCTCAGCCTTAATATGTCATCCACTCTACAACCCTGAAATGCAATGATGGGCAATAATTTTAGATCAAGTTTTGACTTTTACATTTGACTTTTGAGTGGAACACTAGGGACAGACTTCAGAAATTAGGCAGCACTAATAATTTAACTTATTCCACAGATGTACGAAGAGTTTGGCATTATGTGCATCAGTGTCATTTTCTCTTTTTCTTATTCTTGTACTTGTTAATGTGAGCTTGTTATTTGAATGTGATATACTATATGTTACCCAAAGTCTATAATAGGTTACCTAAATAAGAATCAGTGCAGAATTTTTTTCCCATAGTTTCATGGGAAAATATTTTTCTTTATGGATTGAACTACTAGAATCAATTCTCCTGTTGCACACAATTAGGACAATAACCAAATGATTGAATTCCCAGAAATGTGGTAACACTGATGGTCGGAGTTTCCAGATCAACATCAACATCATCCTGATATGAAATGTTCAGCATGATTCATATGAATCATTCAGAAATAACTTTCTGTGGCTCCATGCAATTGGAAAAATACTTTGGTTTGAATAACTTTAAATAGTTCTGGTAATTCTATAGGAATCACTTATGTTTTGTGACATTTTTGTATTATAATAATCTTCTCACAACTTCAGTACTGGCACAAGACTAAAACATAGTTCATTTCATACATTCGCAAATGTGAGTTTTTAAATATTTTGTGTGCCCATCCAAACTAGGCAAATGCTTTTATGACATATACTGATTGATAGAATATAAATCAGATTGCAAGTAGACTATTACTGGGTAAACCAGAAAATTAAGTAAACCAGTAATTGCTGAAAAAAAAATAGGTTGACTTCTACTTTCATAATGAACAAAACATCTCACTTAAGGCAAAAAGTTGGCAAAATTGGCCTAGAAAGAAAAATGTAAATAGCATAAAAATATGGAAAAGACATCTGTGGGTCAGCTGATTTGATCCATATATTGCGCTTATAACAATTCATCTAGTGCATTTATAGTATAGAGATGAAAATAGTTACTATACACCTTGGGATAGCTTTTAAAGTTAAATATTTAACAGATACCGGGGAAGTGCCACAGGTAGGACAAACATTGGTCTTAATTCCAACATTTTATTGCCTTCCTAAGATCATATGAAAATAATGGTTCTAATCTTGAAGCGACAACTGGTGATGCATATTCAACGGAGTGAGATAAATGATATCTTCCATTCAACCAAAAACCATAAGTCAAGAAATAAAGTTCTAGATCTACCTCTTGAACCCATCAAATAGATGAGAAAAGTATCAAAAATAAGTTAACGGAGCACATGTTTTTCAAATAGAAGTTCCTTGGAGAAATTCTTCACAATAAGAAGCATGTTGTAGCACATAGCAGAGAATAAAAAAATACTAAGGTACAGTATATCATAAATATGGGATATGGATTTATTTATTATTTTTTAAAAAAAATCTCACTGGGAATTTCATTCTCAAAATAAGGATAATCCCAGAATATCATTAGGTATGTCATTTCTCCCTTCCTTCCTTTTTTTCTATAAAATAATTAATTCCCAAGATACTGCTATAAGAAACACATTAATGCATTTGTCTTATTCTCAGTAGTTCCTGAATTAATTTATTATTGATCATTGTTTCCCATATAGTTTGTCCGCAGCATAACCTGAAGGCAACAATTATTATTATTGTTGTTGTTGTTGTTGTTATTTATTATTGTTATTATTATTATTTACTTATGTCTTTGGTAAGAACTTGAATTAAACATAAGAAGCAAATTTTATAGTAGTGAGAATCTAAAATGCATTATAGAATTCTCTTACAGGTAATATTATTAATAGTAATTAATTATATTAATTAATACAAATTAATATTTCTAACACAAAACTATTTACAATAAAATAAAAGTAGTAATCACAAACCATCATACATAATTTTAATTGCTTAGATTTGTAATTAATTCAGAATATAGCACTTATTTATTAGAAGCAGTTTGCAAAGAACACAGCACTCTTATTCTAGTCTAGCTGCAGAGCAAAATGTTATGCAGATAAGCCTACTGTTCACTCAAAAGTTCTTAAAAGTGAAAATAATGAAACTGAATATTCCAACAGCTCAAGCTGTGATAGCTATGCAAAAATAAAGTCAGGAAAGCTTTTGCATCTCTTCTTTTCCATTGGCTGTTTAAGATATAATATTTTGCAGACCAAGTCAGATAAAACATTGGGAAGTCATTTGAGAAGAGACTCATTTCGATGGCAACTAAAGACCATCTTCTGACCACTCTTCAAGGCTTTTTCTTTCTTGTCCGCTCTGAAGTTTTTAATATGAGCAACAGTCAGCTGGATAATCAACGGTTGTTACAGTAAGAGGAATTTGAAGTCAGATTTCCCTCTATGACTGGAGTTCTTTTTATTATTTTGGAAGGAAAAACTAAACATTCTTATCGTCTCTTGGATTCTGTATATGAGCCTCTCTCAGGAGATAGCTGTTGTTTGTCAGTCTGGTATTAGTTTCTGCTATTCAAACAAATTATGCTCAAATAAATACTGCTATCATGAGAATAGAAGATGGATAGGCCTAAGATTAAGAGCCATTTTTATTTCCTCCTCCACTAAAGACATAGTATGTATTCCAACACATTTAAATT
Source organism: Crotalus tigris (assembly GCF_016545835.1). Taxonomy (NCBI): domain Eukaryota; kingdom Metazoa; phylum Chordata; class Lepidosauria; order Squamata; family Viperidae; genus Crotalus; species Crotalus tigris. The sequence goes on along the minus strand of NW_024097783.1, from coordinate 1,851,921 downwards.
CATGAAATTGCAAACAGATAAATGTAACATATAATCTGGTAAGCAATATTTAATTTATGGTAAATTCACTGATAATTATGACTGCAAGTTCATTAAACATTCAAACAGATTTTAAGGGATTGCAACAGAAGTTCAGGAAATGATACATTGTTATAATAACTAAAGATATTATGTAAGATTATTTTAAGGAGTACCAATGATCAAATATCCTCATAATTCAAATCCAACTTCTTTATTACTCTAATTAATGAATTTAAAATGTAAAGACAAGTCTGTCTCAATGCCTTTTTTTTCTTTTTTCTCATTTTGGTGAACCTATCAATTAAATTGTCAAAGGAAATTTGCCTAGTAAATTTATTCTCTGGGTATCTTGTGAGATGATTAAACCCTTCTAATCCTGCAGTATTTTATTCAGGTTAGAGTTATCATGAGAATGATATGGAAATGAAACAAAAAAAATCTTGGGATAATGCCTATATAGAATAATAAAAAGAAGTTATCTAGGCTTTCAGCATTCATTTGGTTCCAGACATACAGAGATCAGTTTTTAGTATAGTTGGCAGTGTTCTGAATCTTTTTAATTTTAACATTTGCAGAAAACTAGTAATCAACCAATCAAAGTTATTGCTGTCTTTACTTCAACTGCTTATTGTCCTTCATATATTATCATTACCACTCTACGTCATCTGCATGAAATAGGCAGAGTAGATGGAAACCTTAAAAGAAATGTTTAATGCCTGGGTATAGGAAGTCTTTAAGCAATTTCACTCTATAGTACAAGCAGAAGGTATTCTTGAAAAGGAACAAACCATTGAATAACACCAAATGTAACTTAGAGGTGGATTTATGAGAAAGCAGATGTAGAACTTGAGGAATTTAAAGATTGTTGGGAAAAGGAAAAAATAAGTTTTGCATGTTGTAAACAGGCTTCTCTGGTACTTTCCTGATATCATGTGGAGTCCTTGGTGCTCATTGAGCTTGGTTGTTTGTTTGCAGACATTTCATTACCCAAGTGGTTACCCAGTGGTAGAATTCAAATACCTGAACAACTGGTTCTCTGCATGGATGCCGCTTCCGAAAATCTGTTGTGGGCCTGGGTGTTCAAGACTCAGAATGGACTTCCAGAAGTGGCGTCCACACACTTCTGGTGGCCATTCTGGGCCTGGGAGGCCTTCCTGCTCAGAACAGACTTCCAGAAGTGGCATCCATGCACTTCTGGTGGGCTGTTCTGGGTCTTGAAAAAAAAGGGCAAGGGCTTCAGATGGTTCACCAAAGTCAACAAAAAATTAGCTACCAGTTCTGCTAAACTGGTGCGAACCAGCTGAATCCCACCACTATGGTTACCCCAGAAAATACCTGAATCCTGAGAACTCAAGTAATAAAATGTGTGCAAGCAAATATCCAAGCTCAGAAAATGCCAAGGACTCCATCGTATTTCCTAATATTAGTTTACCCAGAAAACAAGGTGTTCCAAGCTTCAGTGTTAACACATAAACACTCATTCATGTACTGTAACTAACATGTTCTGCCAGTCAATATGGATTTCCTTCTGCTTACTAGTATTTGACATTTAAGAGTTTAATTAAATTCACCCCAAGGAAGAAAATGCAGCTAGAAGAGATTTATTTCCCACTAAATAGAAATGTCACTAACTGGAATAAGAAGCCCTTGCCAAGAGCTATCAACCACTACAGCTTCACGGTGCTAATGAAGTCTGAGAACAGAGATTACCGTAGAAGGACAACACTTTCCAGAAAGCTACCAAATGGAACTGAAATGTTAGAAACATTGACATCTACACACTGAGATGCCATTTAGATCTCAAAGTCTGATTATTTTCAAGGGTATGGCTGTTATCCAATGAAGATAGAGAAGTGTAAATTAGTTGTTAGAACTTTTGTTATCTGAAATCAGAAGAGAAAAAGAAAGTTATGCATATTTTAATTGTAAGCTACTAAGGCAGTATATTTTAATTGTAAGCTACTCTAGACAACTAAACAACAAATTCAGTAAATGAAATAATTAATGTAAACAATCTTGGACTAGGGTTTTACTATAAAGGAGAGATCTTTTATGGCAAGGGTGTCAAACTGCCGGCCTGCGGGCTGGACGCATCATGCGGAAGCCGTGCCCACCCCATTGTCAGCAATGGCAAAACTTTCCCGATACGATGTGCGACATCACGTGACGTCAAAAGTTTGACATGTCTGTTTTACGGCCATATTCTCACATTCTCAAAATGCAGTTGCTGCATGATGAATGGGTGATTTCCTACTGAGAAAGATTTTCAACTTTTGCCCTTGGATTTTGTCCTGAGAATTCAATCACAGACAATGCCTTCACATATTCATCTAATGTTCAATAAAGATAAAGGAAATATATAAAGAAATAACATCCAACCTTCATCACAACTATAAACAAATTTAGTGATTCTTCACGCATTCTAAGGTTACAAACTTTTATTACTTCATCCCATATCCCATCTCTTAAGTATATAAAAGGGTTGCCAGAAGTAACAACTTATCTTATTTGAACTTTGATCGAATAAACCAACTTCCTGTTACTTCTAATAATCTTAGTATTTAGTTAATTCCATTATTATCATAAGATTTTATTTCTCTTCATTTGTCTTCAAGGAAGGTAAGAAGGAGGCAGGAAATGAGGAAGGAGAAGGGAGGAACAGGAAGGAAGGAAGGAAGGAAGGAAGGAAGGAAGGAAGGAAGGAAGGAAGGAAGGAAGGAAGGAAGGAAGGAAGGAAATTTCTGATGCTCCCTTTCAGCTTCCCACAAAGAAACTCAATGCAGAAATCTGCAGGAATTCAAAAGTTTCATTCCCAATACTTTTTTGTCGACCCATAATCATTCTGTTTTTCTGTTTAGGTAAGGAAATATGTCTGAAAAAATGACACAATGTGACACAGATCGACTACCACTAAATCAAAGAGAGTTTATTTTGACTTTCTTTCACACACTTTTTTTTCCTTCTTCAGGATGGAAGAGTCTCTTCTGAAACTCCATTTGATCATTTCTTCTCCTTTTCTTCTCCTTTTCTAAGATCAGCTCTACATTTTTCACAGATTCATGTTTAAAATTCCTTTAAAAAAGAAAGGTCAGCATTTCTTTTCTCTACCCATCTGAACTCCTAACCTGCTAAATGATGCATAAGAACAAAGTTACCATCGATGCTTTTCTCCTTAAGAAGATACATTTATACTAAAGTTCAGGCCTTGGCTGGTCAACATAATGGTGTATTGAGTGTAATAGTGACCTCGTATTTGCATCATTCCCTGGAAGCTAACTGACATGCAGACAACTTTTTAGTAATTCATCTCTTCCATTGCTCATGACAAAGGAAAGAACATCTTCCCCTAACATTCCTTGTTATTCAAACTTTTCTGCTGATTCACTGGTCCTAGCCAAAGAAACCTCATGAAGAAAAAGAAATGTCTCTGGAGCCTTGCCCACCTTGCTGGAGAACAAGCCATTAGCTGGAGAATTGCTTTTTTCTTCAGGCTCATTAGGGAACAAGTTAGCAGAATATAAAACAGAAATATTTCTAGTCTCACAGCATAGGCTTTTATGGCATCAGTCTATCCAATATTTCTCTTTGGGTGGGGAGAAACAGTAACTTGTGTACTCTTTGCAGTGCATACTAATTGCTAAAGTGTTCTGGGATTTGGTGGAGGGGGAAAAAAGTCTCCAAGCTCCATGGAAACAGCATACTGTCTCCTTTAGGAATTTTGCTTTATGGTCTGTTCTGGCTGTGATTTGCAAAAAGCCTAATGAAATTAAGAGCAGGATGTGTGTTTCTGTCCATGCTGCCCAGAGTAAAGGGAAAAAGGGAAAGAGCGGAGAAGGGATGTGGTTTTATTTACTTTTGGCTTTGACTGCTCCCATTTATCATATAGCTGCCCATCACTCGCCTCAGCTCCTCCTAGATTATTTCATGGAATATGCATTTCTCTCTCCCCCAATCTTCATTTCAGTTCTATATTTAAAAATCTATGCCAAGTTGAGAGAGGATTTTGATTCAAATATTTGAAGACAAAACATAATAATCTAAATCATATGATGGAAATACGTTATAGAATAAAGAATAGCTCTATAAAAAGAGAATAATGGTATGTCAGTTTATCCAAAGCCAGACATAAGGGCCCTCAAAAATGTTTATGTTTTCATTTATCTATAAATCCAATTACCTTAATAGTCTCAAGATGCAAGGATATTTTAGCCACATAATAGTTTTAATCAATTTATAATCTCCCTTTCTTTTCTGCCCTGGTACAACTTGCTTCTGGGGGTTATTTTTAAAATGGTATGTTTAAAAATATTATTTTGAAAGCAAAATGATGGAAATATGTAACTTATGTCAAAGAAGCTGAAAGAATTCCAAACTTTTAAATGATGTTAATATAATACCTTTACATTTATTTATTTATTTATTTATTTATGAGACTTATATACTGCTTTAAGTGCAAGCACTCTCTAAGCGGTGTACACCAGTATGCAATGTATATATATATATTTACATTGCCCCCAACAATCTGGGTCCTCATTTTACCTACCCCGGAAGGATGGAAGGCTGAGTCAACCTTGAGCCGGTGAGATTTGAACCGCTGACCTGCTGAACACAGTCAGCTAAAGTGGCCTGCAGTACTGCACTCTAACTGCTGCACCACCTCGGCTATATCATATCAAAGTCACTATGAGATTTTGAAAAGAAGTATCTTAAACTATGAAAAATTTAATTTTACTGAAAATATTAACAATCTATTTTTAGAAACAGGATTTTTAATGCTACAATTAAGCAATATTAAATATAAAATAGAAAGTAAATGTAAACAACACATTTTTACGTTGCAGTCCTGAGAAAGCATCTCAGAATGATAGATGTCTTGCTTTGAAATTTGTGACCTTCTATCTTGAGGAAAGAAAGCTAATACTGATTGTTTTCTCATCTCTGTAGAATTACCTGTATTCTATCCTGCCCTAGTTATTGGATTACAGATCTAAAAAGGGAAAAACAGGATATGTTAAACAGGCAAGATGAGAGAATCTTTGTGAATCCAAAGTCCTTCCAATCTTCCAATGTCCATGATTCACAGTCTGATGAAAATTTAAACCAAGTCTTGAGTTATTCTAAATCTGGTAAGGCGTATAAGGAGATACCAAAATACCTCTCTGTCCATACTTTTTGTCCTACTGGCATCTGTAGAGTTGGATTTTCTGATAAAACAGCACTGTAGAGAGAATAATATTGCACTTTCAATTTTTATTTAAGAAAATATAACACATAGTTACAAAAATATATATTTTCAAAAACTATACTTTACATTATAATATTATTTCCTTAAATTGATTTAATGTTTCTTAGAAATTACAGTCCTCTAAGGCACAATTATGCAGACTGCTTCAATATCTCCCCTCAGGATGCTGCTATAGGGCATTGTATGCCAAAACAACTAGATACAAAGATAGTTTCCCCCCCCCATGTCATTACTTTGCTGAACATCTAACTCCCACAACACTGTCTTATGCTTAAAGATGGGCTATATTGCTATTATCCATCTCATCTTCTCATCTTTCCTACTACCTTCTCCTATTGGTATCTTATAGTCTATCACTTGTTTATATCTTATGATTTATGATTGTGTCTTATGATTTATGATCTATGACTTATCACTTTATTTTTGTATTTACACTGAGAGCTTATGCACCAGAGACAAATTCCTTGCATGTGCAATCACACTTAGCTAATAAAGAATATTCCAATAATTTTGTACTTGCCATACTGCAAAGAAATCTGGGACATATTTTAATTTATATGGAATACTGGCAATCTGTTAAGCATTATTGTTTTATTGCTTCAGTTGAAAGTAAATCCTATTCTTAATCCTAGGGCATATTGAATTCCAAAATATAATTTCTCTTTAGAAATAGTGGACAAATATTGTTTTCTCCATGGAATACTAGGTTTCAAAACAGAGCTTGACAATCACATTTCTAAAAAGCTTGAACTGTTAGGGTTAATACATGTCCCTGACGTACTTTGAGAACTGAAAAAGAAACACAGGCTTTCTTGGTTTGCAACTGTTAACATTGTTCAAGCCATTGATATTTTAAGCACTTTGCAAATAAATTTGGCCTGGGTGCAGATAAAATAAAAGTTTATTTGCTGCCCCTCTTGTTAGCTCAGTTGAAGTCATGTTGATTCTCCTGGGAGAGGTCAGGATAATTAGCACATACTTTATTCTGTGGCTACTAAGCATATTGCCAACTTTTTATAGCACTGTGCACTATGATTAGTGGGCTTTTTACTCTTATTTCTAGACATGAGAAGTGGAAACATTTAATTAAACAGTAGATAAATATAAATCTAGTTAATTTTTCTTCTTTCACCAGGCTATTGGAAAAGTGTGGTTTTACAGAAACTTCTTTTTAGTTTTAATATAAAAGGCATTTCCAGTACGAATACTTCCATACTGGAATGTATTCATTTGGTAATAGGTTTATTTTCTGAATCTATTAGATTTACAAGGTATTACAAATGGGATTCATCCATTGTAAGAATATGGACTCTCAAAATTTATAAATTTTATAATTAAATAATGGGCAAAGTTACCAATTTGTCTCTCGAGGTAAGAATTTACAGTAGATTATATGAAAAGATAACAGAAGAAATATTGAAGGCGACTTTTATGTTCTTGAACATGTGAAGGAATAATACACAGTGTGGAATCTTAGTTAAAGGAAAGAATTCTGGCTATAGGTATGAACGTTAACATTCCCCAATATCACCTACCCACCCAAGTTTACTACAGGCCAATTTGGTCATGTGAATGAACTCTTTGAAACTGAATAGTATCTCAGTTCTACTTGGGAGCATCTTGAGCCACTCTTATGACCACAGTTGGGACCAGAATTTCCATTGCTAAGCAAGGTGAGTTGCACCTAATTTTATAAACTTTTTTTAACCACAGTTACTAAATGAATCTCTTCAATTGTTAAATGAACCATGACATCATTAAGTGAATCCAGCTTCCCTCATTGACTTTGCTTGTTGGAAGGTAGCTGGGAATGGCAATCACATGATAATTAATACATGTTAGATTCCAAGAGCCCAAATTTTAATAACATGGCTATGGGATACTGTGATGGTGGTAAGTACAAGAATTCTTTCAGCGCCGTTATAACTTTGAATAATCAGTAAACTAGTGGGTGTAAGTTGAGGACTACCTGTAATTTGGCTATAAAGAAATATTAGATGTGGTAGATGTTCATTCTTAATATTTTCTGGTTCTGTTTTTAAAATTCTTAAATTCTATTTTTAATTCTTCAATTTGCCATGAAATGAAATAGACTGTGTCTTATAAGAAGATCCATTTCTACTGATCTATATGAGTTTTCTTTGAACCAAACTGTAAAAGGGAATAGCAAACAAAACCTACATCTCTCATTATAATAGTAAATTATATTATTTGGGTACAGTGGCAGCTATACAATATTGGCTACAATTATTAATACTCTGATTTAATTAACTGAAACCTCTAAAGATTAAGAAAAAAGGATATGTCAATGTGTTATAAAATGTTAATGTTGATAAGCATAAGATTGCTTACATTTTACATCTAAAGCTGAATCTAGTTCTGATAAGTTATTGGTTATATAGTAAGGATTTCTATCTTAAGTGTAACACTTAATGCTATATGCATATCTTTCCAGTACTATTTTTAGTACCACCACACCCATATCTCCCTGCATCAAGATAGGCATTTTATGCTGAACAATAACAGCAAAATGCTTGAAACCCTACAATATGATTTCTCATTTCTTTTGAACATGCAATGTTCATATTGCACACAATTGGTTTGATTGTTTATAAACACTGATTTGTGAAGTACATGATTTTAATTTTATTTGCGTGCCATTTCATGCTTTTGATTCATCAGAAGACTGAAAGTAGCGCATCACATCATGATAGAAGCTTTGGATATATTAGATTTCAGTGACCTTTTGAATTCGCTGACAGTCCGAATAATGATTCATATAGATGACTCATTTCATTTAAAAATGATGCAAATAGATCAGTATATTTCTACTAGGCTAAAGTATTATCCCAATTTTCTGAATTCTAAGATTTCACCTACCCACAATATAAAAAGAAATGGGGACTACCCATTGACTGACTGACTGACTGAAAGAAACTATATCATGGAAATGGCTTGTGGTGATCTTTGAAATAGATGTCTAATATCTCAGACTGAGAAGTCTTTCCATCAACTGATATATCAGGCTTAGTCAGAATGAGTAATTCTATGAATGGCAGATTGTGACAGATGACATTGGTTTAAAAAATATATTGGAGATGGCCCTCTTGGCAGTAATGTTGATGAGGATGTCACCTCTCATTTTATTCATACACTGACAAGAATCTCACCCTGTGTGATGAAAGGATTAACATTAATGTAGTTATCTGGTGTGGAACTTTTACTAGTAATTAAAATATGAATTTAACTTTTCTTCTAAGAAGCATCTGTTAATATTTTAAGAATATAAATGTCGTGCTGAATGTAAATCAAAGATCCATTTACTTCATCATGCCAGGGATGGGAATATCCATGCAATTTTAAAATAATTTAGTCTTCCCATGTTGTATCTTCCTAGTAACTAGAATTCATATAGTACTAATTATGTTTGTTTTAAGAGAGTAACTTCTTGATCACATTCTGGAATGAAAAATGTAAAAAAGTGTGTGAATGTAAAAAAAAATACAATTAAACAATATTGTATTTAACAATTTAATATGATATATTACTGCTGTCTATTCATCAGTAGGAGTTATATTGAAGAGGGAATTAAGCTATTTTCCAAAGCACCTGAAGGCAGGACAAGAAGCAACGGGTGGAAACTAATCAAGGAAAGAAGCAACCTAGAACTAAGGAGAAACTTCCTGACAGTGAGAACAATTAATCAGTGGAACAGCTTGCCTCCAGAAGCAGTAAATGCTCCAATACTGGAAGTTTTTAAGAAGAGACCGGACAGCCATTTGTCCGAAATGGTTTAGGGTTTCCTGCCCGAGCAGGGGGTTGGACTAGATGACCTCCAAGGTCCCTTCCAACTTTACTACTATTACTATTACTAATTAATTCAATATCTTATTATCTATTACTCACTTCATATTTCAAAAGTTAAAACAGGATACCTTGATTTTATTATTCTTTTGCATTGCATCTAAATTTGACTGCCCTTGAATTCACTTTATTACACTTTCAGACAAATTTCAGTAAATATTTCAACTACCCAGGTTTGATGAGGAGGATGGTGAGGACAATGATAATGATTACTATTATGACAATAACACTACTACTTCATTTACATTCTGTCTTCTCTGTAGGAGATTGGCTTACATTGGAGTGTTCCCACATTTTTATCCATTTTACTTTACTTTGAGTTAGAGATAAGTATTGAACTGGACTGGCTTGTAAATAATACTAGCTATTCAGGTCTAAAATACTGTGGGCTGCTCAGGAAGAAATTCTTAAATTGGGTGATAGTCAGTCAACTGGCAAACTTGGTTCTGTTAAGTAAGTAAGGAACACTAAGGGGTGGAACTAACTTCATCACTTATACTAATGGACCTAAGTAGTCTGTAACTAATCCGGAAAAAGATATTGGAGTCATAACGGATAGTTTAATTATATTAATTCAGTGTGTGACAGGCATGCAAAATGTAAATTCTATGCTAAGGAAAGAGACTGAAAATGAAACTACCTAATTGTAATGCTTTTATATGTACCCTGGTATATCAACATTTGGAATACTACATTCAGTTCTGATACCAGATTTGAAAATGGATTTAGTGGACCTAGAAAAAGAACAGAAGGAAGCAAACCACAATGACTGAAGTGTAACCTTGAACTGATGCATTCTATTTTTTAAAAAGCAAACATATGTTCATGTCTCCACATACCTCTACCATCAACATTCCTTATATGTTAAACATAACTCCTGCCAAGACTGGGGGGCTGTTAATGGTGGGAACTTTTTACAATGGCTGTGTTAAGTTGATGTAAGGATGGATTGTGCTGCTAATCATGATTCTTCATTTTAAATTGATTACGGAAGGTTTTAATATATTTCTATTTGTTGATTTTTGGTTTATTTTTATTGAATACTTTTACCTCTTGTCAGCTACCAGAGTCAACTAGATGAGATGGGCAATCAACTGTAACAACAACAATAACAACCATCATCTTCATCATATCATGAATTTAGTATTCAAATAGACAACTATTGCCACATAACACCCCAGACTTAAAAACTGTCACTAAGAAAAACTGAAAAAAGTCTGAATATTGGATGTGGCAACACATGGAGAGAGCTAACAGAAGAAAAAGAATTGAAGAAAACCACAGAATAAAAAAAACTGGAAATAGAAATAGAATGGCTGAGCTAAAAGAAAACAAAGATAGTATCAATCATAATAGGCACCTTGGATACAATCCAATCCTGCCTTGGGTACAATCCCAAAACATCTGGAACACCACTTAAACTCTTTCAGCATTGACAAAATCGCCATCAGTCAATTGTAAAAGTTACTTTTCCTGCACCAGTTTACACTTTGTGACAATACTTTTAATACCATCACACAACATCTTCCTATCCTAAGTCATTGGAAAGGACTCATTCAGTTGATAAATATGGCATATCCAGTCTAAATATCTGACTGATTATGCAGCAAACCTTAGAAATAGTGCCTCAAGCAAATAAGGGAACATTACATGTTTACCAAGTTCCTATTCAGTTTTGTTCTGAACATTCAATTTATTTCATAAGCTACAGCTCAACAAATCTCATGATGATGATATATGTTTTGTTCTAGTTTAATCTTTTTTTCTGGTGGACTTAAATCAACAAATCTCACAAATGGTAATTTAAATTGAGCACAGAAAGAATTGGAAATAAATGAAAATTATGTAGTACAGAACATATATATCACGTCATTTTGGATTAGAAGCAAAGGGGAAAAAAGCCATGCATTTTGTTTCTTTCATTTACAGAAAGCAACTTCAGATAAATGATATTACACTAAGTTATGTCTTAATATTATAAAAACGTATCTGAACTAGTAGCCTCTAGACAAAATGGGTGGCACACAAATCTAATAAATAACAAACTAAATAAATAAAATAGAGCACATATATTCTTTCTTTCATCTTCCAAAGAACATTTATGGAAGTTTTTAAACAGCATTTCAAGTTGTTTTGCAAAAAACAAATTGTAGCAATTTAAAGAACCCCCAAATTTCATCCGAATAAAAAGTAACTTGCCAGCTGTTAAAAGCCATCATGAGTGAAGGAAAAACAAATGCTCATTGTCCCTCCCCTAAGTGAACGAAAGCATGAGCTTCTTAATATGACAAACAGCTCAGTCCTTCTGCAAATTCTATGAGGCTCACTGAAACTTAACCTCAGGTCACAGCACTGCAGCCTTATGTGTTTATATACTGAAACATATAAGCCATATTTTTTTCATGCCGCAGAGCAAAGTTTTCATGCCCTGCTTCCAAAACAGTCTATTTACTGCTTGCAGGTGTTTCCTGTTAAGAACCGACAAGAGACAGTATCATTTGGGAAGAAGAACAGCTTTGGTTTTACTTATCTGCCAACATTTGGAAAACATTTAAAGAATCATATATTATCTGCGTACAAATATACTTCAGATATACATTTTTAATACTGATAGCTTCGGACTAGGTTTCAGATCCTTGGATTTATTTTCCTTCTTAGGAGGAAACAGTGCTTCAGCTATCACTGAGCTATCACTCCTACATTGTGAAATAAAATCTGGATAGATTATGAGGATTTGACATAGAGGAATGAAAAAAGTACCCACAGGTTTTGAGATGATGGAGACAAAACGCTAATAATGGAAACCACATTCTGAACCAGAAAATCCTAAGATTTTAGTGTGTAGAGGCTGTCAAAGGCTGTATCTTGAAGAAGCACAAGTTAGTAAGGTAGACAATATTTTTGTTTCTCAAAAGTCTGTTCCAAAAACTTGCAAGTGATACGACAGTGGCATGCAAGTCATCTTGCTTTGAGATTATTGTAGGGTATATATTATCAGTCATGAGCAAGCAAGATGTTTTCAAAAAATGAGAATGATACAATAAAACATTGTCATATATATACATGTAGCACTAATATTGCCACCATATTTGTGGTCTTTAAACCACCTGCTGCCTTGTTACATACCAATGATTCAGATGCCTGTTAAGATGCAATGTTGGGCACAAAAATCTTTATTACTGATTTTCTAACTTCTCAATAAAAGAAATATTGTTCGAGGACTGAAGACAGCAACTCTAATGAAAAAGCCCCTAGGCACAATGTCTTAATTCTTCTTTAAGATCTCTTATCCTGAGAGCAAGATTCATTTTCATGAGAGGTCTGGTTTTGTATACAATCCAGTGAAAATAATAAGGCTATGTTAATTCCAAATACTAATTCCTCAGTGCTGTACCCAGTGCATATAGTGAAATTTTCCCTTGACATTCTATGGACATCCAACTTCATATATATTTATATTTTAAGGCGTCTTTGTTCCTTGTTTTGTTTGCATTAAATGAGAAGCTGATAATATATAGTCTCTTTCTTCCTCCCTCCTTCCCCCCCTCTCAGTCATACATACACACATATCTCTCTTTGTGTGTGTGAGGGGTGGGGAGAGTATATACTATATACACTCTGTCTCTCTTTCCCTAGACTTTACATGGTTCTTAGAAAATAAAAATGGCTCATTGCTTTGCCTGGCATTTTGCAGAAGGGATAGCAGATACTATCTTATGAACTATTTCCTCTAAGCCATTTTGAAAATGGGAAATATCCCAGCATTCAATTTACAAGAGCATATTTTTAAAAAATCTTATTTTCTTCTTATATAGACGCTTCTCGGGTAAATGTGTTACTTTTCCCGCGCCAGCACCCGCGCATGCGCACGGCGCTGGCGACAGCCTGTCTGGTCCCGGGCAGCTTTGCACCTGCCCGGGACTGCCTGCAAACGCCCGAGCCGTTTGCAAGGCTCGGGACATAACACCCCTTTCCCCCGGGCTAAAACTATTACCAACATATAAACATTTATTTTATACAGTGTTCTGCTTCTCAGTGCTCCTATCGTTACCTGGCTTTTGTTTAGCCAGCAATGTTATGTAATCCTCTAAGTATTTAGGAGACTTCTTTGCTCTCTGTGACCTTCTCAGCTCTGGGTTACTAGCATGAGTTCCCTGACTGGAGGGAGATGTGAGCCTGTTCTCCTTATTTTGCCTTGGTGCCTTCCAAGGACTGTGCCCCGATGCCTGGCCTGCTTGCTCGCCCACCGGGCTCGTCAGGCCAGGGCTTCTGTCACTTTGTGACCTGGTTGACCTGCCTAGCTGTAGACCCTCGGGCCCCTTGAAGTGATAGCCACTGCTGGGCGTCTCTGTTGAACCTCCTAGGTCCGTCCAAGACCTGTCAGGAGGCTGACCATTCCCTGAACCCCGTTCTGTGTCCGGGCTTGTGTGGGTTTCTGTACTTTCCCAAAACTCAGTTACTCCCTGATTTGGGCTAGAGGTGTTGTAGTCGGGACTTGGTTCGTCGACCACCTCCCTGTATGTTTGACCCCCTGTGGAATTTGGGGTAAGGTCAGGCCAACCTTGGGGATTGTGTGCCAGCTCTCTTGCGGGGAATGATTTGTTGGGATGCCCCCGGGTATCCTCCGTGACTGGAGTGCTGTGTGATGTGTGTGGAAGGTGAGTATGCCCCCGGGGTGACTCCCTGGCTGGAGTAGGCGTGAGTGCCTGTTGTGTGGGTAAGCTCCATGAATTCCTTTTCGGAGCAATTGCGGAACCCTGGGATGGGCCGTTTGTGGCTCCATCAGTGGAGATGGGCAGCAGCTCGTGCCCTTCCCTTTGCTCCAAAGGGTCCCCCTCCCCCCCTGGAAAAGACCCAGGAGTCTCATCTGAAAAGTCCCGCCTAGGGCGGAGTTGGTCGATGTGCCGACGCAGGACACGACCGTTGTCCAGGGCAACCTCGTAGGAGAGAGGACCTGTGACCCTGGAAATAGAAGCGGGGACCCAGGTATGACCAGGCCCGTAATTGCGAGCCCAAACCGGGGCACCCACAAGTAGTTGTCTAGGTGCCCTAGGATGTGAGGTAGATGAAGGAAGTCTGTCCGGATGCAACCGGTCAAGTTTAGTAGTAAGTTGACGCCCCCAGCAAAGTTCAGCTGGGCTTCTCCCTGTAGAAGTGGACGGTGTGGTGCGATAAGAAAGGAGAAAGTCAGCCAACCTGTGATGCCAGTCCCCGTAGGTGAGTCTTTTCAAGGCGTCCTTTGTGATGCGCACCATACGTTCAGCCATACCGTTGGTGGACGGGTGGAAGGGTGCAGACGTGGCATGACGAATCATGTTAGCCTGTAAGAAAGCTTGGAATTCGGAGGAAGTGAATTGAGGGCCGTTGTCAGACACGATGACATCTGGAAGCCCGTGTGCAGCAAAAATCCCCCTCAGTACCTGAATAGTCTTTGCAGTGGTGGTGGATGAGACAGGTACAACCTCAAGCCATTTTGAATGGCTGTCAACAAGGACCAAGAAGAACTGGCCCTGAAAGGGCCCAGCGTAGTCAATGTGCACCCTAGACCATGGGGACTGCGTTTCCTCCCATTTATGCACGGGAGCTTGGGGCATCTCTGGGCGAGATCGTTGGCACAGGTGGCATGCATGCACCTGAGCCTCAATATCCTTATCTAAAACAGGCCACCACAAGTGGCTGCGTGCAAGAGCCTTCATACGAACAATGCCAGGATGACCCTCGTGGAGGGATTCCAAGACCCTAGTCCTCATTGAGGAGGGAATGACAACTCTGTTTCCCCAAAGCAGACAACCCTGAGAAAGGGACAACTCGTTTCTTTTGGACCAGAAACTCTGAAACTCAGGACTAGGGCAGTGCTCAGGCCAACCGGACAAAACCCAGGAACGGACACGTGAAAGTGTGTGATCTGTACCTGTTTCAGCGGCAACATCCCTGGCACAAAGAGGGAGCTCGGGCAAGGCTTGGATTGATAGAATGTTGACAGCTGGCGCAGGGTCAGCTTCTACTACTGGCAGAGGCAATCTGCTGAGGCCATCAGCATGGCCCATTTCTTTCCCAGGCTTGTGGAGTAAAGAAAAATCATATGCAGACAGAAAAATAGACCACCTAAGCATTCTAGGGGAAATGATTTGGGGAGTCTGCTTACGTGTGGTAAACAGTCCCAGCAGAGGCTTATGGTCAGTAAAGACCGTGAAATGCCTGCCATAGAGAAAATCGTGGAATTTTTTAATTCCAGCGACAACAGCCAGAGCCTCCCTGTCTATCTGAGCGTAGTTGCGCTCAGCAGAAGACAATGTTCTGGAGTAATATGCAACAGGAACCTGAGTTCCATCAGACCTGAGGTGGCAGGACAGCTCCTACCCCGTAAGGGGACGCATCACATGCGATGCACACAGGAAGAGATTCGTTGAAATGTGCAAGTACACTGTTAGAAGTGAGCAAGGCCTTGACTTTGTTAAAGCAAGCCTCATGTGTATGTGACCACTGCCACACTGCTTGTTTGTCTAGTAGCCTGTGAAGAGGCTCAGCTACACTAGCTTTATGTGGAAGAAAAGAATTGTAGAAATTCAGGAGGCCCAGGAAGGCCTGAAGTTCGGCCTTGGACTTTGGCCTAGGTGCTTCTAAAATAGCTGTCAGTTTGGATTCAGCAGGGTGAATCCCAGCAGCATCAATTTTGAACCCCAGAAATTCAGTAGAAGGCACCCCAATCTTGCATTTGTCTTTTTTGAGCTTGAGGCCTGACTTCCTGAATCTTAACAGAACAGCCCTTAGCCTTTCAGCTAGAATGTGTGTGGAGTCTCCTGCAATTAAGACATCATCAAAGTAGGGGCAAACCCCTGGTATACCCCGTAGTGTGTTTTCCATTACGCTTTGGAAAATCCCAGGAGCGACATTCACTCCAAACTGCAGCCTTTTTACCTTAAAGGCTCCCCTGTGGGTCACAATAGTCTGAGCTATAGCAGCATCATCATCAACAGGCAGCTGTTGATACGCTTGAGCTAGGTCAAGCTTTGCAAAAACGCGCCCCCCCTTGAGGAGGCCAGAATATGACTGACCACAGGAACAGGATAGGCATGTTGCTGCAATGCCTTATTCAGAGTGCATTTGTAATCAGCACAAATGCGAATGTCCCCATTTGCCTTTAGAGGCGTGACAATGGGGGTCTCCCAAGGACTGGAATCAACAGGTTCTAGGATTCCCTGTTGAATCAGTTTGTCTAACTCAGTGTCAATTTTACTCTTTAAAGCAAAAGGGACCCTTCTTGCTTTAATTCTAATGGGAGTGACAGTGGGGTCTAGCTTTAAGGACACAGGGGGTCCTTTGAATGTGCCCAGCTGGGGGCTGAAAACATCTGCAAATTCTTTGCAGACTTCCTGTAGGTCGAGTGTTTGTAAACTGTTGAGTCCTGTGACGTGTATCCCCAGGGCCTCAAACCAATCGAGTCCTATGAGACTCGTTCGTTCACCCCCTACTACTAATAGGTCTAGTGGACCTTCAAAACTCTTGTATTGCACGTTAAGGGTGGCCTCCCCCTTAACACACACTCTTGAATTTTGAAAATCTGTTAACACAATGTCAGAAGGCCTTAACTTGGCCTGAGTTCCACTACTGGAACAAATCTTCCTAAATGTATGCAAGGAGATAATTGAAAAGGCAGACCCTGTGTCTAGTTCCATAGATAATGGAACCCCTTGTAGCTTCACCTTGAGTGACAGCTTTTTCTTAATTGGCTTGTGTGTGCCTGTCCTAAGGATGCTTCTTCGCGAAGCGCAAAACCCTACCCTATTCTGGCTGGGGAATCTGGTACCTTTCAGGCGCGGTTCTTCCTGAGGTTGTACCTTTCGTCGGCCCAGACACACAGCTGCAATGTGTCCTTGTTTGCCGCATGCCCGGCAGGTAGCGGAGCGGAACTTGCAGTCGGTTCTCCTGTGGCGACCTCCACAGCCGATGCACTTGAGCGGAGCTGAAGAGCTTCCCTTCTGTTTTTCTTCCGTCGTGGGGTGGAGACGGTCGACTTCCTCGTCCGGATCCTCCTCGGAGTTCCTTTGGGCGTCTTCCTGGTGCACGGATGCAACCTCTGGACTGTTTCTGATCGGCCGCATGTTCTTGATAGCGCCGCCTGCTGCTTCTTCTGCGGTGACTTCCCTTAAGGCATCTTGGTAGGACAGTTCTTCTTTAGCGAAAAGTCTCTGTTGTAGATCTCGATGCCTTAACCCGCACACGAATCGGTCCCTCAGTCGTTCTTCGAGGTCTTTGAACTCGCAGTGCTTGGCGGCCTTCCGTAATGCGGCGATGAATTCTTTGGCCGACTCGCCGGGCCGTTGATCCCTCTGCTCGAAGGTGTGGCGCCATGCGATGACGGACATCTTGGGGTGGAAGTGCTCTTTCAGTAGCTTCTTCAGATCTGCGTAGCTGACAGATTCTACTGGAACAGGTGCTGCAAGGTTTTCTGCGATGTCGAAGGCGTCTTGACCGCAAACACAAAGCAGGGTGGCAGCCTTCAAGCTCTCTTCCCTCACTTGGTTTGCCTTGAAGTAGTTCTCCACCCTGGCTACGTATGACTCCCACCGCTCTGGATGTGAGACGTCGAATTCCGAAAGCCTTCCGATTTTCGCCATCTTCAGATCTTCAGGAGACGGGTCTATCAGCCAGCCTACCCCCGAATGCGCACCGGATTGGCGGATAGCTGCCGAGTCGACGCCGTTCCTTTCCGCCGCTCAGGACTCCTTGGGTAAGCTTACATTTCTTCCTTTCCAGGTAGTGCAAGGCATCCCACCTTCGTCGCCAGTGTTGAGTCCTTGGCGGGAAGCAGACACGAGAAGCAGTTGAAGTTCTCAGTTTCCTTTATTCAGCGTTCAGCTTACAAGTAGATGGCTTCAGCAGCTCCCAAAACCTCCCAGCTTCTTATATAGACGCTTCCCGGGTAAATGTGTTACTTTTCCCGCGCCAACACCCGCGCATGCGCACGGCACTGGCGACAGCCTGTCTGGTCCCGGGCAGCTTTGCACCTGCCCGGGACTGCCTGCAAACGCCCAAGCCGTTTGCAAGGCTCGGGACATAACAGCCGGAATGCCGTTCTGAGCGTTCTATGAGAAAAAAAAGCCCTGCAGATTAGTCTTCAAATATCAAAAAGGAGGACAAGTAGGAGGACACTTATTGAGGGAGGACAGAACTTACAAAAGGAGGACTGTCCTCCCTAAAGAAGGATGGTTGGTCACCCTAATAAATTATCATTTTCTACCTTTTTACACAGAAGAGATGTTTTATGGTCCAGATATCATGGCATTCATCTGGTTATAACCCTCTAGTGGCTCAGAAGCCCTGATGTATAATAGCTTTTACGTCTTGCTGAAGATCTACCTCATCACCGCATGGAGCTTGGGTTGGAACAAATATTTCCATCACCTTTCATTTATTAGTTTTCAGTCCTTGTGATGGTTCAATACCCTACCCAGAAAACTAAGCCAAGGAAGTGCAGCAAAGCCAATGGCAAGCAATGGGATAAAAAGATGCAGGAAGCAAGTTACAAAGAAGGAAAACAGGGCTAAAGAGTTTAAAACAATTATTCTCAAACTGTGGGTCATCCTGCTCAGGAAACTCTTGAGCAAATTAGAAGATGGTTCTAACTTAAAAAAAATACTTATCAGATTTGTGTTGGCAAAGAGTGTTCTGGGAGGCTTGCACAGGCAAAGCAAAAAAACAAAACCAGAGGAAGTTTTAAAAAATAGTTAAATATCAAAATATTTGTTTAGTAGAAGATTTTAATGCAATTGTAGATGGAAAGCTAAACTATAGAAGTAGTAAAATAGGGAAAAAAGATAGGAACATTTTACCTAAGGCCTTTTTTTAAAAAAGCAGAAGAAATTTGTATACGGGATATGTGGAGAGAAAAAAAAATCCAAAGAAATCTCAATATACATTTTACTTAAACAGGCACAAATCATGGTCTAGAATTGATATGATAAGAGTATCTGCTGAACTAAGAATGAACATACAAGAGACTGAGATAGAAACTAAGGTTTCTATCCGATGAAGATGATGTGGAGAGGAACAAAGAAAAAAATAAGATGGACATTAAATCAATCTCTATTGAAAGAGAAAGACTTTATACAAAAGGTAGTAAAGGAAATGGAATTTTTCTTTAAAGAAAATAAGAAAGAAGATTCATAACTCCAAAATGTTTGGGACATAGCGAAAGTATACTTTAGAGGACTAGCCACAACTTACATGCAAAAAAGAACAAGGAAAAAAAATAAGAACAAATGAAGCTAAAGCAGCGGTTCTCAACCTGTGAGTCGTGACCCCATTTGGGGTCGAACGACCATTTTACGGGAGTCACCAAACAACGCAGTCTGCCATTTTTTCCCCCTTTTCCTTAGCTGTGCTACTCCCTTTTATTCTATTGGCTTTTGAAAGCCAATAGAATAGACTCTCTTGAATAGAGTCTATTGGCTTTGTCTGCCCTCCTGAGCCCGCCAAAAGTCCCATTCTGCAAACGGTGCTGCAAGTTGTCTGTAGCAAAGGCGAGCTGTCTGGAAGTTTCCACCCTTCCCTGCTGAGCAACTACTAAAAATGTAAGTAGAAGAGGACCAGGGGTGGGAGGTGGGAGTCCGGTGGGCGCAGGGAGGGTTGCTGGCAAGCGTGGAGCCCAGCGGGTGCCTTACCTCCCTTGGGCTGGGCCAGTTGGTGGCCCAGCCAATGGTCGGCCTGCTCTATCTCTGCCGCTTGCCAGCTACGCCTTGCCAGCGCAGGGGGTAGCACCATGCATGCACGGCGCTCCCGGTCCTCGACTTACGACCGGTTGGGTAGTCCTCGACTTACGACCGGTTGGGTAGTCCTCGACTTACAACCGGTTGGGGGTCGCGGCATTAAAAAGGTTGAAAACCATTGAGCTAAAGGAAGAACTTATGAAATTAGAATCAGAACTACAAAGAGACCCACAAAAAAACCTCTTAAAAAACAAATGCAGATTATAAAACAAAAATAAACTTAAGAGAAGCTGAAGAAATAGTCCAACAAATTAAAAGAGCAAAACAAAACTTTTTTCAAAATGCTAATAAGCCAGGTAGATGGTTAGCTTATAAATTGAAAAAAGTAAGAGGGAAAAAACTGATAAATAAACTGCAAGATGTGAGAGGTGATTTACATGATTTACATTTACATGTCAAAATGATACACTAAAAAACAATTAAAGAATTTTCTGAAACACTCCATGATACAGAAAAAATTACTCAGGAAAAAATAAGGCAATATAGAAAATGCTAAGCTACCAAAAATTTCAGAGAATTTCTAAAACATGTTAAATGGAAAAATAATGATGGAGCTGACAGAAGCTATAAAAAGACAAAAAAACGACAAGACACCAGTATCAGATGGGCTACCCGCAGAATTTTATAAATGCCTACAAGACATACTAAATCCATTAATGCAAGAAGTATGCAATGAAGTACTAGTAGAGGTCAAATTACCAAATACACGGACAGAAGCCAATATTACCTTAATACCAAAAGAAGGTTCAGACTTGACTCATATAAAGAATTATAGACCAATATCTATATTAAATGTGGATTATAAAATTTTTGTTTCAATAATAGCAGAAAGATTGAAGAGATTTTTGATTGAATTTATACATCAAGACCAAAATGAATTCTTACCAAAGAGACAAATAAAGAACAACCTAAGAATGATTTTAGATACTCTGGAATATTATAAAATGCATCCAGGGAAACAAATGGCATTAATTTTTTTAGACATGCAGAAAGCTTTTCATAATGTTAACTGGCAATTTATGGTACAACAACTAAACTATATGGATTTTGGAGAAAACTTTATAAATATAATCAAAACAATTTATCATAGACAAATGGCTAAAGTAATTGTAAATGGAGATTTTACAATTTTAATATTAAAAAAGGCATAAGACATGAGTGTCCACTGTTTCCATTATTATTTATTTTAATTCTGGAAGTGCTAAATAGAAAGGTTAGACAGGACCCAGAAATTAAAGGAATGGAGATAAAAGACAAAAAATATAAACTACAAGCATTTGTGGATGATTTAGTATTTATATTAGAAGACCCCTTGGAGACAATTCCTAAATTATTGACAAAGATTGAAGAATTTGGAGAAGTAGTAGGACTGAAAATCAACAGAGATAAGATCAAAGTGATAGTCAAAACCCTTACAGATAAACCAAAAAACTTGCAAGGATCAGAGTTTTTTTAATATTTCTTTTCTGTCCTGCAGAGTTAATTCAGAATTTGGTAGCTCTAATGTTACATTTGTCCCCCCATTTTTAATGTTACAAATAAGCTAAGTCCTTGTTGGCTGATTCCCTGCATCTAGCCTTACATATTACAAAACACAAAAAGTAGGCCTTGACTCAAGGCAGTCATGTGACTATTGATTTTCATGACTCATTGCAGAAGAATGTACCACCAACCATAGATATGTCAATAAAGTCAGAATCATAAAGCAAATTTTTCCTAATGTTTTCATATCATATCATCATATCTTATCATAATATCGTATTTTTATCATGTATTATCTGGTAAAATTATTTCCTCTTAATATTTTAATTGTGGCCAATAAAAGTAAACTAAATTTCTACTCTGACTGATTTTATCACACCAGCTTTTTATGTTTGTTTATTTTAAGACATTTTATTTTTAATCTTAAAGCAAAAATATCCCACAGCTCAAAAGGAAGAGATATTATATACAAATCCTTTTGTACCTGTTTCCTGAATGTTTGCAGAGATTTATCTTTATTCTCCATTTTGGTTTTAAATATGGTTAAGCTATCGTAAAGAAATACAGAGAACTCTGTTTTATGCTCCAAGGAACAATTTTATAAATATTGACAAATCTTGCATGTTAAGGGAAGTAAGAACTATAAAAGGAGAATTATTTCATTTATTTGCATGTATGTGTATTATATTTCTACTAACACATCTAGGAGATTTAAATGCATTTCTTACCAAGCTGTATTCTCAGATGCTGGATTCTATATTTGCTCTTTAAAATGCTAAATGAAATGGAATATTGATCTGAATATGGCTACTATAAGAGAAGGAAGGAAGGAGGGAGGGAGGGAGGAGTTTGTGTTTGGAGTTTGTGTGTCTGTCCTTGTGTTTGTCCTTTCATAGCCACCAGTGACTTGCTTAGATTAATTTTATGCTGCCTGCTAGATTTTTCTACTTGATGCTTACTTGGTTATTTTTCTTAGCAACTGCCAGTATCATTTGACACAAGAATCCCCCCAAAAACATAATAAAGGTGCTGTCAGCCATTACTAAAATGTTCACAGCTAGCCATAAATTAGAAGTGGACAATATTTTAAGATCTACAGAGCACATGTTTTATTTGTGAGGTGGTTGTGATGGTAAAGTAAATCAGACTTACATTTGGAAGGAATCAGGATTTTTAAAAATCTCTTTTCTATTGAGGGCAAGTTTATTTTATTTTTACTGATGTTAACCCTGTTTTAGAACACATGCGTTTGTCTATTTCCCACTTCCAAATGGCAAGAAATTACACTGTCAAGTAACTGTGACTAGAAAAAGAATGTCTCAAGAAATTTGGGGCTACTGGGGCTTGGATTGTCTGTCACTGCTATAAATCACATTGACTTTATACTTAGAATGCAAGTTTAAACATTCTATAGCACAATGAACATGCAGTGTCATATCACATCACCCTAGGACTCAAGTTCACATACATTCATGTGTGTATATATGCATGCATACATGCATGTATGTATGTAGAACATAAACAAGACCCAGCTTCCTTCATTTTTCAAAAGCATACATGCTGGCAATTTTTGCAATGTTGTATGACCCCTTTTGCCAAACTAACATAGCTAATTTAACTGATCCATATTTTTACAATGAAGCTAAACATTTTAAGCAAGATTAAAAGTGCTTGTATAGAAGCTCTTTTGCATTCACAAAACTGGAGCTCATATAAACACACTAGCCTCTCAATGTTCATTGAATATCCAGCCAGCAAATTTTAGTATAAACAGATTATACTAAATGGGAAAAGCTGCTCTAAGGCATTGTAGAGCTGAAATGACAGATCTGTGCATTTTCACTTCTTTAGCCCTGAATTAAGGGCTGTTTGCCAGAAGAGGTGTGCATATTTCCAAATGTGGTCATCAGCCTCCAAACTATAAGTAAATTTTTGTGGACTTTGTAGATTTTCAAGAAAATACGCCAACAAAAGCATGACTTTTTCATTATAAATTATACATAACACATAAATTATAAATTACACAAAACATCTAAAACCCCAAAGAGAATTATCATGCCAAAATAATATCTTTATTCTTTCTTGGGAAATCATCAAATCAGTACCCTGTTCCCAATGGTCCTTATTTTAAAATGTGACCTCTGGCACTATTCATCCATCTTTATATTTAAGACCTACATATGAGTAATGGCAGTGCATCCAGTGGTTTTAGCTTTTCCTCTTTCTTCATTAGTTTCCCCACATTTTGTAGCTCCTCTATCCTAAATTTGATGATTGATGGACATGAGAACCTAATGTGCTTATACACCTTCCCATTATCATATGGAGAACATAGCTGTTTAAAAGTCTTTAAGGTCAAAATATAACTACATTTGTTGTGTTGCTTCTGTTGAACTATAAGCAAGCAATAAAGTAAATATAATAAAATTAACCACTGTTCTTTTCTCGTCTTTCTTTTTTTTTCTTTTTTCTTTTTTGTAAAATTTTTTTTTCAATTTTCAATACAATTAATACTTTCAATACATTATATAAGAAAAAATAAAAAAGAAAAATACCTTTAAAATAAGACCTTAGGTGTCGCTTGTCTATCTCCCCCCGACTGCATCCACCCTCTCAACCGTCCTTCCTACTTCCCTACTCCCTCTCTCCTCTCATCTCCTCTCTCCCCTCATCCCTTCCTCCCATCCAACTTCCTTCCATCCCTTCCTCCTCCCCTCTCATCCTTCTTCGGATACAGTTCAGGGGAAATACCCGAGCGGCACCTCCCTCTGAATTACTCTATCTATTTTATACATTAATATTTCTATATATCTGACCTACTTAATCCCACCCATCCCCTCCTGCCCTATCCCCCCCCTGGCTTCCCGGAGCAAAATACAGGGTTATTGTAAACAAAAGAAACACAAGCTATAACTTTTAAAACAAAAAAATTATACAATAAACAAATTCATACTTAACCCTTAACTCCCTCTAAACTTTAAAAATAATAATATAAACTAATCTACTATAAATCAAATATTATAAAATTCTATAAATAATAATTATTACATCAAGAGAAAACTAATCATAAAATAAATGGAACTTTAAAGTTCCATATTTATTCTGAATATAATCTATCCACCTTCTCCACACTATAATATTTTTTTCTTGTGTATGGTCCTTTAAATAAGCAGAAATCTTTGCCATTTCCGCTAAAGTAGAAACCTTAAGTACCCATTCTTCTAAAGTAGGCAGCGAATCCTTCTTCCAATATAAACCTACAAGTAACCTTGCTGCAGTTATTAGATTCAACATTAAAATAGTTTCATTAACATCTAAATCCATAAAAATACCCAATAAAAATAATTGAGAAGTAAACTTTATCTTCTTTTTAAAAATCTTTTGAATGTTCCACCAAATCATTATCCAAAAAGCTTTAACCTTCTTACATGAAACCTTCTTTCATGTTTAACCACCAAACATGAAAGCAAGTTGCATCAGTACTACCACACCTCCAACATTTGGGCTGTAAGTTAGGATACATACAAGACAATTTTTTAGGATCCAAATGCCACCTATAAAACATTTTGTAAAAATTTTCTCTCAAATTTTGGGCCTGTGTAAATTTAACATTTCTAATCCAAATATTCTCCCATTGATCCAATAAAATCAGTTCCTGGATATTCTGAGCCCATTTAATCATACAATCTTTTACTAACTCTGTTTCCGAATCCAATTTTATTAACTCATCGTAGATTCTTTTAATATGAGCAAGATTTTCTCATCTTTCTTGAACAACATTTTCTTTGGTATTTAACACTATTTGCAGTGCTTACTTGCTTTCCTCCAATGATTATGGGCCTTATATTAACTCCCATGTGAAAGGACTCTGGCTCTTTGATAGTAAAATGATTCTGAACAGAGAAGACAATGGATCAATCTACCACCAGCTTATGAGTTAAGTCTCAAGCTACATTATTATTTTGTCACAATAATCTTAGTTAAGAAATTGAAATGTACTACTACAGAATTATTTTTGACATATCTATTTTGTAACTAAAATAAATAATATAACCTGTACTGATTTTAAAAGTGTTCCTAAAAGCTTTTGTGTGGAAAGA
Source organism: Crotalus tigris (assembly GCF_016545835.1). Classification (NCBI taxonomy): domain Eukaryota; kingdom Metazoa; phylum Chordata; class Lepidosauria; order Squamata; family Viperidae; genus Crotalus; species Crotalus tigris. The sequence continues at coordinate 1,826,440 of NW_024097783.1, read as the reverse complement.
GTTACAGGAAAGATGTTATAATTGAACTGGAAAGCAGTGTACATCTTGAGTCAATAAACTAGAAACTAGAATGGAATTCTATCTTGTTACTTACCTTTTTCATTGCCTAGGAAATCTTAATATGAATAGGATTTACTGAGTTCCAGTTGCTAAAACCACTGACTTCACTATTCAAATTGGTACTGCTTGCAGAGCTTGCCTACTATTATTTATTAGTATTTAGTCTTATAGTGAATGTTCCTGGTTTAATCCTGTTCAATAAGAATGGTGAGCTTGAAGTACCAACAAGTATTTGAAATGAATGTGACTGTAAGGATCTCACAGACATAAATCTGAGTTGAGTCTAAAGTGAAAAGGGAGAATATTATTTTATAAAAAAAAATACCCCTTGGAATATACCCCGTATGGCCTTTCTCTATATTGGAAAGTTTCCAAATAGTGTGAACTTGAATGTAAAGGAGAAGCCATCCTAGGATGACTTTATGTTTTTCTTTAACCAAATCTGATTGGCTACATAGAACCATGATGTTGTCATATTAGATATGGTCTGTATTTATCTGAATTATTGAAAAAGCAATAAGAGAAAGAGAGAAAGGTTAAATTGTTTGCCATGGCTATTTTAAAAACAATTTTTATGATGGATTTCTGGAGAACATTTTTTATCAAATACAGATATAAACACATTTTTTTATTACTGTTGATGTCCAGATGTAGATGCAATTCATTAAGAATACTGGGGGGGGGGGGGAGAGAAGTTGGTTAAAGATAGCTAAGCAATTTACAAAAAGAGAGGAGAATAGAGGAAAAATAAAAATATCAGGTAAGTACTGAAGTGCCAGGCCTCATCTAAAACATGTGAGACAGTAAATATTGTGAGAAATGCTTGAATATTGTGTCAAATATACTAAGTTAAATGACTGTATAACAGTCCTTTAGAATATTAAAATACTAGTAAATTAAAATGTTTAGATAATTAAAAATGTGGTGATAAAATACAGAGGTGTAGACTAACCTTTTATACTTCTAGCTGGGATAATTTGAGCATAATTAATTATACTTAATATCTACTTAGTTGTTTATTACAATCATAATTCTGGGATATAAAAAACAAGGCAAGAGAGAAAGTGAAGAAAAAGTTGTGGATATTGACCTATTTGGTTGAAGTTAACTTCAACTAGCTTTAACTGCTGCAGACATCAATTTAGCTACCATGTGCGTGATACAGAATTTGAGTCTCAAACAGGATTGTCAATATAGAAATAATTTATTCTCTTCAGGAATCACAGTATAAGAGAAGTTCCCACTGATTTGAAGATCAATTAAGTAGTTATAGTAAAGGAGAACATTTGGCTTGCTTTGATTTCTCTAGTGTCACAAGGATATGTGCACTGATATATGGAGATATTGGCATACTGGCTGTAGAAAAGCATTCCTTGGAGCATATTGTGCCTAGATTCTTTTCTCAACTTAGAGGAAGAGAGAATGTAACCTGTATCTAGTAGGATTCTAGAAAATGAATTTACTTCAGACTGATATTCCATATCACTCAGTTTTTGCAGTACTAGCTTTTTGACTTGAATATAGTCCAAAACCATCAATAAGACTACAGACAATCTAATAATTTGTAGTTTTTGTTCTTCTGTCAGCTCTTCTGAAAGGTAGTTATCAGATAGGACTAATGGAAGCAATGATAGGACAAATGGAAGCCCAATAGAAATAATCTAAACTTCAACCAATAAGTCTACCAACTAGTTTTCATGTACTGAATTCAATTTTAGATAGACAGTCCAGTTTCAAGCCTGAATATTAAATTAGGGATAAATTGGGCCCAACAAATAGGAACCTTAGAAATTAGTTTGTCTTCTAAAGCAGGGGTCCCCAACCCCCCAGCCCATGGACCAGTACTGGGCCGCAGCATCCCAGCAACCGGTCTGCACAAACAAGCAAAGCCCCATCCATGAGATACAGGCAGCACACAAAACCACACACCCTCTGGTCCACAGAGAAACCTCTCACTAGGTCCCTGGTGACCAAAAGGTTGGGGACCTCTGTTCTGAAGTATTCTTCTTCCTGCATAATTCAACCTGTGCTGCATAAAATTTATAAAAAAAAGTTTTAGCTTTAAAAGAAAAACTACTGTTGGGCTTAGTCCATGTCCTTGGGAGCAGAAGAATCTTGTGTAAATCTTAGTGCCACTAGTACTATATGCCACAATGCACTTTCCAGGATTATTTCTCATGGAAAATTGCCCCCAAATATTTAAAGGAGTGTACTTGTTCAATTTTATTCTGCTCAATTATCTAGTCTGTTTTGGTTTCTTGGTGAAAAACCATGACTTTAAAATTTTGGTAAGTAATAACCACTCTGTTTCAAGTACAGTTGTGAACAGGGGTTTACATCACTCATATACCCACTCAGATATAACCACAACATCATCTGCATGATAATATGGGCATCTAAAATATTTGGCAAACGTTTTGGGCATCCAAGAGATCAGCCATACAAGTTAAATCGTATAAATCTTAAGCAAGTTGGGGAACAAAATGTAGCTCCTGTCATATCCTTCTGCCTATATGTATATTCCTTGGGTGTTACATATCATAATTGTTTGAATGGCGTTCTTGGATTAAAAGGAATAATCACCCATCAGTATTAGTGTTTTGCAGCTTTTCCATAGCAATATCTGGAATATGGGATGAATGCAATTTTAAAGTTAAGAAAAACTACATAGAGTGTAGACTTAAGGCTTGTGGATGTGCTTCTCATTCATAGCACAAGGATGTGGTCCACTGTTAAATATATGGTTCAAAGCACCACCTGTTCTCTGATCAGACCTTCTGATTCAATTCATTTGGATAGTCTCTAGTGTAGATATTTTGCATAAAATTCTTTAAAGGCTAATGTTTTTGTAATTAGTGGGATGTTCTTCATTGCCTTTCTTATTATATTGGGACTATTATTACCATCCCCAATCTTTAGGAATATGCTCCACACAATCAATATGCGTGAAGAGTGAGGGAAGAAGAGATTCCCTCTATGCACCATACCAAATGGTAGTTCAGGCAGAATGCAATCACTATGACAGGCTTTTCCAAGTCTAAGAGATTCAGTCAGCTTGACAATTTCAGAAGGAGAGACTGTACTGTACAATCTTAAGAGTGGAATGATGTTTGCTTGGTTAATTTCTGAGTTCAAAGCTTTGAAATGTTCCTCCCATATTTATATAGCAGGTTCTTTATTCACAAATTTACTTTCTGCTGGCTAAAACAATTACTTATAGAAATTCAATTCAAATTTTTAATGTTTCCCAAAGCTGAATATTGTATTGAACATTAATTCTGCTAAATCAGGGGTAGGCAACCCAAAACACTCAAAGAGCCACTTGGACCCATTTCCCACCAAAAACAAAACACTGGGAGCCGCAAAACCCTTTTGATATCTAAAATGAAGATAACACTGCATATATCCTTTTTTACCTTTATTATAGGTGTGTGTGTGTGTGTGTGTGTGTGTGTGTGTATGTGTGTGTGTGTGTGTGTGTGTGTGTATATATATATATATATATATATATATATATATACATATACACATATACACATATACACATATACACATATACACATTAAAAATAAAAGTAAAAATATGACTCTTGGGAATATCCATACTATTAAAACAATGATCACCAAGAGAATGCTTTAAGAGAATAAAATTACATACACACAAAGGTAAAAAAAGGATATATGCAGTGTTATCTTGATTTTAGATGTCAAAAGGCTCTCTCTCTCTCTCTCTGTCTCTCTCCCTCCCTCCCTCTCTATCTGCCCTTGGTCTGCCACTCCTCTTCCCCCCTCTCTCTCTCCCTCCCTCCCTCCCTCTCTTTCTCTCTCTCTCTTTCTCTCTCCCCCCTCCTATCTGCTGCTCACCTGGCAAGCTTCAAGCTGTTGTCCAACAAGCTCAGGGGTAAGCAACTTCGTCTCTTTTATGACTCATGGACTTCAACTTCCAGAATTCCTGAGTCAACCTAGCTGGGCTAGCTAGCTCTCTCCTGCCCTTCCTGCTTCCTGCTTCCTGCAGAGACGCAGCAAAGGGAGGAGCTCCGCCCAGTAAGCTTTTCAGCTCCTCAGAGAACACTGTGAGTGCACTCTCTTTTACACACACACACATACACACACACACACACAAACACAAACACACACACACAGAGAGAGAGATAGAGAGAGAGAAGTGCAATTGCCTCTCTCTATCTCTCTGCAAAGGCAGAGGAGGCTGGGAACCACAGGGGAAGGCTCAAAGAGCCACGTGCGGCTCTGGAGCCGCAGGTTGCCGACCTGTGTGCTAAACAGTCCTAGTTCACAAAAAAGCTAGAAATATATTTCATTTATTTGGATTTGTTATTTTGTTCATTTCTAGGTAATTGTTTTATTACCCATTTATCCATCTATCCAACTAACTATCCAAATTCAATTTATTTTCAGTAGTAATGAATGATCATTGACCCTCATTTTTCTTCTTTTTTCATTTTATTTTCAGTGCTGCCAGTTGCTATAGTATCATTAGAATTTTAAGGTATTAGACAGATAAAGTCATTTTGTTAACACTTTATTTAAGATGGCCAAATTTCTACTCTTGCTGTAAACTTTGGTTGTTAATCAAGGGACTCTGATATTCTGAATTTACCACATTTATTTATAAAGCAAAACAGCTAATTAAAATGCATTTATTTATAAATAAGGACCAACAAAGTAAAAAAATTATAAGTCCTGTTCTGGATTTAAATGTTCTGTGTTGTTTGTTCTTTTTCTATGGTTTTCTACCACTTTAGGCAGGAGGCTTTACTGTCTGATATCCTCTTATTGGAGTTTTTATTTTTATTTTGTGTAGAGCTAGATTTCCATAATGCATTTCCCCACCTTCTTTTGGAGGCATAGTGGAGGATACATTTTTGCGATAAAGATTGGCATTTGGTACTGCAGTTAGGATTATATGGGATATTCTTTAGGCCAGGTGTCCTTAACCCCTGGGGCTTATTGAGAACAGGCCATACAAGTGGCAGGAGAGCACATGAAGCTTCATTTGTACATGTATGGGAGCTAGGTTGTATGTGCAAAATTACCTGCGTCCCATCACTGCCACTGCTGCTGCTGCTGTCCATGGAGCCAGAAAGGTTAAGGACCATTGCCTTAGGGCACCAAAATCCTTTATTCATAGAAAAAATTGATTTCAAGGAAATTAATTTCTCTGACTGTTTTTTTTAAAAAATATTACTCTTGCTAGTATACCATAAATGCCGGCATACAAGGCGACCCGTCGTATAAGACGACCCCCATCTTTATAGCTGGGCTGCATTCCTAGAACGTCATCTTATACGCCGGAAACTACCAGTATTTCCGGCGTATAAGACGACTCGGTGTATAAGACGACCCCCGTCTTTGGCGCCGATTTCAGCGCTCGCGGAAGTCGCCTTATACGCCAACATTTACGGTATTAAATATATTATCAGTAATAATTTGTATTGAAACAAACTGATAAAGCAGTAGATTAACAAAAACTGGATAAATATACAATGGAAGAAGCCTGATCACAAAAACACACTTTTAAGGTCTTTTAAGTTACTGAATATAGATAGGATTATGATGACTGACAATCGCGTGTTGTAATTATCATTCACGCAGGTCATGCAGTTATGTATATATCCAACAACAAACTTGAAGTATGAAAGGCATGTAGAGATGGATAATGCAGCCAACATCCTGCTGTCAACTCTTGAACTGGAAATAAAATATACAAATGAACACAGGTACCTCATTGTAAAAGAAGCCAGTATAACCAGTTAAGCCAGTTAGTATCATGAAATAACCACAAAGCAAATCCAAATGAACTGCAGAGCAAGTATATTTGGATTTGGCAATTTATCCTTATAATAGAGAATATTACTTTCTGGAACCAACAGTTACTAAGTAATGTACCTCTTCCCCAATGAGGAAGAAGCCTCTGATACTAGCAAGCTGTTCCTAGATGAAATGACAAAATGTCTTCTTATGTCCATCTGTCAATAGCCAATATTTTGTGTTTGCTGTGTACAGGATCCATAAATAAATTGCCTGCAAAATTCTAAAGAAAACATAATTTATTAGCAGTAGTACATGTCATTTCATTTACATTTTTTTTACATTTAAATTGTTAACTGATACATAAATGACATGAGCTCTGCCAAACCAAAAGGCCCATTTCCATCCAGCATTTTATGTTATGTAATGGCTAACTAAATATCTTCAAAAGTAACTTCATATGTCAAATATTCAGGGATACACTGTCTTTGAATGCTAAGGATTCATACTGCCATCATTTTTCGCTGAAGACAAATTCACACTACAGTCAATGGATAATAACTAGACATGTCCTTTATAAAATTAACTACCTTTTAAAAATCTAAACATTTTGCCAGCCATCTTTAAAATAAACATATAAGGTAGATCAATATTTGCTCCTTTTTGTAGATAGTGATATGGAGAGAACAGTGGTTCACATAACACTTAATACTTTTATGTTTCACAACATGTTATGGTACAAACAACAGTTAACGGCCATTTGAAATAGTATCAGTACCTTTAAATACCTACTGCCTGTAAATGAACATCTTATAAGAAATATAATACAGGTGCAACATATCATATGCAAAATAAAATATAACATACAAATTATTTTTTAACAGAGCAACAAATCTAATATTCTAAGTTAAAAGATTAATTGGCACAAGGGACTCAGAAAACAATAAGCAAGTACTAATAAAAAAAACCCATTATATATAAATATTGGAAAATCTTTCAGTCTTTACCAGATTCTATAAATTAATAAAGCAAATTCCAATTGTATTATTTTGTTGCCTAATATATTTGTTAGGGAATATAATATTAATTATAATATCCTTTCATTTACCAGAACATTATTTTAAATATTGCTTATTAAATAAGCTCCAATTACTAGCCTGACACAATATGAATAAATCATAATTTTCAGTCCATAATTTCTAGATTCGTACACTTCTGTAAGCAAAAACTAAAGAAACCATACATTGGCTTAGTACAGCTCATATCAGTTTCCTTTCTCCTTGCCCCCACATTCCTTAATTCTGCTATTCATTTCTTTTCCATTGGAAAGGCTTCAAAGGATAAGTGCTGAGTCATATTATCGTGGAATAGCTTGTGAATCATTTCTTGTAGCAGAAATATGTTCTTCAAAAGTTGCATCAGAACTTTACCAGGAATAGTAATTCTCTGAAATGAAACCTTTTCTTTCAAGGAAATGGCAGCATATTTTTTGTTGCTCTATAAAATGTTTTCATCATGCAAATGATATTATGGGAGTAAGGTAGTAAAATTACACTATGTGAAGACAAGCTTATAAAGATCACATCCAAACCCAAATCAGATATTATTAAAAACTAATAAATCATCATAAATGGGGTCCTATGTTGGGCAATATTGACTAATGCTTTGAGTATAGAATAGGATAATAAAAATGGGACTTGACATACTGTCTATTTGTCAATGTATTAGAGCAGGGGTGTCAAGCTGGAGGCCCGCAGGCCAGATGCATCATGCACATAGGCTACGTCCACCCCGGCTCCGCAAAGGCAAAAAAGTTATGATACGTCATAATACGTCACGTGACATAGTCGAGTTTGACACCCTTGTATTAGAGTCACAAATGGCAATATGGCTTATTCAATGTGCTGCCAGTGACCAAGTATGGAAAACTGTATTTATTATTGCTTTTCTTCTTTCTTCTCCTCAGAGGAAAGAAGTAATAAAAATAGGACTTATTGTCCTTATCAGAACTCTGTGTCAGTGAAAAGAACTTCGTGATCATTGTTTTAGAATGACATATATATTCTTTGTCAATGATTGATTAAAATAAAGTGACTGGCTTGTGTGCCTTTGCAGGCATGCATATTTGGTAGGTGTTTCAATGACTGGGAATGTTCTATTGTCTGTTTAATTAAAAAAAATAGACACATAGTTGCTAAGATTATTTTTTCATGTTATTATATTTGAGTTAAATAGCTAGGTGAATAACAAATAACAAATATTTGCCTAGCTCAGTGTTTCTTAACTTTAGCAACTTTAAGATATGTGGCCTTCAATTCCCAGAATTCCCCAGCAAGCTGAGGATTCCTGGGAATTGAGATCCATGTATCTTTAAATTGATGAAGTTGAGAAACATTTCCCAACTGAATGCCCTAATTTTGTTAAGCAGCATTGTCAAAAGTAAGTAGACATGCAACACATCTGGAAAACATCTGGTGGGTAAGCATACTTTAGCTAGAACTCAAAAGAGCTATATTACCACTGCAGTAATATCTTTGAGGAGGACATTCCATAAGTCAATCATAGAAAACAAGCAAACAAATAAAAACAAAAGAAAAGAAGTCTTGTAGTTTGTATCTACCTCTCTTTTGTTAGAAAAGGCACTTGAATGTAAGCTTCAGCAATTAAGTTAAAAGCTAGTCTGGCACACGAATACTCTTTGTCTCTGATTTGTTTATTTTCCTTCATGACATCACCATGTCATGGTCTTCTCTAAGGGAAAGAAATTAAATACCTCAGATATTTGGGCTTCCGGTTCCAGTTCGCGGCGACACCAGTCGGGTGAAGAGACTCGTCTCTCTACCGGCTGTGTTTTCTTCGCCAGTAGACCCCCCTGGTGGGTCAAAAGTTACCCTGGAGGGGTGACCATCAAAGAGGAGGCTTGCTGGTGACTGTGGGAGGGTGACAGCTTTTTCTGCGGTTCCAGCTAATTCCTTAGGGCCAACATAGCAAAGATTGTCCTGTAAGATGGCTGATTACTTAGCTGCATCAGCCGAAAGTCACAGCTACATCTAAGCATGAAAGACCCACTGCGGATGATCCAGGTGAGACCTCTCCTTCTCCTCTCTTTACCCTATTTTATTTTTTGCCTGTAAAAGCTTTGTTGGAATTAATTCCTGCTTTCAAAGAGCAGCATTTGTATGCGTGGGAAGAAAGGCGTCTGAACAAAAGGACAGATCAAGTAACTTTAATGACTATATTTTATTTTCATTTACTTTGGGGTATGGAAAAAAAAGAAAAACATTTTTTAAGAGCTTCACTATCACTTTATATTTGAAGAATATCTCTCTTTCCACCTTTTCTTTTAAAAGAGAGAGAAAAGGAAAAAAATGGTGTCTGGGAAAGATTTTGTAACCCACTGAGGACATCTTGTGGCAAAAAGTTAATATTGCAATTGTCTGTTTTTCCTTGGAGATGAGGTGGGCTTGACCTTCAAACTTTTTGAAGAGAAAAGATAATCTGATCCAGCTGTGGGAAATTGTGGGAGTGGATATTGTTTATATAGCCTCTACTAAAAGATAAAAGGGACTCTCTTCAATTACCATTAAAATGGAGAAATCTTACCTACAACTAAACTGTAAACTTATATTGGAAAAAAATTACAAAGCCACTGAAGAAGTATGTGCTAAAAGTATCTCAGATATTTGAGAAAGGACACCCATGGCAGAATTTCTCAGAACTCCTTCATCCAGCTTCCTTAAGTAGGAGAAAGAAAACCCTATGTTCAAGACACATTACCAGAGCTTTGCTACCTACTGAGTAACAGCACTGAAGCCCTGAAGCCTAAAATAGCAGAACCCTTAATAACAAAATGAAGATAAATTTTGGGTTCTGCTTGCACATCTCAATGAAACAGAGGTCTCCAGTGGGGGAAAAAACTCTTTTGTAAATAAGTTTAAATTTGAGTAGGGTGAAAGAAGAAGGAAAAACCTATACTAATATCACTAACCCTGTTTCTTTTTGTTCCAGGAAACAATATATAGTTTATAGCAAAGAGTGGATCTGCTCTTGGATATAATCAACTATTATGTTTGGATTTAAAATGTCAGATGATTTCCCTTAATTTTTTTTTAGGTTATAGTCTCACTCTTATGATATTGATCACTACCATTACCGCTTCAGGCAAACTATGTGAAGACACAGCTCTCTGGAAAAGGTTCTAATTCTGGGAATGGTGGAAAGAAAGTGAAGAAGAAGATAACCAATAGCAAGGTGGATGGACTCAGTTATGGAAGATCTGAATGACCAAATTACGGATAGATTATCATGGAGAAATACACCTACTCTATATGGTTGTTAAGATTTTTGGCACATAATCCAGTGCTTTTTTTGTTAAAAAAAAAAAAAGGTGCCGGAACTCACACACATCATACAACCTGCCTTGCCTACCCATCCAAAAAAGGTTCCATCCCAAAAAAGTGCTGGAACTCTGCTCTGGGCGTTCTATGACAAAAAAAGCCCTGAAATAATCAATCAATCAACTGGTCAATCAATGGCTTACCCCCTATGTACTGTATATAATATGAATGAGTAAGGCTGGAACATAAGTTCTGATAGTGAGAATTCAAAAAACCTGGAGGAAGATAATTTTTTAAATGTAAAATGAAGCTTTATCCTTACTTTTGCCACTTGTATTCCTGCTTCTTCTTTGCCTGTGGTTATTCCTGCTTCCCTGTCTATTTTTATATATCAAAAAGACCACAAACTGCCTAAATTTAGACTTCAAAGTTTGGAAGTAAGGAGTTGCTTCTTTTATGTTTTGTCTCATAAAGTGCTGAGCTATGTTTAAAAAAAATCTAAAGAAAAAATATCAAGATGACACCTGCTTATAATGGCACTTTCAATCTAAAGACTGAAACAACCCAGTTTGTGTAAATATGAATCAAGTGATCAGATAAAATTTGCGTACACATTGCTATTTGTAACATAAGGGTAGGCATTTTTCATCAGAAATATACAGTAGTACAGGGAAAAAAAGGAAGGTAAAATCTGATATAAACTAATATGAATAAGTAAAAGAAATAAAAAAGAAAACATCAAAGACAAAATGAAAAATGCAAGAAAGGAAAAAGAAGTAAAAGAAAATTAGAAAAGAAAAAAATGTACAAAACAGTAACTTCTGATCTTCTTTGCAGCAGTTATAAGCACAATTATAAATTTACCTCTTAATCTATGGTTACAAAATAGCTTTGTTTTTATAATCTATTCTGTTTAATTGTCAGAACCATAAATCAAACATTCATTTTTTTCTGTTTCTTACAAAAATTCCATAAGGGATTTCCAATCAGCAATAAATGTAGAGTTTATCTTTTCTCTGATCAAAGAAGTCAATTTAGCATCTCAGCAAGTTCCATCGTCTTCACCAACACTTCATGCTACAGGACTGATTAAAACTGTTCCCTACAGTTAGTTTTTTTTTTTTTTTAATGGTCTCACTACAACACATTCAATGAAATGTTTAGCTGGGTGCTAATTTTCTGTGTAAGTTAAAGTTCTTTTGGAACTGATTTAAAGGGAAATTATTCTTCCTTTCTTATGGTAGTAAGTTCTACTATCACACATACAGTAGAATGAAATATCTATCATGTGAAGTTGCTGGCAATCATTCCCTGCATAGAGTTCCTAGTTCAATTAAATCTTATTAAAAAAAATTGGGGGGAATAGGGAAGGGTGTTAGGAAGCTAGCTTCAAAATGAAGCCTCAATTTATTCCTGTATTTTTTCTACTCTCTTCTTAATGTTGTCTCCACTGAATACTTCTTTGGACATCATGCAAATACGCATTACTTTAGGACTCCTTCCCTCCTCAGTTAATATTTAGCAGCCAACACTATTTTCCTAATTCAAGATAATTATTGCCAAAACAATGTGGCAGCAGATTTTATTTTACTCTGTGCTATTCCTTTCTGTTTCAGCCTCTGTCTTTAGACACAGTGGTAACATGATAAAATTATTTTGAACAAAGTTGATTGATGTGTCTATAATTTGGAAAGGAGGAATGTTTCAATGATCCCAACATTTTTTTTTTACTGTTTGAGTGAGTGAGTGAGTGAGTGAGTGAGCCAGGACATACAAGTAAATAGCATAAATGGCTATTGAAAAATATGGTGGCTTGTTTCTTTTCCCTACCCCTTTTTCTTTTATTGTGTTGCATAAAGTGGGCATGTGGTGAATCCTTGTCTATGAGATCTAAACTTAATTCAAAGAACCAGATGGAGGCTCAAAGTTTTAGACAAGTCTAAAGAGCGGATCAGTTAGGCTTTATTTTTTTAGACTTTAAATATTGAATTAGACTTTTCATCACATTTAATTTTTGTCCTTCCATTCTGCCCACTGCTTTAGTAAATAAATGCATGCAAAGTCATAAAGCACTTACAAAGGACTTGTGATACAATGCTGTGAATTACTTTCATCCAACTGATCCCTCTGCAACTTCCACAGAGTTGTTTTTACATCTTCACATTCCATACTATGGTTCCACAGAACCATAATGAGAGGGGGGGGGGTCCAAATTGTGGCTTGAAAACAATAGCCAACAATTGCAAGTCTTTCATTATAGACAAGATACATGGAACCATTTGATGTGACACATTTGGGAATTGCCTCTGTATTAACCTCTGATGTTGGTTTTGTAGCATTTATGTTACATCTGTTTTTTCTCTGGGTTCCTTCAGGATATAGAGATTTGCTCTTTGAATCAGTTTGTTTAGTTATACTGAACTGACACTATGTTACAGGAATATTTTTGTGGTTGTCAGATAATTATTTCCATGGTTTGGTTGTTCTGATGATTTTCTTATTTTATTTCTTATGAAAATAAATGAATAAAGGTTTAAATTTAAATAAGTCAAAGAATGGTTTAATCCCCAAATTGTTTACGTGTAAAAACCACTGACTTGAGTGAAATATTCTGCCTTAATATTTTCAATATTAAGCCTGTTGCTTCCTTCATCCAGTGACATTCAACATCAAATGAGTTGATATTTCTTTGAAAAATATGTTCTGGTAGGTTTTTGTTTTGTTTTGCTTTTCTGTTTTGCCAAAACTGTTTGAAAACTCCACAATCAACCTTAGAATATAGAGCAAAATATCTTCCAATTTCACTGCATACAGCATTGCTTAGAAGGGTCATTTTCACTTAGTTCTAAATTAATCATTTTGCTCTCTTTAAAAAATACAGCAATTAAAAGTTTGCCTATAAAACTTTTATCTAATACACCTGGGATTAAAGAAAAATAAATTGGAGAGAGCAGGAGAAAACTAATAATGGAATTCTCTTTCTGGAAGAAAGAGGGACACAAGTTTCTTTGGCCTGATTAATGGAATTTCAGCTTTCCTTGTGGTTCCTGGGAGTCAGCAATTATAATCTCCCAGTGACCTTTTTTCCACTGGCTGGGAGCAAAGCAATGGTGCCTATCTGATCTAAAATATTTTACCATTTTATCACAAGCTCCATCTGTTCTATTCTGTGTGTTGGTAAGGCATTGAGACGAGGCAGGTGTAACAACAGTTGCTTCTTTATTCAAGCTTCAACAGAACTACACAAAATGGCGTGGATCCCTTTTATACCCTTTTGCAACAGGGTCAGCCAATAAATGGAATGTATTTTCCCGCTTTGTGTGTGCGCAATAGGCTGGAGACAGCCTGTCTGGCCTGGGTAACCACATGGTTATGAAACTCTGGAAATTGGTGCCGGGACACCCATGTCAACACGCGTGTTAGCATGTGATCAGTGGCTGTTTGTGCAGCCACATCCCTGCATTGAGGGGAGACTCAGGCAAATCCTAGATAACCAGTATGTGGTTAGCTGGAGCAGGATCTGATTCTACAAGCTGTAGAGGCAACCTACTAAAGCCATTTGCATGGCCCATTTCTTTCCTGGTTTGTGAACCAGGGAGTAGTCATATGCAGAAAGGAAAATTGACCACCTCAACATTCTAAGAGAAATTATGTGTGGGGTTTGCTTTTTCATTGTGAACAGCCCCAGCAGTGGCTTGTGGTCTGTAAAGACCGTGAAGTGGCGACCATACAAAAAGTCATGGAGCTTTTTTATGCCAGCCACTCTGGCCAAGGCTTCTCTGTCTATTTGTGCATAGTTACCCTCAACAAAAGATAGAGTCCTAGAATAGTAGGCTACAGGAACTTGTGTTCCATCAGCCTTGAGGTGACTTAAGACAGCCCCAATCCCATAAGGGAATGCATTGCAGGCTATACACACTGGCAGCTGCTCATTGAAATGAGCGAGAACAGCATTTGAAGACAACATGCCTTGACCTCAGCAAAACTCCTTTTGTGGGCTTGTGTCCACTTCCATGGAGCCTGTTTGTCCAAGAGCCGGTGTAACGGCTCTGCCACTGCAGCCTTGTGAGGGAGGAAGGAATGGTAAAAATTTAGAAGCCCAAGGAAGGCTTGAAGCTCACTCTTCGACTTGGGACTTGGGGCCTGCTGAATCGCTTTGCGCTTAGATTCAGCAGGATGGATGCCTTCGGCATCTATGCAAAACCCCAGGAATTCAGTGGAAGTTACTCCAATTTTGCATTTTTCCTGCTTAAGCTTCAGCCCAGCTTCATGGAAATACTGCAAAACGACCTAAGTCTGTCAGCCAGGTTTTCGAGTGACTCCCTTGCGATGAGCACATCATCAAAATATGGGCAAACTCCCTGAATGTTACAGAGTGTTCGCTCCATCATGCTTTGGAAAATGCCAGGGGCTACGTTAATCCCAAACTGCAGTCTTCTGTCTTTGAAAGCTCCCCAGTGCGTTATGATCATCTGGGCCTCTGCCGTTGCATCATCAACTGGTAGCTGTTGATAGGCCTGAGCCAAATCGAGTTTGGCGAAAACTCAGCCTCCTTCAGACCCCTTGTCATCATGCTCTTGGGGCCTTCTCTCTGCTGGCTGCTGCAGACAGTCGACCTCATTTTCGGAATCCAGTTCGGATACCTCTCGAGCAACCTCTTGATGGATTGAGCCCGAACTTGTAGGGTTCTTGGAAAGCTGCAAGGCCTTAAAAGCTCCTCCTGCTGCTTTGTGATGATCTCCCTTAGCGCATCCTGGAAGTAAACGTCTTCCATTGCAAAGATCTTTTGCTGCAGCTCTCGGCTCCTCAAGCTACAAACTAGCCAATCACGTAGCCATTCTTCTAAGTCTTTGAACTCACAGGGCCTTGCAGCTTGCCGCAGAGCAGCAATAAAGTCCACAGCAGACTCTCCTGGATGTTGGTCCCGCTGCTCAAATGCATGAAGCCATGCAATCACCGATAGCTTCAGTTCAAAATGTTCCTTTAACATTTTCTTAAGCTCAGTATAAGCAATGGATTCTAGAGGTGCAGAAGCAACCAGATTTTTAGCAATATCAAATGTCTCCTGCCCACAGACACACATTAACATTGCAGCTTTGAGCCCGCCCTCCCGAACTTGGTTTACCCAAAAGTAGTTTTCTACTCTGGCAACGTATGAACTCCAATGTTTAGGGTGCGTTGTATCGAATTTGGACAAATGCCCTATCTTAGCCATCGTTTCTTCTTGGCAGCCTCATCAATGCCTCATTCTGTTCAGGCTTGCGAAGGGTTTCCAGGGCGAATCTTGCCAAGCTCTCCTCCAGCGTTTTCGTACTGGCAGGCAGAGTTGCACAAGTCGGAATGCCGAACTTCCAAGCACTTCAGCCTCCCGTAGTAAGTCAGCCTAGTATTCTTTTGTTGTTGTTTCCTTGCAGCACGATCCCACCTTTGTTGCCAATGTTCTGTTTTGTGCATTGGTAAGGCATTGAGACGAGGCAGGTGTAACAACAGTTGCTTCTTTATTCAAGCTTCAACAGAATAACACAAAATGGCACGTATCCCTTTTATACCCTTTTTCAGGGAACAGTGTCAGCCAATAAATGCAACATATTTTCCCACTTTGCGCATGCGCAATAGGCTGGAGACAGCCTGTCTAGCCTGGGCAGCCACATGGTCTGCCTGGGTCTCTCTGCAGCTTCCTGCACCTGTTCTGTCAATCACAGGCCCAGGACATAACACCATCCATTTCAACATTCAAGTGATGATATAACACACAAATAAAAGGAGCAGAATTTGGTGAGTGCAACATTTCATCATTTGCCCTACCTCACTGCCTGTACTGACATCTCTATAGCACAGTAAATTATATTCTGCTTTTCCACAAACATCTCTGAATTACGTACATACATTATCCTAGCATCATAGAAGAAACAGTATGTGCACTTTATAATATCTTCAAACATATTTTTATTCTTACAGTTTGCATTCTCATTTTCTTTTAACCTTATAGACTGGAAAAGTTTTAAAACCTTTCTTTTAAACAGAAACAGATATTTGCTTCGGAAACTTGTACAGTATTCACCAATAGTTCAGGACAGGATTATTTCAATTTAACTTACATAGCACCATGTGCACGCATACATATATTCCTGTTTACTTTTCCTAGCACTTACATTGTCTCTTCCACATTTTTGTTTACTTCATCAGTATTCATCAGATACAGAAATTTTACAGTCTAATTCTGGAAAATGTTCCAACACCCACGTTCTAATTTTATATAGTTTAAAATTAAAATCTATATTTAAAAAAGGCAGACAAAAGTATCAATTACACATGAAATATACAGGATTCTGATTTTCAAAATTTCAGTTCAGTTCACTGAAAATAAATATTACTGCATAAAATTAAAATCTATTGCCTAAAACAACCCATAAGTCCTTTTTATCCAAATATTTTGCTTTCAGGTTTATAGCCAAATTTTGCTTTGACTTTTTGGAAGGCCAGAACAGGATGGTGAAAACTGGCAAATATAGTAATAATGTTATTTTTAAAAATGCTAGATGTCTATACAAACACTCATAAATGCAGAACATATACATAATTTTTGTTGAGTTTCAAACCAGCAACCTTCTATTTAAAAGGCAAGTGTTGTAACCATGGTGCTATTGTAGCCTTCCTATTAAAAAATAATTCTAAACATCATTAAGGATCGTGGCAAGCATTGATTTAGATGAATTTCTTTGCTGCAAAACAGCCAGTGAACTATTCAGAGTTGCTTGTGAGGCAGGCAAAAGAATAAAAATGGCTGACACAACTATGTGATTGAAGCCCTCCTCCGTTTTTACCTGCATTATACATGCACATGTAAAAAATTGGTGAAGCTTTGATTATGTAGTCCCAGCTACCATCTTGACCCTCTTGAAAATACTCCAGGAACTATTGACTTAGTCTGCAGTAAAGTAAAGCACATCAAACTGATATGAGCATGTAAATGGCCCTAAAGGACAAAAGAGTATTTTTTAAAAAATTAAGCTGCAATATTCATCCCGAGATCTTAATTTGTGATGAGATGTGAGTAATTATAGAGCAATCTCATCTATTTGTTTCCTATCAAAATAATTGCTGAACTTTCAGTCAAGATAGAATTGCAGAAGATTCTAATTTTTTTTTATCATCTTGTGACCATCCAGATTTTTGTAGCTCAAATGTGTAAGCTATAGCCTGCCTAGAAATTCAATATAACAATATTCAAGTAAGCAAATACAAGTTTGGGTACTCCTTATAAAGAGTAAAAAAAAATACTTTCTTTACATAATTAACACAGCTCCATTTTCATACTTCCCTTTTTCTAGTGACTGCAGGACATTTGTTATTTGCAGAGTATAATCCTTTATGTGCTTTTTTTATATATGAAAGTCCAGTTGACTTCTGTAAGGCTTGTTTTCACATAAGAAAATAGTAAAATTGAAATTTTGGGTAAATAGAATTAAGCAACACAAGCACTTCAATAGCATTGGTTGCACTTTGAACTTTTCATCAGTTTCTACAAAAAGTTACCAACCGAAAAAATCAACCTAAACCCATCCTTCATACCTCTTCTTTCTTTTAACCACTAATCAAATTGTCTAACTGTTACAAAAAAAATCATTTTTCCAGCAACAAAAGAAAAGAAACATTCCTTTGATAAATTGATCATCAATTGAGCATGTGCAGAGGAACTCTTTAAGGGGCAAAGGAAAAACAAAAATAAATGGACTCTCGAAGAACAAAGTGAAGGTCTTCAAAACAGTTACGTCTTCAAATAATGTGTAGAAAAATATTATTTTAAGCTTGGTCATTTATGAATTAAATGAGAACTCTGGGCTGATTTTTTTCAATGATACATTTGTTTTCTCACCTATTCATGCTACAGTATTTTTCACTAGCTGTACCCAATGACAAAGGAAAAATACCAATTCTGTTTCTGACCTACTCCTTCAAAGGCCAACTTTTATTTTCATAGGAAAAACAATTTTCAATACATAACACTTTTGTTTCAGGAATTGCATTTGTTACAGGTTTATTCCCACTTATTACTTTGAAACCACCTCTCAGAAACAGACTGAATGAACCAACAAGTCCAACCAGAATGATGAGTGAGTGCCATCTGCCAAGAAGACCTTTGAGACCTGATCAGAGAGATGAAGCTGGCAGCCAAGCTATCCACTACCAAAATTAGTCATGGTAATGTGATGCCCTTTTATATTATTTTATGTGCACTAAAGATTATACTGGATTGTTGTTGTTGCCCTTTGAGGGCTGCTTGAGGTCTTTTAAAGGTTGAAATAGCATTAAAATGTATTAAATAAGCAAATATATAAAATTTTATTTGCTTATTAAATAAATCTGTATGGCCATCCATCCACATATGCAACTCTGAGCAGCTAACAATAAATTAAAATAATTTTTAAAAATATTAGCAAAGAATAAAATTATGTCGCTATTCTGTTTTTTTCAAAATCAGCAATTGGGAAAAAAAACCAGTATTTACGTACAATAAAGGCAGCAGTGCCTAATATAATTCTTCTCACAGCATGCATTTATTGTGTGCATGATTTCAGATGATAACATAAGAAAGAAATATAAGCATGTGATAATTTGATACTCCCCTCTTCTCCAACATAATACGCTGAAACTTGTTTGAAAAACAAGGTAAGAGATTTGATTAAAATACAGCCTCTGTACAACGTTGAAACTCTGTGATAATAACAACAAAGGAAGGGGTGCAAAGAAATGAGGGAGATATTTTAAAACGGCAGAAGAATAGCAACAAAAAAAAAGTGGTGAGGGAATCAGTTGAAACAATTTTTGAAAGGAAAACTATCTCCCTAGGCAGGATTCAACTGGCAGCATTAAATCCCAAAATAAATGTCTCAGGAAATAGGTATTGATCCTTATGTCTAAAATGAGCCTGGCCATCCATCAAAGCGCAAACAAAAGAACTCTTTTTGCAGTTGTCTAAACATAAGGACCTTATATTGTTTTGTACTTGCTCTTCTGTTTGGCTTCCACCAGTCAACAAGGCAAAACTGTTTGCCTTCTGTCTTGCACTCACCACTCCCTTCTCTACAACTCTCTTCAGAGGAGAGATGAAAGACTTTGAAATAATCAGAGTTAAGACTATAGCTACTCCTCTTGAAAAGATACAATCTTTTTCTTGAGCAAAGCTGTTTGATTCCTCTTCCCTGTGCCCCAAGCATGATAAAACAAGAAATAAATGAGGAATTCAGATTCTTCTACCTCCTCCTCTACAAGATCTTCCCGTTTTCACTTATCTCCATTGTTTTAAGCTTTACCAGCTGTGTAGCACATTTCTTCCAGCTGAAAACCACTAGATTGTCTGACACTCATTGAATTTGGCAAGCTGGTAAACAACCATGCCCCTGGACATATTGAAAATTCTGATTCGTTTATTTCTTTAAATGCTATGTACAACTGAGGGGCATTTTATCCATGTATTTTTAAGCAAATGCAAGCTCAAAGCAATTCTTTTCAAAGTGTGAAACAAACTGCAGGTTGTTCAGAAAGGATAAAGATTGCCAGATTTCATACTGAGGAACAATTTTTTTTTTTTTTTTTTTTTTTGTCTTTTTGAAGAAGGATGCAAATAACTTCTAAATGTTTTGGAAGTATAGGAAGAAAATCAAGTCCTCCCACAACATATTTTTCCCACCATAATTAGGACAAAAGGTTCTAAATCATATGTTAGAATAGGCTCTTTTGAGGAACAAAGGCAACATTACCCTAAATAAAGGGCTCTTGAAAAAAACATGTGTGTCCACCTCCAACAGCTGACTCTGTATGTTGCACTTTTGTAAATAATTGGTTCAAGCACTGCCTGTGTATTTTATTCCTGCCTCAGAAATGAACCTGGTGAGATTTCTTTCTAACAGAAGTGAATTAAGGATGCATAGATAATTGCCCATCCTTGAGCATTTATGGCTGCCAAAGTTTCAGATGGATAGACTTAGGCAACTATTTGCAAAAGCAGACTTTATAATTTGAGGCTGTCCAAAATATTTCTGTGTTTTTGCATATAATTATTACAGCGGCATGAGAGAAATGTGCAGATTTCAGAAGGCAACTGCACTGTTTTTTCCCCTTATGGAATGGCAATTGAATCAATGTCACTCATAGAATTTCAGAGCAAACTAAAATGTCATAGTTACTTGCTGGGAGATGAACTTCATGAACAACAATGAAGTGCCCAAATATTTTATTCAATGTTTCCAAAGTCGTTATGTAGTTTTCAACTGCCCATTACCCTAGTTGAAAGTGAACTAAAAGTTCTTTTTTGAGAAGTTTCATTTCAGAATTATGTGTAAAAGATTATTTTTAAACCAGTAAAACTTGTGGGAAATGGATTACACAACCCCTTTATTTATACATACATACATGCATACACACATACTAGTCCCGTCTTAGCCACGAAAGCCAGCTGGATCACCTTGGGGCAGTAATTTGATCTCTTAGCCCAAGTCATGTCATAGGGGTGTTGTTGTTGTGGGGAAAATAGGAGAAGGATGTTGGATATGTTCCCTGCCTTGAGTTATTTATAAAAATAATAAATGCGGGTATAAATACATATAGTATACATATACATACATACATATATACATACATCCATACAATTTATAAGGCATCCAACTCCCAGTAATTCTGGGCAGGTAACCATTAAAGTAAACAATACAAAACCCCAAAAGAATAATGAACAGACAACATATAACAAAAGAAAACACATCTAGCAGGGGCTCAACCTTCACTCTGCCCCAGAATCTGGGAGAATAGCCAGTTTTTTAATAAGTTCCTGAATGTCATCAGGGTGGGAACCATATGGATCTCTCATGAAAATATAATTTCTTAATTCTTTTGTTACTGAATCATAAGGCAAATCACAAGGCAACTCATAGTTACTGAGCATAGATAATATTCTGAAGTGTATCCTAAAATTGACAAAAACCAGAGTTCCGGCACCTTTTTTTTTTTTTTTACAAAAAAAGCACTGGACAAAACATGAGCCGAGGTGGCGCAGCAGTTAGGGTGCAGTACTGCAGGCCACTTTAGCTGACTGTGTTCAGCAGGTCAGCGGTTCAAATCTCACCGGCTCAAGGTTGACTCAGCCTTCCATCCTTCCGGGGTAGGTAAAATGAGGACCCAGATTGTTGGGGGCAATGTAAATATATATATACATTGCTTACTGGTGTACACCGCTTAGAGAGTGCTTGCACTTAAAGCGGTATATAAGTCTCATAAATAAATAAATAAATAATTGCTTTCTGTAAGTTAATGCACTTCTGTAGTTGTCATTTTCAGGAATAATATTTTGGAATGCTTTCACTAGTGATTATGAACAAGCAATATTTTATATTGCCATTTGTTTCTAAGGTGATTATTTTGTTCTGTTCTTATCAAGATGGTGTTCTAAAGGTTTAATTTGTGTTGGGAATCTAATAATTTACAGTGGTAACTTTTACTTCAAAATCAAGTATTCACTGGATACCAAATTGTTCATTGTTAAGAACTCTCAGCTTACAGTAGCATTTTGTGTTAATAATGATTCTCAATAAATTAATTTTTCATAGCAGACTGGCATTTTTCTCCCCAGTACATTAATTAATCTACCTTAAATAAAGTATTGGAGACAATTTTAATTTAAAAATAATCCAGTAAAAATCCCTCTGCTCTTTTCTTCATAACACAGTCACCAACTGGCAGAATAATTTCTGGAAGCATAGCCCTAGAGTACTAAAATATAATGAAGATGACTTGCTTCTTCTAACATAATGCAGTTATCTTTAACTGTGTGTATACCTAGAAGGAAAGTTGTGTGGGAGGAAATGTTGAAAGGTTAGTCAAGGTGAGGTTGCTGCAGTAGATATTAATTTGCCTAAGTAATCCTAACAGCCAAACATCTCTGGGCTCTGTAAAATAAATCATGAAACTATGCATACATAGACAAACTATTGTACAAATGGAAGATGAAGAACTTTACCTTTTATCTCAAAAGGGGAAACATCTGCTGAAACAACAACTATTCCAAGTCTGTAGTCCTGTGTGGATTGACTGGTATGTGCAAGCCAAGGGAGCTTTTGGGGAATTGACTATTCACAAGGATAAGCTACTTGATGAGAAAGAATTATGTGGGCAATTAACCAGAATGGCTCTTTTTTCATCCATTGCATTTTCCCCCATTTAATGTCCTTTATATCATACAAAATAAAATAAGAATACTATTTTCTAAAGTTAGATGTGAATATATGCACAGGAAAAACTTAGAAAGACTAAACACTTCAGAGAAAAGTTTAGATAGATGAAAATCTCATGTCAAATATGAAAGACTAATGTATTTAGGCATTGATGAATGTATACAAGAGAAAGTAAGCTGGGAGGAAGGGAAACAAAATTTAAAATAGGAAGAAACTGGTTTGAAAGGGAGGCTACATGTTAAAAAAGCAGCTGCATTTAGAAAGATAAAAGCAATATCAGGGAACTGGAGGCTAAAATATATAAAGAAGGTTGCTGGAATTGGGTATGTCTAGTTTAATGAAAGGGGGAACTAGGGGTGACATGATAGTAGTGCTACAATATCTCAGGGGTGCCACAAAGAAGAGGAGTCAAGCTATTCTCCAAAGCACCTGAGGGTAGGGAAGAAGCAATGGATGGAAAGTAATCAAGGAGCGGAGCAACCTAGAACTAATTTATTGGTGGTAATCCCATAACAACATGCAATGTTCCTACTTTGTCATATCTACAAGGATGTGAAATTTAAAAAATACTAATGGAATTCCACATTTGTGATTGCATTACCATGACCAAAGCTACTAGATCTAAAATTTGCTTTTTATGGGAGAAGTCTAAAACTTGAAGCTATATAATCATGAATTCAAACTAGGGCTAGGAAGTCCTCTTGTATAAATCTTGCTTAGGAGCCAAGCCACGTAATATATTATATATGTGCAGGTACTTATGCCTGGTTTTGCTAATACTGGTATCTCCTACTAATCAAGATTAATAACACTTTGTGGAGAAGGAGTTTGCCCCTATAACTGCAAGTCTGAGAAAAAATGCCACTACTCTGAAGTTGCTTTAAATCCCCAGAAAAAAGCTTCTTAAAGGAATATTTGGGAACTTACATTTTCATTAGGAGTAGGGGGATAAAAGACCAAATTTGTCCTCACATCGAATGATCATAATCCAGATTAAGTTTGCAATGATTGTTCTTGAAGTTTTTTTAAAAAATAAAATACATTGAACAAATGTATGAACATGAAGAATCTTTAGCTTCATCCATGTGCCTCCAAGTCAGGACAGATAGATTTCACTGAGCATGTCTTCCTCTATTGTCACTTTTATAGAAAGTTCCACAGAGGCTGCTTTCTTTCAAAACGTTATTCAATGAACAATATGGTCAATTGTTACTATCTAACAATGGTCCTGAGACAAAGTGTAATGTACCATGAGGGGGTGTGACTGTAGGTAAGATATGATATATGGTTACTAAAAGCAGATTTATCTCCTTGATAGGGCTTACCCTTCTGTCTAAGTTTAGATCTCAATTTTAATTTTTTAAAATTAATATCTATATTCATATAATATGTTAAGCTAAGTTCCATACAGTTTCATATGATGATTTAAGGTTCTGGTCTGCTGTATCTACAGAGCTGACACGAGTCTGATTGTGCTATATTCTCTCTACCTCACCCTCACCCTTCTGTTCCAATTAATCAGAAAAGTGTTGCCTGAGTTACTCCAGAATATTATCTCATTTTTAGGGTTTAAAAATAATTCATCTTCTTTTGCCTGGGTAACATTACTTGAAGATCCATCAAGGTCTTCTTTCCCTTGTACATTTAATTGATGGTGTGTTTCATACAATTTGCTAAGACAATGACTGGGTTCCCACAATGTAGAATCTTACTCCATTTTAGGCTAATTTAGTGTCTTCTGTAAACTTGGCTCACAAGATTGTGCTCCCAGATACACTTCAAATACCAATTACTTAGTTATTGTTGTTTTTTCTATATTTGCATACAGAGAATATCTGGAGGGGGAGTAAACATATTTATATAAATTTCCTCAATATGCAAAGATCAATGCACAGAATTAGTTGGCACATATGAGTTTATTCATATGGTCAGTATTTGTGGCCAGAGCTACCATGATTACTAGACAAATTGCCAGAAATTCATGTTTAAATTATAGCTCTATGCCACTTTGTATTAAGAGAATAAAGTTGCTTTCATACCCTTGTTAAAGCTTCTTAGTTTACATTCAGGATTGCTGAGATTTTTTTAAAAGTAGAAAGATATCATCCATAAACATTTGTTTACCAACTGATTTAATTATTTTTCAAAAATAATTAAGTCTGACATAAATATTGAAAAAATATCTTGCAAAAGTAAAATATTATCTGTTTGATATTCTGTTACACTGTTAATGTTCTTATCATTTTGGAAGTAAATTTATATGGTAAGGCTTAAAATAGTGAAAGAAAAGATACATATAATGAACTAGTAATCTGAAACAAAAGTAGTATTTTATTGTAGCATCTAATGAGAAAAGTATCCCCAAAGTTATTCCTCAGTTGAGACAAGAAAAATGGACTTAAGCATCAGGAATGAACTTTTCTGAAACTCAGCTCTTCTGCGAAAGATGTGGAGGACTGTGAAGTCAACTTCATTAGTATACAATTGCTGGGTTATGTGGCCCCATCTGCAGAATATTCTCCTGAGGGCAGCCATCATCAATCTTCTCCCCCAGCTGTTTTCAGAACAAAAGGAAGTCATCCTTGTGGTTCTTTTGATTATGACCCAAGGACCATTTATTTTCTCATTCAGACAGATGGAAAAGTGGAAAGAAAGAGAGGAGAACCACAGCTCTGATGGGGTGGATGGGTCATTAGGTCTACACTTTAATTATAAAATTATGCCAAGGTCCAAATGACTATTTTTGGTAGCAGACAATATGTAAATTATTTATATAAAAAATTATCCCTATACGTTTGTAAGCCTAGAGTAAGGATAAATAATAGGCCTTTCATCCCCAATTATAAAAATATGTTCTCAGATGACAGAAGAAAGCAAATGGGTTGAAGAAAGGAAGCATAAGGTGGCCACATGTGGCAGTATTACAAAGCTGTTTTGTAATTATAAACATAACAAGTAAATAGTTATTTTAACTTCTTTATTAAAAATCGCAATATAATACATGTACTCTTATTCTATGAACTCTTTTGTCAATAAGATATATTTATGATTTTTAAAAAATGTATGTTTCCTTGACATGGATTTTACCACAGCTAAAATCTCAGATATAGGAGCAATGGGTTTGAGAAGAAAATCTGTTTTAGAAAATCATCCTGTTTTGGTTCAGAGGCAGGGGAAAGAACAATCTTATTTCCCTATTTTAAGGCGAGCATTTTACTTTGTTCTGCCTGTTCTTCTTTGTATCTCACTTTAATAATTCAGAATTCAAATTCAGACTTAAATTTCTATCTTGAGCTTGTGTCCAAATGACGGATTTTTGATCTTTTTGCTTCTCTAATATCCTCCTTTTTGAAGTGTCTTGCCTGATGAACAGTTCTGAAGAATTTCCAACTCATCTGTGTTATTTTGGTTGGTTCTAATGAGGACACTTCCCTATTATGGATCCTGGAGGTTTTTCTTGGAAAGCAGTACGGATAGAACTCACTGTCTTTTCTTCTATCATCTTTTAATCTTTTCTTACAATTAAACTGGTGGGATGATGTGAAATTTTAAAAATAAATTTTAAATTTAGAAAAAAAATCTATTTGAAACAGTTAAGGAATGAAGCAATTACTACCAGAACTAATTTCTAAAAACAGCCTTCATTTTCTAAGCATGGTGAGTTCATAATAACAACAAAGATCCTTGTGAATCTAGACTGGAGAAACCTGTAAAAACCCCTCTCCATCTCTCTCTATTTGTATTGTATCTAAACATCCATCCATCCATCTCTTTTCATTTATATGTTTGGTAATATTTTTCTGTTTCCTCTAAATGCATGTTATGGATTAGCGAGAGCTCAAATTCTGCATCTTTCTAGCATCAATCAAAATACAATATTGCCCAAGATTGTATGTATTGTCATGACATTTCATTTGGTAGTTAAGAATCCATTAGCACAACTTTACAATGGAATTTGACATACTTTTTGTGTGTTCTTTATCCGAGTTCCCCTTTTTCATAGCCCATTTCTAGCTGAAGTTTGCAAATAGCATGATAATGATGGAAATCA